>NC_141151.1:17330674-17705674 GCF_053477565.2 Lygodium microphyllum
TCTATAGAGTTAGGATCAAAATGGAGTACTGGAAGGCCGCGCTCCTGTGGGTGGGGTCTTTCCTAAGGAGTATCCTAAACAGTCTCAGGTAATTACAAGTAGTAATAATGGTGGGGTCTGGGCATGAAGAGAATTCATTAGTGAATTGGATTAGGGTATCATACAAGTTCTTTGATGTGAAGATGAGGGCCTCTTCATATGTAGTATGATGAGGATTATAGATTATAGGGAAGTCGTAGAGGCCGTGAACACTGGAGTCAAAATCCACTCCCACCCTTTGAGGGTGAGGCATAAAGGTTGGGTCATTCTGCTCGAAGGGTTAAGTGTTGCAAAAGGCCATCCAAGTGTTTAGGTTGGATTCACAGACCCTTCTTCTTCATTTAGGTTGACATCCGTAGCCAGCCACAGGCCTTGGCACTTCAAAAACCTTATTTTGCCAAAACTCTGCATCTTCAATGGCCCATACGGTGGGATTCTTCTCTCTCTTCTCCAACCATTTCTGTTTGAGCCTACTTTTGATGTTAATCACCTCCTTAACCACCTTGATGGACAAGACACTATGCAACGTGGTGAGGAACTAGAAGTTAAAGTCAAAGGGACTCTTGGACATTTATTGCCTCTCCCAAATTACAAGGTTGGCGTGGAAGCTCACTAGGGCATTATCCTCACATGTGGGATAGGTGCCTGGGGTGCCCTCACTCCCTTGACATTCCATTTTCTCCTTGTGTCCTCCACCATTTTTTTTCTTCTTTTCCTTAGTGCCACCTTTCTTTTTGCGGAGGTGTCTGCATGTTGCTGCACTTCAGGCTGTGAGGAAGGAGGCAGTGGGACAAGCTCTTCTTCATGTGATCTCATTTCAAAGCTCACATCCACATCCCTCTCTTGGCTTGGCTCTTGCTACTCTTCTTTGAGGAACCCGAGTGCGTCCACTTCTTGCAAGGTTAGGCCTACCAATAGGAGATAATGGTGTTGCTCTTCCAAGCTTGGGCCAACTCCACTAGGTTGTGGTAACATCTACAGTCCTGCTTTCAATGCCCTGCGAGCCTGTGTTGAGGCAACCTCTTGGGTTAGTTTATCCACCTCTCTTTCGTACCTACTAGCTCTTTCCTCCCTCAACTCCTCCAGTTCTTCTGTGGCTTTAGTGATTTTCTCCATTTCAGCTTGTAGATATTTGTAGCATACCACAATCTCTTCATTGTGCCATTGTAGGCATAGTATGGCCTTGGTTTCTTCATTCAATTGTGCCTACCATTCCACTTCTGTCTTCTCCTTAGCTTGTAGTTGCTCCTTCAGCTTGTGAACTTCCCTTTGGGCCATGGCTATTTTGGCGTGTTTTCTCCAACTAGGATGCAGTCATGGCCTCTTTTTCGGCTTTGAGCTTTGCTATTACGATTTTTTTCTCCTCCTTGGCTTTCTCTAATTGAGAGAGGAGCTCCTTGACATTCTTGTTGTAATCTTCGGATGGCCTCTTTGTTGCGGGGATGGAGGTTGTGGAGCCTACCACCTTTTGCCTCTTAGGGCCTTGCTCTAACTTGGCGTCTGCCATAGCTGATCTTTTGGTTCCTACCAGGGGGTTCCTTCTCCTACTCCTTGGCCCATTTCTTTATTCGCGAAGTACTGGACCCAAGCCGTTAAGTTGTTGGCATCCACCTAGGTCATAGAACTGGGAGTGAAGATGGTGGTGGTGGTGGCGGGTGTCAGGAAAGTGGGAATGGGGGTGATTGGAGCCTTGCCCTTGCCTTCTTACACTGCAGGTGGTGGCACAAAATCTGGCACATGGACACTTGAGCTTGGCCCTTCGTCTCTAATTGGGCTTGCAAGTTCCGAGTCATCCTGCCTGGATTGTTGTTCAATGGACCTACGCGTGGCGACGGCCATGTCTTCCTCCTCCTTTTTTCTCAACTCCTCTTCCTCCTCTTCATGCTTTCTCCTTCTTTCCTCCTTGGCCTTTTTTGGACTCCCTATGAGCCTTTTGCAAGTTCGCCTTCTCTTGTTTTCTCCTCTCCTCTTCCTACTTTCTTAGCACAAATTTCTTCTTTATTTTCTTAGCCTTCCCCGGGCCAGTCTCCTCTTCTTATTCCTTGCCTTCTTCTTCCTCACTCATTAGTGCCCTTTCACTGGACTGCGCCTCTTGTTCCTGGTGAGCTGGTGACCTGCTTGGCATTTCATCTACTCCTCCTTCTTCTTCCTGCCCTTGTCCCAAGGTTTCCCTAATGATCACGGTGAGGACCCCATCAAATCCGATGGTTGCAATCTTTGAAGACGAAGATTTCCTTTTAGCCTTGGTGGCAAGAGATTCTCTTTCGACAGGTTGTCCTCCCGTTGCCAAAGCTTTTGCTGAGGTCTCAATGGTCTTCCTCACAAAACCATTGAGGTTCACCTCATCCAACGACCTTGTTGTGATGCTCTCTAGCAGAGAGACGTTGATGCGGCTCATGATGGTGTTGTACCTATGACTAGAGAAAAACGAGTGTACCATCTTGGCTTGGAGTTGGACTTTGGGATCCAAGATATCCACGAAGCTGATGCCGTCGGTGTGGACCTTTACCTTGTCCATTCCTAGCAAGGCATATACATCTCTCTTCGGCTTCCTCTCTACTTCGTTTGGCAAGACCAATACCTTTTCCACTAGCTCTAGGGCCAATTCAACCTACACTTGACGAGTTCCCTCTCCCTCATGCACGGTTATGGTGCCACAGTTCCTGTGGAAAGTCCTCAGGAACTCTACATAGTGAAAGTAGCCCACCCCCTAGCTTACTGCTTCCACATATTTCTACAGATTGCATTGCTTGATGATTTGCCTCATAGCCTGCTCTTCGATGGCCACGTTTTCTAGGTTGAAGAGATGCCAGAACTTGAAGTGGTTGAAGGCTCGTGTTTCCACTAAAAGTATGTATTTTGCTTGTTCTTCTTCTGAAAAAGGTAATTTGCGAGTCTTTTCTTGGCCTTCCATAATGGGTGCTTGTCATGAAGCCATATTCACCATTAGTGTTTTTCAAAACAATTTAAAGCAACAAGAAATAACTACATACTTGTGGAAGTGGAATGCTTGAGTGCAGAAGTAGAGTTTTTTCTCTCAGTAGTCTATTGATTTCAAATTTTATTGACATTTTCCTCAATTACAAGTTGTTGCATCCTACCCTTGCAATGTCTGCTTTTCCTTTGTTATTTTCCTTATGTGTTTTGGTTTGATTCACCTTACCCCCTCCCCCTTCTGAAATGAGAAGAATCCTTCCTAGGAGTAAAGGGTTAGAGGATGAAGGGTCTTCAGCACCATAATCTTAGTGTTTTATTTTCGCATGAGCTAAGTGTATAAATTTGGATTATATTCTAAATTAGCATAGCTATCCATATCAAAAGGGTGGATGCCTAAATGCATAATGTAAGTGAGGACATCAAGCAAAAGGCCACCAAAGTCCACTCGGCTAGCAACATGCAACTCCTCCTCAATGAGGATGCTATCTAAATAAGGATGTCCCTTAATGTGTTCTTTGAGGGGTCGATTATGGAGGGTAGTCAACACCCTATATGAAGTTGGAGCTACATAGGTTGGGTCGTATTTTGATGCCTTGATTGCGCGTTGCTGCTCAATGTTGGTCATTAATTGGCATCCCTCTAGCTCCCATTGTAGTTGTAGAGTGTACCATTTTTTCAAGAAAGGGGAGTTGTTGGCTGCAGCTATTTCAAGTCTTCTATTTCGTGATCGTTGGCACAAACTGCATGCTTGTCATATGTAGTGATGAGGAGTCGTTGTGCTTGTTCGCGCGAGATCTTGGTGGCAATCAGCTCTACAGTTACTTTTGAAGATTTGACAAACACGAATTCTGATTCTTCCCAAGAACAAGGGAGTGTCCATATTTCTATCGCTAAGGGTTCGTCCAAGAGCCCCAAGTCTAAGCAGTCATAGCTTTTAGCAAGCGACATGAAAGTTACATCCAAGCATCTAAGGCAAGCCAGCAAGTCATCCCCTGTATTTTCAAATAAGTCTGCGGTCAATGTTAGAATTGATTGCCGCTCATAAGAGGGTCTAAGCCCTGCAAGTAGTTGAGGCTTGATAGCACTAGAGAGTTCAACAGCTAATGGTCACAGCTTGGTTTGCTCAGGTTGTAGCTTGGCCTCATGTCCGATGGGTTAGTTTGCAGTTGCGGTTGTCGTGCTACTAGATGTGTCTGATATTTGAGGGGTATCATCAGTGCAAGATTTGGGCGTTTTATTAGTAGCAAGTTGGAATTTTGGGCGATAAATTGGTTTAGGCATTGTTGAGCTAGGTTTTAGCGGTTCTATGGACTTGGTGGCCTACAAAATATGGTCTGAGACTCTTCAACTCATAGTTTTGTGTGGCCAAGCTCAAGGGTTGCATTTGAGTAGCAATTTTGGCTTTAGGTAGCCAAATCCAAGGATTACCCTCATAGTCGCCTTGCACTTGCAACAAGATTTTAGGGACCCATCGCGATTTGTCCATGTGTCATTGTTTACAATTCCGTCTTGGCTTCCTAGGTTTCGAGTGTGGGCCCTTAGCGCCATGAGGGCATGGGTGTCTGCTTCGAGGTAGTAGTCCTTGACGCTTAGGTATCCATTTGAACGGGGGTTTCTTTGTCATAGTGTTAGGTTTAGTGGGTTGCCGGCTTTGAGGTTTGGCAGGTTGTGACAAGTCACGACCCCCCTCCTTAGGCTTGATGGTGGGGTTCTCTACTGGTGGCTTTGTGGACTTGGAAGGAGTCACGCTGCCCTTACTGAAAGATGCAACTATTCAGGCATTGCCTATGGCTAGTCAAATATGTTGCGACTCATAGTCGACAGTACAACGAGCTTGATTCTTGAAGGTTTGTCCTAACATCGATTCTGTGCCTACATTCTTAGTGTTGGGCAACACACAGAAGATTATCGACATGCTTTCAGACTCGATAGAAACTGCAACCTTGCACTTTCCCAAAAGTGTGTAGGGTTGGCCTCCATAAGGGCCGAACTTAGCATTAGTGGGTTGCAACTATGTTGACTGCCCCATCGTACTAGTTAGCGACCAAGGCACATACTTCATCAATGAAGTGATAGCTCACCTCCTGTCCTCCTTTCTAATCATCCATCTAAAATCCTCACCTTATTACCCTTGACCAAATGGTCAAGTCAAATCCACAAATAAAATCTTGATAAATGTCATGACAGAAGTCATCTCTGCTTCACACAGTGATTGGGATAATAAGCTGATGGCGGCCTTGTGGGCCTACCATCGCACGGCTTATAAGATGGCTGTAGGACAGACCCCCTTTGACATATGGTATAGAGGCAATCCTTCCCCTGGAATTCTTCGTACCAAGCCTTAGGATAGCCCTTCAAGAGATATGGGATGGGAAGGAGGCATGGACAAAATACTTAATTAAAACTTATCAAAAACCCTACTTCTAGCCACCCATACACTAATATGCGAAAAGGAAAATGCAAAGCTGGTTTGACAAGCATGTCAAGCAGCACAACTTGGAACAAGGTGACTTAGTACTACTGTACTCAATCAAAGGACATAAGCAAAAGCTCAAGTTTCGGGGGCTAGGACCTTTTAAGGTCCGAACCATCAATTGAACTAGCAACATAAAACTTGAAACCCTAGAAGGTGAGGGCATAGGCTTCTTCAATGGTAGCCGCATAAAGAAGTACTTCCCTCCCATGCACCCATTACATGAGCCCCCAATGCTAGCACCCCATGTCCACGTACGAGTAACCACTATCACTAAGATGGATGGTGAGGATGAGAAAGTAATAGCACCAGCTTACCTCAGCATGACGATCACTTCTAAGCACACATGTATCATCAACACATTGATCGATGAGGGAGCTGATTTTAATATCTTAACCCATGACCATTGGACCCAAACTTAGCAGTGGTCCTAACATCATTCTTTCTCGTAGCTCATGCTTCTATCCATTTTATTACATAGTCGGTGGCCACAATGATGTATTTGGTTTGTGAATATTGTGACGCAGGACTAATGGGTCTGATGAAGTCGAACCTCCATTTCTCGAAGGGTTGTTGTGCAATAATTGGGGTTAGCTCCATGTGATCCTTATGAATCGGAAATTTAGTCCATTGGCATTTATCACAATGCTTCACAAATTGTGCCGCATCTCGGAAAAGGGTAGGCCACCACAGCTGGGATTGCAGCACTTTGCGGGATGTCACATCTCCACTGAAATGTCCTCCTACGATTCCGCCATGTGCTTCTATCAATACGTCATGTATATCATGTTCACACACGCATCTACATAGTAACTCGTCTTGCCCTAGCTTGTAAAGTTGGCCTACTATCAACTGATAGGATTGGATCTTCAAGATGAGCCGCCTAAGTCTGGCTTTTTCTATCGGTCATTCCGAAAGTCCATGCTCAAGCACTTGAACTATGTTGTTTTCCCAATATGGCATTATGTTAGCTCTAAACAAATCTTTTTCATTCGATAAGCGGAATATATGCACGTCTGGCAGTTCATCCACAATGCCTTGTCTAGCCACTTCTCTCGTGGGTGGGGATACAAGACAGATGGTCAGCCATGTAATGCTACTTCCCTTTACGCACCACCACAGAGAAGTCAAACTCCAAAAATAGAAGAAGCCATCTAGTGATGCATCTTGTAGTGCATGGTTTATTAACAAGATACAACAAGCCTTGATGGTCAACAAAGAAAGTAAAAGGCGTAGCCAAAAGATAATGTCGAAATTTCTTTACGGAAAACACCATGGACAAGCCCTATCTCTCTGTTGTCAAGTAATTTATTTCGGTCTCACTGAGTTGTCTGCTAACAAAGCTCACTAGGTAATCCAGGTTGTGTTCACCAGGTTGGCACAACACAGCTCCTATGGTGAATTTCAAAGTGTCGATATACACATGAAATGTGAGTGTCCAATCTGGGGCTCATAGAATTGGTGCTGTGGTCAAAGCCTTTTTCAGTTTCTCATATGCGCGTTGGCATTCCTTGGTCCATTTGGAAATGATCAACAGCTTGTATAGAGGTCTAGCAATCAATGCATAGTTCAACATGAACCATCGATAATACCATGTGTGTCCTAAGAAGCACTGAACACCCTTGAAAGCAATTGGGGGTGGAAGATCGACAATGACCTTGATCTTCAAAAAATTTGTGGCAATGCCATTCTTCGACACCATGTGTTCTAGGATATATTTATCCTTCACCCAAAACTAGCACTTCAAGGCGTTCAATGAGAGAGGGTATAGACGACATCGTTCAAAGACTACTCGGAGTCTGTCTAAGTGTTCTCGCCAACAAGTAGATTGAACACATGTTAACCCCAACATGAAGAAAGCAAAAGGAAATAAAACAGACGCAGGGCAAAGGCGGAAAAAAGGTAGCCCGATAGAAGAAAGAAGAGGAGAAAAGGCCAAAAGAGCAGAGGGCAACCTTAAAAAGCACAAGGCAAATGCAAAAGGGAAAATGTGCATTTTTAAAATACAAAGGCACACCCTGAAATCTTGTAAAAGAGTGCCAGGCGGTGGAAAATCGGGAGAGCCAAAACAGAAGACAAAGACAAAGGCCAAGGCAAAGAGAAACGGAAGACAAAGGCACACAAGGAAAAGTGCAAGTCAAAACTTTTGTAAAAGAGCGCAAGCGCATCATGGATTAATTCAAAGAGCGCCGAGCTCTCACCCATGCAATTTGTAAATGTAGACGGGCGGTGGAAAGGAAGCTAGGAAGATAGAGGGACAATGGGAAAAGGGCCGGTCGGCCTTGTAAAAAAGGGGAAAAGGGGATGACAGCCCAAAAAGGGATTTAGGGTTTTGTATATAAAGTTGAAAAGTGAATGAGAAGCTCATTCTTGTGTGTGACAAAAAGTGGCTCTCCTCTTCTTCTTCTTCTTCTTCTTGTTTTTAAGCTTGTGCTTGAGAGAGGGAGTGTGAGAGTGTGAGGGAGTGAGTATGTGAGGGTGAGGGACCGTGGGGTGGAGAAGCTCTCCATCTTCTCCTCTCTTCTTATCTTCTCTTCTTTTCTCTTCTCTTGCTCGTGGTGATGGAGCTTGGAGCGTGGAGCTTGAGGATGGAGCTTGCTTGAAGCTTGCACTTGGATCGTGGAGCTACCAGAGTGCATGGGAGAGGAGGTAACTCGAACGGCATGGAGGTAAGCTCACTACACCCGTAGATATGGGTGGCGCATCGACTATGTGAGAGGTAGCCATTAGTGCTTGGCTTGGAACGCTTGAAACAATAAGCGGTTCGTGGGTCTTGGTGGTAGAGCGAGAGCTCCCACAACACACAAGTCATCCACAAAGATCTCTAACTCCTTCCTCAACATGTCTTTGAATATTGTATACATAAGTCGTTGGAAGGTGGATGGAGCATTAATCAACCCAAAAGGCATGACTATGTAGGCAAAGATGCCCCATTTTGTGGTGAATGTGGTTTTATGCCTATCGTTAGGATGCACTTGCAGCTGATTGTATCCGAAGAAGCTGTCCAAGCCTCTTTGCCAGCCACTCTCTCAAGTATGTGCTCAGTATATGGCAATGGGTAATTATCTCTCTTTGTAGTTGTGCTACCTTCTTATAATTGATATACATTCTAATCTTTCCGTTTTTCTTTAATACGATGACTATGAGGGAACCCAATTCGTGTGTTCAATTTCATAGATGAATCCTGCTCTCATTAGCTTGTCAATTTCTTCCTTGACAACAGGGGTGTACTTTGGATTCATGGGATATGTTCGCTGCTTGTTGCCCGATGTTGCGTCAGGTGTCATGGGTATGTTGTGAGTCACCACACTTGGGTCTACCTCTTTGAGCTCTTCTAGGGACCAAGTGAAGACGTCTATATACTCTCGCAAGAGAGCAATGAGACTTGCTTCCTCTTTCTTAGCCAAGTCATCAGCTATAAAAACAGGTTGTGGGATCTCCCCTTCCTTGGCTAAATTGACCTCCTTAATCTTGGTGGGTCCCTCAATTGGTATGGTTGCTTGCCCCTGTCGTTTGGCTCCCAGCAAGATCACTACCCTATCTCCCTTTTTGAACTTTGTGAATCATTTTGGAAAGTATTGTGATTTTCGTTGTTTTTCTATTTGCATTTTCTTAGGTAGCTTTCGTCATTCCTCCCTTAATCGTTGGCTTCTTAAGTGGACAGATAGGTCCCCCTTGGTGCATCTAGTCTTAGGGGGTCGAGGTATTTCAAGGTCATTATCTAAGTTGACTTCTGACTCAGAATCAAACTCTCTATCTTCGCTAGAAGAGGGCCTCTCTCCTGGTGGTCGTAGCTCAGAAGGTGAGTTCGTTTGCAGCAATGGTGTGTCACTCGATTGGGTTAGGCGTGCTTGCTCGTAGTCGATTGCACCTGTGTGCTCCAACCAAGTTCAATCGCAGTCCTTATGTCTGACTCCTTTCTCTACTCTAAGGGCATTCTGTCTGCGTGGTTTGGAGTCTACTCGTATTTGTTCGATTATACGTCCCTCGATGTCGTATACTATGGTATCGATTTCCCTTTCGCTCTCATCACTGAAGGAACATCAGTCCTCATATTCTCGCCAGAGCTCTCTTTGTTCAGTTGCTCATCATTCTCTAGGTTCTAACATTTCTCTTTTTGTTTAAGGCCCAATTGTACCTTAAGTCTGTCTGTCGCCCTTCAGCATGGTGGAGATGGCATACAAGTTGACAGGCGTAGTCTTCCATGTGTCCATCTCCACTCTTACGGACTTTGTTCGATTGCCCATGAAGATAAGACCGTTGCCCTAGTCCTCTACGACTCTTGCGTTGTGCATCCAAGTCTACCTAGCATGATGTCGTAGTCCACTCCCTTCATGACTATGAAGTCAACTGAGAATTGGATTATCGTGATCTTTACTGGCCAATTTTTCAACCCTCCAAACGGTTTCACCTTCATTCTATTAGCTAGTGTTGAATCTAGCAATCTCGACCGGTAGGTTACCCCAAGTTTGGAATACCACATCGCTTAGCACACTCACTCCTGCCCTGTGTCTACAATTCTCTTTCTAGTGACATCCCCTAGGGCTAATACTGGCAGGACTATATGCATTTCTGTGCCTTCCTAAAAGGCATTAATGTGCAAGGATTTAGGTATGGAGTGCAGTGTTAGACTCGGTATTTGAGTTTCTGCATCATACTCAGGCAAGTCTGTGGTAATTGGATCATTTGGTTCTTCAACCCATTGTTTCAGCTCTAGCCATAGCGTTGGATTCTACCTAAGCAAGTCACCTAAGCTTAGAGTTACAGGGGTGGTCACCAGTGTATTGAAGAGGTTGCTAGTCACTTCCCTCTCTCCTAATTCTGTGGTGGTTCTTAGCCAATGGCCCTAACTAGTTTGTTGGCTCAGAGCATTTAGACTTTGTCTAGGTGGCCCAACTTGTGGTGCCATTGCCTCCCTTGTTCTTGGTCATGGGAGAGAGATTGGCATGCTTATGCTTGAGAGATCATTGATCTCGTCTTCTAGTATGGGCTCAGCATCCTTTAGGTGCTCCTAGGCCTCTTTCACCCACTCTTTCACCTTCTTGATGGCTTCGAGTTGGTGCTTCGGGTTGGGGTAACTCCCCGACCTTAGCACTTTTATTTTCAACCATCCATGGGGCCAATGTTTCTTCCTTTGCGTCAATGAGTTTCCTTCCAACCGGTAGTGTTGTGGCACTTTCGGTTTTGAGGGTGACCTTAGCGTCTAGTCTTTTCTAACTTTGTCTCCGACTCTTCTTTCCAACTAAGGTTGCATTAGGTTGCTAGGCCCTGGCAATGATATGCCGGCTTGCTTCGTCTGCGCATAGGTCATGACATGCAATGGAATAGGTGTGGTCTCCCCATCAAGTGTCTTAACACCGAACAACCCTCTCGGGGCAGCGTGAAGAAATGTATCTTGGGTGATCGCAAGTCCTTGGCTCTTGGGTCTATGCTCCTAGGCCTCTGCCTCTCCCTCTTCCTAACGCCATCACCAATACTAGTCGATAGTCCATAAGGATTGCATTGCCTTCCTCATCGTATGACATGTATGGGTTTACATAAGGCTCGTCGGCTGCTAGGCTTGTCCACATAGTGAACTGGAACATCACTCGATGGGTGGGCCATGTAGGGTCGAGGTGGTCTAGGGATAGCTGTAGGATTTATTTCCATCCTAGGGATGGATGCCTTGGAGTCATTAAGTGCTGGGAGAGCCAATGGGACTCCCCTTCCAAAGAAGTTTGGTGGCCTATTCACAAGGTAGGGTTGACCGTAAGGCTACGGGTATGGAAGCCTCCAAGGTAATCGACAATGCATGGTGTCATGGCTGAACCTACCACAATTAGTGCAAGGTTGTGACCTAGGGTCCAGACACTCAGCTGGCAATGAAAGGTGAGAAGGATCGAAGCTTGCACGCGAGCTATGGCGGGAGAGCAAGAGCAAGAAAGAGAGAGACAAGAAATGGGAACTCCAACGGTCACAATGTGTGACCGGGCCTTCCTTTATTCAAACTGTCACTAAAAGAATAAAGAATAAAGTGACGTGACGGGCGCCCGCCACCTGCAGTGTGCAGTGGCGGGTATTGTCAGTGTAGTAATACACGGGGCGGCACGGCGGAGGCGCCTTTACCCACGGGCACCCGCCACCTGCAGTGTGCAGTGGCGGGTACTGTCAGTGTAGTAATACACGGGGCGGCACGGCGAAGGCGCCTTTATCCCCAACAACCTCCCACTTAAAGGCGAATCTACCCTAGTGAGAGAGAAAAGAAAAAGAAAAGACAGTACAAATGTACATAGGTACAAGGGATGAGGAAAGGTGACATCTCATCCAACGCCCATCAACCTCCTGAGGAAGGCAAAGCGCTCAGTAGTGAGGCTCTTCGTGAGCAAATCTGCAGGATTCTCGTCAGTGGAGATCTTGACAAGGTCAACAGACCTGTCCTCCGCGACACCACGTATGAAGTGATACCTCACCTCAATGTGTTTCGTCTTCGCATGGAAGACCGGATTCTTAGCCAACTGAATGGCACTCATAGAATCCGAATGCAGTGTAGGTGTAGCATCAATCCCAAGGTCAGCAACTAGACGGCCTAACCATATGGCCTCCTTGCAAGCCTCAGTGGCTGCAACATACTCGGCCTCAGTGGTAGACAAAGCCGTACACTTCTGAACCCTGGACATCCAAGAGATAGCCCCTCCAGCATAGGTGAATACATAGCCAAAAGTGGACTTCCTACTATCTGCATGTCTTGCATAATCGGAGTCAGTGTACCCCACGACCCCTGTATCCTGGCTGCCATAGCAAATACACATATCTGCTGTGCCCTTCAGGTACCTCATGATACCCTTCACGGCATCCCAATGTCTGCTGCTAGGTGTAGCCATATAGCGTGCCACAACACCAACTGCATGCGCAATATCTGGACGAGTGGCTATCATGGCATACATCAAACTGCCCACGGCTGAAGCATAAGGAATCTTGGCCATCTCAGCCCTCTGCTCATCTGTCTGCGGACAATCGACCTGTGATACCTTCACATAAGAAGGTAATGGACAGCCAATAGGCTTTATGTCCTGCATGCGGAAGCGCTCAAGGACTTTATGAATGTACTCCCGTTGTGAGAGATACAAAAGTCCCTGATGCCTATCGCGCTTAATGCGCATCCCAAGTATATGTGAGGCCTGTCCCAAATCCTTCATCTCAAAGCTCTTCTTCAGCTGAGATTTAAGAGCATCTAGCTCATCATGAGCTTTCCCTACTATCAGCATATCATCAACATAGAGTACCAAGATAAGCAAACTGCCATCACGGGCTTTCTTCGTGTAAAGACACGGATCCATAGCACTCCTGTTGTAGCCCTGTGGCTGCATAAAGGCATCAAACTTATGATACCATTCTCTAGGTGCCTGCTTCAAGCCATACAAGCTCTTCTTCAACTTGCACACTAGGTGCTCCCTGCCAGGTTCTGCAAAGCCCTTAGGCTGATCCATATAGATCTCATCATGCAAGTCCCCATGTAGAAAAGCCGTCTTGACATCCATCTGATATAGATCTAAGTCAAGCTGTGCAACCAAAGCCAAGACTAAGCGCAGGGTGGTCATCTTAACCACAGGAGAGAAGACCTCATCAAAGTCCACACCATGTTCCTGCTTAAAACCCTTTGCTACCAATCTAGCCTTGTATGCCGGCTTGGGGTGTCCAGGGGTACTTTTTAGCTTGTACACCCACTTGCATGGCAAAGCCTTCTTGCCCTTAGGCAAGGCAACCAAATCCCAAGTCTCATTCTTATGCAGGGAGTCTATCTCAGACTGCATAGCCCTCTCCCAGAAGTGACTGTCACCCCTGTGCATAGCCTCATCATAAGTGAAAGGCTCTCCTGCATCTGTAACCAAAACATAATGCATAGAGGGCTGAAATCTGTCAGGTGGACGTCTGTCTCTAGCAGACCGTCTCACCGCAGGCTCTGCTGCCTCTCTAACTGCCTGTCCAACATCCTGGCCCTGTGGAGGAACTGCTGCAGGCTGTACTACTGGCTGTGCTGGAGCTTTAGGCTCCTCCTGAAAGATCACTCTACGGATCTCAACCACCTTCTCAGGCTGCCTGTGCATCTTGTCTTCATGGAAGACGACATCATGGCTGCGTACTATTTTCCGCGCCTCCGGATCCCATAGGCGATAGCCCATCTCTCCTGACTCACCATAGCCAAGGAATATGCATTTAATGCTCTTTGGATCCAATTTACTCCTCTTGTCCTTGGGCACATGGCAGAATGCCTCACATCCAAAGACACGGAGATGCGCATAAGAGGGTGGCTTACCAGCCCAAACTTCCTCTGCAACCTGGAAATCCAATCCACTGGAAGGCGATCGGTTTATGACATGCACTGACGTACTAACTGCCTCAGCCCAAAAACTCGGGGGTAGGCCTGCATGGCTAAGCATAGAGCGCACACGCTCCTGAATAGTCCTGTTCATGCGCTCAGCCAAACCATTCTGGGGTGGGGTGTAAGGGGCGGTCAACTGACGCTTAATACCCCTGTCATCACAAAACTGCTCAAAAGCATGCGAGACATATTCTCCCCCATTATCTGTCCTAAGGCATTTCAGCCTATACCCAGTCTGGTTCTCAACAAGAGCAAGCCATCTCTGAAAATTTGCCAAGACATCGGACTTCTGCTTTATGGGATAAGCCCACACTTTCCTAGAAAAATCATCAATGAAGGTAACGAAGTACTTCGCGCCACCCATAGACATGCAAGGCATAGGCCCACAAACATCGGAATGCACCAATGCCAAGGGCTCACTCATGCGTGGCCTACCCGATTTCTTATGCGTAGACCTATTCTGCTTACCATAAAGACAATGATCACACAAGTCAAAACGTGCATAGTCCAAAGGCGGAAGATACTGCAAACCAGATAACATTTTCATTCCCTTCAAAGACATATGCCCCAAACGGGCATGCCAAAGTGATACATGTGGGATAGAACCCACTGCCAAAACATGGTCAACTGAGGACCCAGATACAATAAGAGGATAGAGGCTGCCAGCCTTGGCGCCTCTAGCAAGCACAAGTCTGCCTTTGGTAATTTTCCAGGAAGAATCCCCAAAACAGACATGAAACCCTGCATCATCCAACTGTCCTGCAGACATAAGACTGCGCGTAAGCGCAGGTACATGACGTACATCCCTAAGCAAAAATGAACTGCCAGTGGAAAACTGCAACTGAATATCACCCATGCCCACAATATCAAGAGACCTGTCATCTCCAAGTCTGACTGATCCAGATACAGTATGGTAAGAGTGAAACCACTCACGGTAAGGCGTCACATGGAAGGACGCACCTGAATCCAATAACCAGCACTGTGCATACATACTAGGTGTCTCAGTCAAGTGTGAAGCATCAGAAGAACTAGCTGCAAGTATAAACTCATCACCACCATCGGACTCTTCAGTCTGCGTGACATTAATTTCCTCAATCTTGACGTTGGACTTCGCAGGTACTATGCTGCGATCAGAGGACTTCTCCTGCACTTTATCTTTCCCCTTATCCTTGCGCTTCTCATTGCGCAACTCATGACACTGTGGTCTAATATGGCCCTTTTTCCCACAATGATGACAAGTGACATTTGCATTGCGTCCACGCGACTTACTACGCGACTTGCCACCACGAGATTTAGACCGACCCTTCTGCGAGTCACGGCCTCGGCCATTACCACGGTCATACCTGTCATTCCTGCCTCTAACTGTCAAAGCATGACTACCACGAGAGGCATCCAAGTTTTTGCGATTCACCTCTTCCTGAAGAAGAGCACTCTCAACATCTGCCAATTTTAGAGTAGCACTAGAGGCACAAAGAGCAGTGCGGAATACATCCCATGACTCATTCAAAGTTCCAAGCAAGAAAAGAGGAGTTACTTCCTCTCCAAAGGTGATATCCTGCGAAGTCAGGTTCTTCAGTATAGCATGGAACTGGCTCAAGTGAGCAGACATAGTCGCATTATCCTTCATGCGCAGATCCATAAGCTGCTTCAACCAGTACATCTGACTCGCCGGACTTTTCTTATCATAAAGATTCTTGATCTTATTCCATAGATCCCATGCACTCTGTGCTTCCTCAAATACATTATAATGTACCTGTTCAGTGAGAGACAATACAATCGTGGACTTGCATAGCTCATCAAGTTCAAGCCAGTCGTCATTGTCCATAGTTTCAGGCTGCTCCCCACTCAACCGAAGTGGCTTAATCTGAGATTTCTGCACCAAAACCTGCCATATTTGACTCTTCCAGTAAGAGTAGTTGGTACCATCCAACTTTGTAATGTTAAAGATGGCACTATCATGCGAAGATGACGCCATTATGCAAGCTGGAAATGCCCAAACAGTCCAAAACTGCTTGCTGTTTTACTGCAGAAACTGCCCAAAAATGACCAAAACGGGGTCCAAAGGGCGAGCAAAGTGTGCCAAAAGTGGCTGCCCACTTAGTACTAGGTGCGGTACACCAAATCAGGATATTTCAGCATGAAAAGTACACCTCAGTCCACCAATAACTGCTCGCTGTAATAAATTGCAGGTATGCAGTCTAGAGAGCAAACTGTCCCAAAATAGGATCCAATGTCAAGCAAACAATGCTAGGTCCAAAGCCGGCATGAAATGGACATAAGCAAGGCCAATGACAGTGAAAAGAACATGAGCTCAACACCAAGCATGTCAAAATAACATCTGCCAGTGAAAGGCACACCCCCAGACACTCTAGGCAAAGTGTTCCTGTAACTGCCAAAACCTGACACAAATAGGTATCTGCTCAAAGAGAAAGATCCAAATATGAGACTCAGCTCATAAGCATCCTGTGAACCAAGAGTACATCAATGCATATCCATAAAGATCGGAGTATGATCCCAAAGTCTCAATGTGTATGTAGCTGCTCAAGACATAAACTGCTCCAAATACATGTAAGTGCTCCAATAGCATGCAACTGTCAAAGGTCAAGAAAGCATGTAAAATGCTCCCACTGGCACAAAAGGCGTACAAAGCGAGCTCAGAAGCTCAAACAACCCAAGAGAAAGCACCAGTGATAAGTGACCATGTCAATGCATCAAGCGCATCCAAGAGAGCATGACATACATGAAGCACCGATCGTATTAACCATGAAGCAATACATAAGCCCAAATAAGCTCTCGGTCAACTCAATGACATCCAAATAGCAACCAAGATCAGTGATCAAGTAAGCCGGGAATGCTCAAATACATCCAAATCCAAGCTCCAAATGTCGGTATGGCATACACGAACCAAATAGCATATGTCACGAACCAAAGCATGTAATGCAAAAGCCTAACTGTCAAGCAGAGACATGAGGCATAGGCGGTCCACGAGCATGCCAAGTCGGTCCAAAAGCTAGTGAAGACGGAGCTAATGCGAAGCTCAAAAGCATCCCATAATCTCATACATATGCTCCAAGTCGTCCCCAAATGTCAGAGATATCATGCCAAAGCTCAAAGCATACATCCGGTATCGGTAGGTAAGTGCCAAAGCATGTAAAGTACCTTCAGCCCACTGTTATTCCAGCATGTATTTACTGTTCTAAACAGTAGATTTCAGCCCCAAATTCAAGCCAAAATCATGGTCAAACCAAATGCATACATCCCCAATACATCCGGGTAGGAAGTAGACCGCATACGGGCATCAAACAAGGTAACCGGAGTAGAGTATAAGCATTAAATGCCAATGCCAAGTGTGGCTGCCCTGTTTCCAGCACTGTATAACAGTAAATAACAGTCCCAAATCAGCCAATATTTCAAGCCAAAATCATGGCATAATCATGTGCATACATTCCCAAGGCACTAGGCATCATGTAGACCGCATACGGGCATCAAATAGCACAACCGGAATGGAGTATAAGCAACAAATGCTAATGCCAATGGTGCTGCCCTGTTTTCAGCCTGTTATGACAGTTTATGACAGTCCCAAATCTGAAGAAATCAGCCCCGAAAGATCAAGACCAATGCCCAAAGCTTTAATGACATCAAACATGAAGTCTATAGCCCTCTTGATCAAGGTAGAGAGCAAGAAGCAATGGCCAAGTGTGGAGCTGAAGTAGATGAGTGCTCACAGCCTGGAAAAAATGATGCAACCTGCCTTGTTGGTGCTGAACTTGCTGCTGCTCCACATGGGCTGAAAAGGGGGTAATGGGGGGCTCAATGATGGCCCAAGGTAGGCACATACCAAGCCATGAAGGCCCAATGCAAAGGGGAGGGAAGATATGAGCTATGGAGCTCAAGAAGAGTGGCTGCCCTTTGTTCCTGCCCTGTTTCAATCTGAGAATACACTCAAATGCCTGCAAATGCTGAAGCAATACCTCAAGGGCAAGGCCCTGATGAAGCTCAAGAAGGCCAGGATGGAGCTCGGGAAGCCGGGGAGAGTCGGGAGCTCAAGAGGTCGGCTATGGCTGCCGGGATGGAGACCCAATGCGTGAAGCGAGTCGATGCGAAGGTCGGGAAGCACTGAGTCGAGCTCGAGCAAGAGAATGCCAAGCTCTGATACCAGTTGAAAGGTGAGAAGGATCGAAGCTTGCACGCGAGCTATGGCGGGAGAGCAAGAGCAAGAAAGAGAGAGACAAGAAATGGGAACTCCAACGGTCACAATGTGTGACCGGGCCTTCCTTTATTCAAATTGTCACTAAAAGAATAAAGAATAAAGTGACGTGACGGGCGCCCGCCACCTGCAGTGTGCAGTGGCGGGTACTGTCAGTGTAGTAATACACGGGGCGGCACGGCGGAGGCGCCTTTACCCACGGGCGCCCGCCACCTGCAGTGTGCAGTGGCGGGTACTGTCAGTGTAGTAATACACGGGGCGGCACGGCGGAGGCGCCTTTATCCCCAACAGGCAAGTCATTTTTGCCACAATGTACACATTGGACGTGTAGGCATGTTGGTTGTCTCATCATCTCTTGTAGTTTGGTTATGTCCATCCTAATCTCTACTAGCTCTTGTCTCGAATCAATGCCCTTCCCTTTGTCCTACGCACTTGGTCTACTCTCTCACTCGGTGTTGAGGCCCTCTCAGAATTCTTGGCATTGGACTCTTCTCGATCTGAGCCTCTGGAGACTCTTTCTTGAGTTGGTTGTCCAGTCTAATAGCTTCTTCAAAGACCCTTGTAGTGCATCTCGCTATAAGCTCGAGTTGCCGGCCAAGGCTTTGTAGAGCTCTTCACTTTGTATTCTGTTAATGAATACCATGGATACCACTTTTTCAGTTGGTCTCTTGCCCATGGGGATTCTCTTGAAGAGACTCCTCACATGGGTTACATGATCTCGAATATCCTTTTTCTCTCTCTGCTTGACGTTCATGAGTCACACTAGCAAGTTATTTGATTACCCAGGTTCGAAAAATCTCTTAATGAAGAGATTTTTCAAGCTATTGAAATTGGCATGCTCTACATCATTTAAACTCATGTACCAAGTCTGATCCTTGTCACCTAAGCATAGTATGAAAGCTTGGGAGCATTGAGTAGGAGAACGGTAAGGCCATTGGCCTCACAGACCTACTCCAAACTATTCCACAAAGATGTACGGGTTGTCATTTGCTTGGTATTTGTCTAGCTGCTTCTCCACTACATGACTTTTTTATTGGCTCTTAGAGCCTTGGTTAACCCCTAACCCCGTTAGTAGCGATGTTGCTAATGCTGTAACGATATGCTTTGCTACCATGTTATCTAGTAGCTGCTTCATTAGAAGCTCGCTCAGTGTGAGGTCCCCTTCTAGTGCTCTCACTCTTCGATCGATTCCTACTTGCCAAGGCTAGCACTCTTTGAATCTCGCATATTTCCAAGCTTTGGTGCAAGCTCCTAGTTTGTTGGTCCTAGTTGTACGCAGCTAGGCCTTGCAGAGCCCTGTGAGCCAACTTCCTTGAGGTCTGCTATGACATCCTCTGTAGGTCTACTGTGGTGTTTTAGCCAAGTTTGAGCATCATATTTGTTCACCAATTGCTGGACAACTTCAGTAGGTCTCCTAGGTCGAGCTCCTCGTAGCTTCTATGACATGAGCTGCCCTCTTCCATGTTGAGGGCTTCCTGTTGCACCAAGTTGTCGATCAAGTGAATGAGGTTGCATAGATCCACTTCCCCAATGGGGTTGATCCTTGTTGTGTCTGGCTTTTTGGCCGCGTTATTCACCTGATCCTAGTTTCGGGGATTTGATTACCCTTCTATGTCCTAGATCTTCTCCTACTGGTGGGTTCCTTCAAGGTTTTATATCTGAGTGAGTTCCTCGTTAATTGCAACCAGTCCTCAACTTGCCCTCACTATGTGTGTGTGCATGCGGGTGTATTCTTTTCAATGCACTGTGCACAACCAGGCTTTTTGCTCTCCTTAAGTGCGTTTCAAGTGCTGAAAGTCAGAGTGAGTAAGAAATGGCGCTCTTGTCTATGGGTTGGCTTCATAGGGTTGTGTGTTCGGTTTCTAGCTGTTCTCGTCGACTTCTAGGGTTTTTCATTGCGCTATTCTGTCCAGCTCGTTCAAGGTCGAGTTGGGGTCTTATAATCAACCCAGAAAACCAGACAATTCCAGACTGTTTGGCCACGATTTCTAGGTCTGTAACTTCTTGTGAGGAATTTGGTGGGTTCTTCCGGTGTGGATCATGCTTCTCATTGGCCGAGATTTGTCAAATTTCTAGATTTTCTTTCTCATGTTGTGTTTGATTTACCAGTGTCTAATTCTAAGAATTAGACAGGTCGGGTTCGATTGTCACAATTGGACAAGGTGTGTCCAATCAGACAGCTTGAGTTGTGGTCTGATTGGGTTATGTCCATGATTCCGATTCTTGGAATCGAACAATATTGCTTGGTTTGATTCAAATGTGTGTCCGATTGGACAAGATACTGGATTTGATTCTTTGGTCTAATTGCTACGATCGGACGGGGTGATATATTCAATTCCTTCTCGTTTGATTCTCAGAATTGGACGAAGGTGGTATGTCTGATTAGGAAGTGGTCTAATTTGGAGTTGGTTCAATTTTCAAAATCGGACAGGTATGTCCAATTAGACTAGCTGGGCTTGTTCGAGTTTGATTCTAGGAATCGGGCTGATCACTAGGTCCTCGGAATTGGACACTATGGAAAACATCTGATTTCATTGATTGAAACGCGTGTCGATCACGTTTTGCCAAAAATCTTGACTCTGATATTGACACTACCTACAAAAACTCCCAAGAATCAAGCAGAGGTGTAGGCCAAGGGCATCCTATACATGAATCTTGCAGAAAGCCCCGATACACTCCGATTGATTTGATGTAGACTCGTGACCTACAAGCTCTCTCTCTCTCTCACAAAGCCAGGACTGCAAATGTGGTTTTCCTTGGTCACTTAGGACCTTAAACCCTTGCTCGCCAGCACCTTAGCCTTCCCGATCACTCCACTTGCGACTTCGAGACATCTGAGCACTCTTTTTTTCCCATTTTTTCCTATTATTACCATGTTCAAGATTGTTTTGTAGCAATGAACCTTAAGCTTCCCACTCCGATTTCTCCCTCCTATCCTACTCTAAATGCGACAACAATCAAAAGCAAAGTACTGAATTGATTTCTCCTACTCATCTAATCATCAAAAACCAAAAATACTTACTTGTAGCACAAATAAAAACCCAAAACCTCCTATCTATCTCAAGCTGAAACTCTTACTTCGATGCTCGATTTGAAGCCCGCAAGTGCTCAAGCTTGAATCCGTTGTCTCGGCAATGGAACCAAAATGTAGAGCTGAGTCAACCGTTAAGACCCACGGATTGCTTATTGTTCAAGTGTTTCAAGCAAACACTAGTGGCTACCTCTCACATAGCCAATGCGCTATCCCTCTCTATGAGTGTAGTGAGCTTAGCTTAATGCCCGATTGAGTTGCTTCCTCTCTCAAGCACTCCGATAGTTCCACAATTCGTAATGTACATTCAAGCATCCTCAAGCCTCTTCCTTCAAGCTCCATCCTCCATAGCCACGTGCAAGACGAGAGAAGAGAAGAGAAGAAGAAGAGAGGAAATGGGGGAGGGCTTCACCTCCAAGATCCCTCACTCACTCACACTCCCTCCCTCAAGCACTCACAAGTAAGCAAGAGAAGAGAAGTAGAGAAGAAGAAGAGTCCACTTTGCCACACATCAAAGAATGAGCTCTCATTTACTTTTTGAACTTTATATACAAAACCCTAAATCCCTTTTGGGCAGTCATCCCCTTATCCCCTTTTTTACATAGCCGATCGTGGTCTAGAGCCTTTTTCCCATTTTTCCTCCTCTCTTCCTAGCTTGGCCCTCCCATCCATTCATGGTTACAAATTACACAGGAGGGAGCTTGGCGCTCTTTTACAGAGATTTTGGCTATGCCTTTATATTTAAAGATGCACCTTCTTGCTTTTGGCTTCTTGTAGCTTCCATGCTTGCATCTTGGACTCCTGGTGGTTGTTCCCATGCTTTTAGATTTTCTCTGGATCCACTCTTTTGTATGGCGCCTTTCCTTTTTTCTGCCTTGCGCTTTTTCTCTTGATGCCTCATTTTCCACTTCCTTCACTTTGCACTAAACACTAGCTCTCTGGCAGAGTGCAAAAAAGTAAGAACGTAGCTTTGAACTTATCATCAATATTGAACTTCAAAGCGGCAAGCTGGCTGAAAATGGAGTTAAACTCATTAAGGTGAGTAGACATTGTAGTACCCTCTTTCATACGCAATTTTCTTCAGCCAGTAGACTTTGTTTGCAACACTCTTCTAGACATACAATTCTTCCAGTCGCTTCCAAATATCAGAAACAGAATCCAACCCTTCAATGTTAAATAGCAAGGCATCAGAAATTAATAACTCAATGGTTGAGTGTGAAAGCTCATTCAGCTCATCCTAGTCGTCCTGCTCTACATCAACTGGTTTTGTTCCCTTTACTTTAATCGGCTTTGCTTGCTTCTTTTGTAACAACAAGATATTATGGCATTGCTTTTGTCAAACTGCAAAGTTGTGTGCTCCTTCAAGCTTCTTGATATGCATAAGATGATTGTCACTACTGCTGCTAGCCATGATTCACATTCAAATAACAGTATGATAGTAAACAATAGCTAGTGCCAAGCAATGGAAGCTCCAAAATCCACTCAGTTTTATATTAAGAATATCCCCAAGTATGTAGCAGCAAGAACATACATCAGTTCATTGCCCAAAATGCCTCAAAAACATTCAATGATAGTAAACATACCAATTTCGTGACAAAAACATAGTGCAATCCTGAAATTCTTGATAATACAAGTGGTTGTCCTACAATTTAGGACTACAGTCCTAACACTCATGAGAAAATCTATCTTAAAAATTTAGAATCGAAATAACCTCTCAAAATAACTGAGATTGAGATCCAAAGATCATGCAAAACTGCTCAAAACATACCATAATGTTCTTGCATAGAAACATATCAAATTTCCTAACAGTGAGGTATGTTGTCTCGAATATGTAAGAAACTGTCCTAAATGTACAGCAATAGACATGTAGGTAAAGCTGATCCAAAAATGAGCTTTAATCACTGCTCAAATGCATTCCGGAATTAAATCCAAGCATGTAACATCAACCATAAGCATGGATACATGGTATCGAATGCCCGAGACCAATTCTAGAAGCAAGACATAATGCATACGTAGTCAAAATGTCATTCAACCCTGTTATTCTAGCAGCCAAATCTCTATCTAAACCAAGAAGAATGATGACTCTAATCACCCCAATATGATCTCTAATCATGGACATAACATCTCCAAGTCATGTAACACCAAATGGGCATTAGATAGTCATCACATAAGTGAATCATAAGCATTATTCACTCAAGAAATAATTGTTGCCCTATTTCCAACCACAGATATGTCTCCAAAATGAGCCAAATCCTTGCCAAGATTAGCTCAAAATGGCCTCAAGTCAATGCCACATGGTTCCTAAAGCATCCAACATCAAGATACATCCAAATAGTTATCATATGAGCATCAATCTCAAGAGAGCAGGTGCTGCCATGTTTACTACAGATCTAATTATTGTGTATTTTATACCTAAAGCTGAATGTATATCAGCCCCAAGTGTAAAACTACACTTTAATGCTGAATGCTAAGCATTAGATGTAAATTCTGGAGCACAATCATGATGCCAAATGAAGAGGAGCAGCTATTGTAGGTCCTGAGCATGCTGAAAACCACATCTGCATACTCACACTGATGGAGCCTTCAGCCTTGAAGAGATTGGAATGCTAGTCCAAGTGTTGGAGATGATGGGGAGGGTCCCCAAGTGGCCAACGATAGCTGCCAACAAGCTCAAATGAAGAGGGAAGCTTCAAGCTTCAAGAAGAAGCTTCAAACCTTTCTACCCTACCTGTAGACTCTTCATAGTAAACTCTTCTTCAACTTCAAGCTCCTGCACCTGAAGAAATGCCAAGCTCCTGATTGCCTGAACCATGCTTTACTTATACCACTTTATTGAGTTAGCTGCAATGGAGCTTCTGTGTAGAGATGCAGGTTGAGAGAAAGAAGAGACAGAGACACAAGATTTGTGGTACTGAAGAGTGTACATCAATAATGATTTTAGATAGGTATATATACTATGTACAACCTGGCCCTTATGGGTGGACACAAGCACTGCCCTTTATCCTAACATAATGGGGATTAGATGCAGCTTATGAGATTAGGATCTTCTAGGGGGAGGCCATTTAGAACTAATTGGACTAGTTGAAGCTGGGTACCTTAGAGGATGTTGGCTCGAGGTAAAAATTGCAAGCCGCCAAATTCACTATACTTGTAAGGAAAAATCTCTTGTGCTTTCTCCCTAAAGGAGTGCTAGTTTGTTTTATGTGTACATAACATATGGAGGGATTGGGAGATGGGTTGAACTCAAGGAAAAAGCCAAAATGTTGTTCCACACTTGAGGACCCAATTGATATATAGGTTATGGCACAAGTTCTACGTGAGTATACATGTTTACAAAGGCTATTACATAGCTAGAGGACAATATGATGGCTTCTTTTTGTTGATGTCGATGAAGTAGGAAACCAATGGATGAATAGTTGATGAGAATTATTACCATTTTGAGAGATCACGGAGTCAATGGGGCATCATGATAAGAACCTCGAAGCACTGTGAGATCCATGGGGTTCACAATCCTAAGTGTGATGGAGGTTCCTTTTAATGAAATAGAGACTACAATATTGAGTAGTATTGCAGCATTGAGCAATGTCTGATTGACTTGCTGATTGTCTTCCTTCCTATATTGTCACCAAAGCTATGAGAGATTGGAAAATTTTGTACGAGTGACTCAAGGAGATAGGTCTAAGCCAAGACTTGTGTCTTGTCTTTGATGGGCTCTAAGTTAATGTGGGGGAATAGGAAGTGGGGTTAGGGGCTTAGGGATAGAACTAGTTGGCTGAGGCCACGAGATGTCATGTCTGTGTGTGCATGTGTGTCTTTTTATTTTTAGTTTTATTTCCTTCTTGTTTTTCTTTTGAAATACAATGCAATACAAAAGGACTTTTCTTAGGGATAGAACTGATTGATTAAGGCCGCGTGATGTCATGTTTGTGTGTGCATGTGTTTCTTTTTATTTTTAGTTTTATTTCCTTCTTGTTTTTCTTTTGAAATGCAATGCAATATTAAAGGACTTTCTAGCCTCGGTGAGGGGTGTATGATGGTAACATCGAGAAGTTTAAGAAGGCACTTCAATAATAGCAGGGATAGCCCTAAAGAAGTATTGATAGAGGGGTCCATGGGACCTAAGGCAATATATTTTGGAGATTTCAGCTTGGTTGATGATAGAACTTTCACCATTCATTGAAGCTTCTCTTATTATTATATTATGCCTTGTTTATGGAAAGAGAGAATAGTTGAGAGGATGCCTATGGAGGCACACTTGAATGTGGAGAATGATCTTCACAGATGTGGTCATTAACATCTCTTTTGATGAGGTATTCCACATAGGTTTTCATTGCTCAATGTTGCTTTTGGCAACTCTTCAAGGGAATGATGGTTTTGGTGGCTTTGAACATTTGATCCACCAGCTTAATCACTTGTACTATCTTGTATTAACTTGATAGAAATATGAGAGTATATGTAGTTGATGTGATTCAAAATCCATTAATATAGTCTGTCAAAATAAGTACCACTTACTTAAGTCCAGTTGTGTTGACCTTGAATCTACTTATCTCTTCTTTGACTGTCATTGCTTGTAGTGTGTGCGATTTTTATTTTTTTGTTTAGTTTGATGTGTACACAATTATTGAAAACATGTTTGACTTTTGTATATATTTGTAGGGTGTGCGATTTTTATTTTTTGTTTAGTTTGATGTGTACACAATTATTGAAAACATGTTTGACTTTTGTATGTATTTATAATCTATGACTCATTTGACTTCAATATATTAAAAGTCAATTGTAAAACTCAAAATTATACTCTAGTATTGTGCAAGAATGGAGGAGTAGTGGGAACTTTTTTAAGAAAGATAAATGTTATGTGACATCATGGAGCACCGTTCCTTGTCCTAGTCTGCTAGCAATATGTAGCTTCTCTTCCATTAGAATTTCATCCTTAGGATGTGCCCCACTAAGGCCATACCTTGGATAGCAACAAATACATGGAAGGAAGTAGAGGCTACATCGATTGGGCCTCTTTAAGACCACCATATGTCTCATCGCTCCTTTGAGATAGTCATTAGCTAGTCTCCAACTTCAGCCATCGAAGCTCAGTCAATAAAATAATGTTTTTTGAATTCTCTTCGTCTCTCAGCTTGTTTTAACTCCTCTTATATTAGACAAGTTATGTTAATAAAGTGCTTCATTAAACATAAGTATCAAGCAGCACCCTTCAACATCCTCATGTGAGATGTGCCATAAAAGATCGTTTAAAAGCTCAGTGCAATGCTCACCTAAATGTTCTTACTCTCCCATGTTACAATAATGCTAGATATAGGCAATGTACCCATGTCAACATGGACATAAATGAGTGTGAGAAACTTCAAGTTGCATCCATATATGTGAGATACTCAGTGGCATTCCTATTTTTTGAGCGACCTACTTTATTGCCATTTATTCTAGGGTTTTGATCATTTCTTTGGGCTTTAGCATGACAAGAGGTTCAAGGTGAGATGAGCAAGATTGAAGGAGTATAGGATTGCTTGCGCTTTTGGGGTTCTTATGTTTATCCTAAGGCTTTGTGGCTACCATGTCTTGATCCTTATTGAATATGACAAGTGTAGTCAAAACTAATGGTTGTGGTTGTTATATTTCCACACTTGATTGGACATCACGCTCTTCATCATTAGTGGATCAAGTTTTATTTGCAACAATTGAAAGCACATATTGCTTAGGATCCTTGGATATTTTGGAAGCATTCATAGACTTAGCGCTTTTGGGAGAAGTGGCCATAGAGATATTTATGGATTAGTTTTGTATCAAGGCTATTGACTTCTCACTCCTCCTTGGGCTCCATTGTTGTGGCTTTTGCCAATAATTGTTTGCTATTGTTGTTGTTTATTTGTCTTCCTTTTCTTTCTCTTGGATAATGAAGATGCAGACTTATGAGATTCTATGCCTTCAATTGGTTTGGCAACTACATAATTGGGCTACTTGTTATCAATGGCCTCTTTTTCTTTCATCTTATTGGGGCACTCCCCACAATGATATTGAGCAATATTGTGAGATTGTGACACTATATTTTTTTCATTAGGCATATTAACTGTGGATGTTGGGCATTGTTCTTGCTTAGTTTCTATCTCTGGGGTTTTATCTTGTTAAATCATGGATGGCTCATCCTTGGGAATCTCAATCCACATTGTCTCCCTTAATTTTCTTTTCATGCTTTGTTCTATCTTTAGGCTTGTTTTTCTTTTGTCATGGAGGCACTTCTGTGTGGTGTGACATAAATAAGGGGTTTGGACAATCACAACCAATGATTTCTTGCATAGTACCCTTGAGCAAGTAGGAGGGATCATGGAACCCATTGCCGCATACTAGCTCTCTATTAACATCTTTGCCTAAGGGGTTTGAATCTTTTTCACAAATTTCTAAGAGTTTTGTAGGCCGATTTTGTATTCTTGGCATTGCTCCTTAGATTTTTTGTTTGCATATTGGTCATGCTAATAGGTTCTCTTGCTTCATTGTGCACTCTCGAGAAACTCCTCAAGCATTTCCCTACTTCCCTCATTAACTAGCATCCCATTTGAGTCAAGGATTTTCTCCTTACCTTTCCCCTAAGGACCAACAAGATTGCCTTTACTGAATGATGTATTTATCCCCACATTTGAAAGCATCAGATCTATCCCTTGCATTACATAATCAACCTCACATTTTGTTGCTCACTTGAAAGCTCAACCAAAAAGTATTTCCTTTCCCACGTCCTAATGGTTTGGGAGTACATGGAATAAGATGGGTAGATTTTGGATCTTGATAATTGTGAGGATTCTAGATTTTTATAATAGTCCATGCTTCATAGGTCAAAATATTAAGTGTCAACAACATGCTCTCCTTTTGCACTAAATTTGACCCTAAGATAAGAAGGAGGTATTATCTCATCATCTTCCAAGTCTAGATCTATAAACCCTACCTTTCAAATGCAAACATTTGAAGTTCTAGGTGCTCTATCAAACAAAAATTTGTGTGTTAGAGTCATATCTCATTAGTGCAATGCTACTTGTAGCACAATCAATGTCAAGCTTGGTGAGTCTATTCATATTTGTGTTTGCCTTTTGATGGTGATATAATTATTGTCTATGTTTGTCTCAATGTGGTTTGTTGTTCCCTTATACCTTTTGCCTCATGCAATTCTTGTGTTTCTTTGTCTACATGTTAGGTGTAGTCATAATTTGTTTCCTCCTCTTTGTGTTTCTTTTTTAGCTTTTTTCTAAGTGTGTTTCCTTGCCAAATTAGTAGTGCATGTACTTCTATTTCCAAAATTTTTGAGATAAGTGAGTGTATATGCAAAAGTGGGTTTAACTTCTCTAGTCGAGGTGTTGAGTTATAGTTCATATGACTCGTGAGCTTCTCATGCTCAATCAAGCTTTACACTTTCCAATCAGTATCATGTTAATGTTATGTAACTTTCTTAGTGGTAGTATTTGTTCAACCAAATTATTTGATTTCTAACCCCTTTGAGACACATTTCTCTTTTGCTTTCTATCCAGCCTCCACTCAAGAGTTATGTTAGGCCAATTGGCCTAGGCTGTAGCCTTGTAAAGCTTAATAGGTTCTTCAACATGATCCTACATGCAACCAAGGTAGTTGATCTAGTCATGTGGAGTCATAATAGTATATTGTCCTACTTATGGATGTGACACTCAAAGAGGCTATACGGGGTGCCTCCATGAATACTAGAGCTAAATGTGCAATCAAATATCATTGCTGGGATGCTTGCAATATAAAGTGAGATAGGAAGTCCCACACCTTTATTCCAATTTTTCCCTTAGTGATCAATAAGAGTTTTCAAGTACTCATTTCATAGAAGTAAGGTGGAAAACCAGTCTCCACGTGTCCTTGGGTTTCCTTAGAGCTCTTATACTATGCGCTAGTATTAGGAATGTTCTAGCATTCTACGTGTCATGTGACAACTTTTAATGTGTTTTTTTGCAAGGTCAATTGTGCGGAGTCCTAGGACTATTGTAGCTTTGCTGATAGAGATTTTGGCACTGTCACGAGAGATGTGCAAGTATAATTTTTGTAGTAGCAACCCTCAAGTCCTAGACTTGGTTGGCAATCTTCTGGATCACTAGTTCTAGCCTTAATCTTGGCTAATGATTCCAAGCCTTTTTGGGAGTTGATTCAAGGCAAGATGTTTGATTAGACTCTGTGCAAGAGACCCAAGGAGAATCAAGCCAAGTCAAGAGGTAGTTCTAAACACTAGTTTTGTCGTGGATGTCAGAAATGTCAGTTCAATCTCTTTCTATCCATATAATACTATTAATGCCCCCAATGATGCCCTTACTAATGAGTTTTCTAGTTTTTCCACCCATGAATCCTTAGTTGTTTCTTTGCAATTGCGATGGTCCTTATCTTGTCAAGGTTCAACTCTTTGTCGGGCCTAGTCCTATATAGTTTATTCAACAATAAATTCTACTAATGCACAAGTCTAAAGGATCATGATTTGAAGGTGTAGATCATTGGTATGGTAATGCTCCATTGGGTGTCCCTACTTGTTTTGAGGGGTTTTTGCCTCCTCTTTAGTTAAAATAATTGGTTCTCAAGATAGGATGATGGTGGGATAATACATTACCTATGAAATGGTGGCACAAAGTGCATGTACACATCCTCAAGGTATTGTTCATGTTAGTACCCCTAGGAATTCATTACCAAGCTACGATGACCTTGTTGTTGAACCTAGATCAATAAGTCAAGCTCTTTCACTCTCTACTTCAGGTGGCTATGGTGTAAAATTGTTAGATCCTTAAGCACAAGTCCCAAGAGGCCACAGTGACTAAGAATGTTGAATCTTGTGTTCTAGTTTATTACATATCCTATGAGCCAATAGATGAACTATTAAGATAACCTTTCATGTAAGAAAATGTAAGATATAACCATATCTTGCCTTCTAGAAGAGCAACGATGATAAGAAGCAATGAATTGGTATTTGAAAAGTGTGATGATCAGGGAGCACCCTTGAAATGTCCACTTGAACACTATGCAATAATGTCAATTACTTCCTATTGTCTTGTTTTTTCCAGGTCCTAACAAGTTACGAGCTCCCTTATCTAGTGAGTTGTGAGCTAGTAATTGCAATCCCAAGTGCAAGGTCTTTGTCTGATGAGTGCAAAAGTAAAAAAAGTGGTGTCCTAATGCATTCTCTGCCTCAACTCTACGAATCTTCATGGGAACTAAGTTCCCTTGATTGTCACATGAGTTTGAGCGAGTCAACTAGGGTAGCTTTCTTGAGTGCTCTCGAGGGGATTTAGTGGCATGTAGCTTGAGTCACACATTGCACTCAAGATGGTGGTATTGCAATTTGAGGTAGCACTTTCTAATGTATTAAATTCAAATTATAATCCTTTCTAATTATCCCTAATGACCAACCAATATTTCCAACAAGATTTGTAGCAATTATCCTCTAGGTGGCTCAAGTTACCTCAACCCTGAAGTGGCAACAACAATTGTTAGAGGTAGAGGTTAGATTCTTTTCCCACATAATGGAGGTGACAAGCTTCTTCCTTCATAGAATTGACATGCAAGCAACATGGTGGAAAACTCTAGTTAAAGGATGTGGTTTGCCTAAAATGGTGTTGGTATGAGTTACTTGATATTATAATAATGATCCTACTCAATCATGTACAATTCTTCTCAATTGGGTGGTTGAATTTATGTGTTGTCAACTCAAGTCATCACATTTGTGTTTATTAGACGTCACCTAGGGAAACTACTCGTGGTCATTGATGCACTTCTCACAGTTAAGGCACTTGATTGGCCTATAACTTGTGGTACTCCTTATTATACTCTAGCTTGTGACTCTAAGATTGAGTGCAAGCAAGACTTGATGAAGGTTCAAAGAACCATTTGGTGTATGTCACATTTCAAGTTAGCCAAGTTTGTGGCTCTTAAGAGATTGGGTTTCTTGGTTTGGTGAGCAGGATTTTGGACATGTGCGAGTTTTTGTGTGATCGAGGGGATTGCTTGAGGCATGTATTTCAAGGTGACAATACCTAGACTCGAGCCACCTTTAGACAAGAACAATGATGTGTCACAACATCATTAAGTTGTTAACCTATGCTAGTATGCATGGCACAATAGTATTTGACATGATTGTAGTATGACTCACTTTGGAAAAAGCTAGTGAATTAAAGTTCATACCCTTAATTTGGAGGTAGCCAATATTAGGATTGGGTAGGGATGAACTAGTAAGACGCAATGGGGGGGCTCATAGTCTAAACTCATGAGAGACCTGATAATGGCATGGCCCACTTAAGTCTGAATGCGTGGCCCTCATAGCTTTTTCCCATGTATAATGTATTTTGATCATCCCCATCATTATCTTTATTATTTTCATTTCTTTTAATTGATATGTCGAATCGACATTGTGGCATAAGCCCCACATGTTGTGTGCAATGCATCATATGATATTGGCCAAGTAGATGGTCTCCTTGAATGAAGCAAAAGCTATGTCAATTTGTCCAATTCGAGCAGTGCCACGTGAGAAATTGTCACGACACGATAACCCAATTGCATGAAAAGTAGATGGCCTAAAGGCCATATGTGCATGATTCCACGATTGAGCATGGGTGAGGGGGACAAAGTTGGAGAGAAGGCATTGTGACACATCATGAGAGAAGGTGGTAGGCATCTTCAGCCATGCTCCTTTGGCCCACTTGGTTTTTTGGAGGGTCCTTGGGCCTTACTAACAATCGGATGGCTGATTATCACCATAAAAATAATCTGATGATTTTGACATCCTCTCATTGCTCTATTTGGCCACTTACATGGATCCAAGCCCAAGGGCAAAAATGACCAAATCTACCACTTTGTGAGGCAGATTTCTCAAGCAATGGCCTAATGCTCTTGAAGCCTTATATTTGGTTGCAACTAAGGAATTTTAGGCTATTACATGTTGTCTTAACCATTTGGAAGAAGCCATCTTGGGGCCTATTCTTGCCTTGGCTATTTGACTATGGATTTTTTTAAATAAAAAGATATGTTATATATTAATCATGGATGCTTTTTTGTTGTTTCTTGGAAAAAGGACTTCTAAGACCTTAGGCTAGCCTTTATTAAGTCTATCTCTTGTCTCAGCTGCCCCACTAGATAAAGATAATTTGGCAGGATAGAAATGAAAGCCCAATAAGGCATAGTGATTAAGCAAGAGGCAATTGGGCCAAACAAATAAGTCTAAGGCCTAAAAGGTCTATTTGAAATGTCGTTGGTTGACTTGAAATGAGCTCGACCAACAATGTCTAAATGATAAGTGAAGGCCACATATAGTTGAGTGACTAAGAAGTAGGCCTAAGGGGTCAAGTATACTAATGCTCATTGCCCTACTTGGCCTCTTGGCAATGAATTGGCCAATCAATGGTGTCAATGGTCCAATGTGGCCAAAAAATAATGGACACGATCCAAGTTGGCCAAATGTCAAAATTTAAGCCCTTCGAGGTTGCCTTAAGCAAACAAAATTAAGCCTTATGGGGCTAAGTGATCATGATCTATGAATGTGATACTTAAGGCCTAATGGTCAAGTCGTGATGTCTATCTGCCATAGTGGGCTGAATTCCCAATGACTTGTGAAATTGCAAGCCTTATGGGGTAAATTGAAAAACAAGGCCAAATGCCGAATTGTAATGTTTTGAGGACCTCATTTGAGTTGCAAACTTCAAGGCCCCTAAAGGGTTGAACAATGAGGATGCAGCCCTTTGTGGGCCAAAAGATGAGACTCGAGACCTAAGGATCGAGTTGCAGTGCTCAAAGGCCTAATAAGGATGAATTGCAAGGATCGAGTCCTTGAAGGGCCGAGTGGTGAGGTGGAGGATGGAGAAGAGAAAAAACATCAAAGCACTCAACTAAACAAAGAGATGTTGCAAAAGCCATACTTGTCTATTCATTGTGGATGTAGTGGAAGATGCCTTTGTTACAGCTAATTCATCCTTCCAACCCCTTTTCCTTCCTCTATAATCTACAACTCCACTCCGTTATCTCTTCTCTATTTCTTTGTGTTGGTCTTTAATCCCACTAGAAACAAATTTCTGTCCCAAAATCTCAGAAACCCACTCCCTCATCTCTTCTCTATTTCTTTTACTTGATCTTTAATCCCACTAGAAACAAATTTCTATGTCCCAAAATCTCAAAAACCAAGTCTGACATGCAAATACCAAGCATTCCGTTCAAGAAAAAACTAAGCTATAGAGAGCTATAAGCAACTCAAACCCCCTAGTTCTACAAGCCCCCTGCTTTGGACTCCCATGAAAACCCTTTAAGAATCCCACATGATGCAAAATAGAGACCAAAAAATTAGTTTTTTTTTTGTGGTCTTTATTTTCTAAGGTTTATTCCTAAGGCTATGCTAACTCACTAATCTACTTCAAATCCAACTCTTTCAACCAAAATTCTTCAAAACTCTCCTATCCATCCATTCTACTCTATCCCACACTCCTTTTGAGCTTCACTCCTAATCCATTTTGGAGTATGCACTCCTATTCTATTTCAAAACCATGCTTCTACTCTAATGTATGATGAAGAGAATGTAGGCTATCACTGATGATTCCATCGTGTCATGACAATGGAACCAAAATGTTGGAGATTTCACAAGCTCAAATGTTGGACTTGATGGAACACTTATTATTTCAAGTGCTTTATCTAATTTGGTTATGGCTACCTCTCACATAATTGATACATCTCTTGCACTCATTGACCTATCCATTCTTCTCCCAAACCACACGAAAACAAGAATAAACAAATCAACAAGCATGTAATGAACTCATTGTCTTACCTTTTCCTCGATACCACAAAGCAAAAAGCTCAATGGTGGCTCCATGATCCATGTGGTGATACCCAATACAACTTCTCTACTCCATTGCTCCAGATCTGATCTACAAGCACCCAATCTATGAGAGGAAATGCAAAGAGGAAGAAAGGAAACATAACCTCTTCTCTAATCCACTTCTCACCCAAGAAGGGGAAGAAGAGAAGAGCACATGCAAGGAAGAAGCTTTATCTCCCAAGTCCCCCCCTCCCCCCCCTCTCTCTCTCTCTCTCTCTCTCTCTCTCTCTCTCTCTCTCTCTCTCTCTCTCTCTCTCTCTCTCTCTCTCTCTCTCTCTCTCTCTCTCTCTCTCTCTCTCTCTCTCTCTCTCTCTCTCTCTCTCTCTCTCTCTCTCTCTCTCTCTCTCTCTCTCTCTCTCTCTCTCTCTCTCTCTCTCAATGAAGAACAAGTAGATAGGATAGAAGCAAGAAGATGCTCCTGTCCTTGGAACTAGCTCTGTACTTTGCATCCTTAGAGGAGTAAAGATTGGGGCTAAGCTCTCCACATCTTGGCCAAGAAAGCAAACTCCTCTTATTCCTAAGCTCATATGTGTATTTTCAAATACATGAAGATAACGCAACTTCTCAGTTGATTCTCCCAAGATTCGATAAGCTCCAGGGCCTTCTTGCGGATAATTGTAGGAGTCTGGGGGGCATCAATGGCCTTGACCATCTCATGCAGCACTCTTTCCAGTGCTAGTTGATTCTCCCAAGATTCAAAAAGCTCCAGGGCCTTCTCCTGGATAATCGTAGGAGTCTGGGGGTCATCAATGGCCTTGATCATCTCATCTAGCACTCTTTCCGGTGGTGCAACCTCAAAGAATATCTTCTCACAATTCTTAACACATGTCTTCAAGGGACTAGCGTGAATAACTGGAACCCCAAGGCTTCTTCAATTTGGACCATGGCACTAATTTCTTCAGGAGTTGAACGAGAAAAGCTGCTATGAACAAGTACACTTCATCAAATTTCAATAATAAGCCAATTGTTAAGAGCTACAAGAATGACAATGCAGAGATGATCGGAGTTTCCAACATACTAGATTCATGCATGAATCTCACAACCTTGAGGGCAATTGGTACACTTATTCATGCTTGGAGCATTAGAAGATTATTGCCATGTGAGTTCAAAAGCCTCTGGATATTGGGAGAGAGTCTCGCTATCAAAGAGAAATCAAAGCAATACTATTGCAGATGCACCAGAATATGAGTGTAGTCTTGTGCAAAATGAATTGCAACTTATGATTGATGAATTGAAAGATACTAAAAAAGCTTGGTATATTTGAGAGTGATCTATGTATCAACTTGTGGCAAGCTGCTTGAAACTTGGAGCTGTCAAAAGAATCAAAGAACGACATTCAAAACAAAACATTCCAATCCTTGGTATAGAGGCTATTGAAGAAGTTGTTGAAGAAGGAGAGGTGACATAGGAGAAGTCAAGGACTACGTTCATCTGGCACATCATATGGTGGTGCATACACTACATCCCTTTCACAACTTGTATTCTTTGCAGTATCTCAGGCTCTGCAAAGGATTCCCATTTAGTTTTTTTGGAGATCAAGTAGCATATGCATCAAAACTTGTTCTTTGGGTGTCAAATGAAACGACAACCTTCACTTCTCTAGTTAAGAGGCATGTCTTATTGTCTATTGTAGGTGGCCTTCATGCAGCAAGAAGAGTGTGTAAATTGCTTTAACATACTGCTCCTTGCTAGAAACTCAAGGCTTGGTGCTTTGTCCTCAAATTCTAGCAAGCATAACTGAGAAATTGAAGCTCATTTCACCTACAAAAGGAAGAAGGGCTTCACTCAGTTCAACCTTCTGATGCTGTGTAGTTGGCAAGAATGATTATATGTCATATTTGGGGAAGCTTACAATAGTGCAAATCTATTAGTTCAGCAATTGCCTCAACAACTATTCAATTTTTAGATACCATCATTTTAATGAGAAATTACTGAGTAGACAATAACAAAGACATTAACACATTGGATAGTACAAATTCCATCATGCATATCTGAGGAGTTGAAGCTCCTTTCACCTACAAAAGGAAAATGGGATTCACTCAATTCAACTTCCTGATGCTTCATCAACTTTTCAGATGATGGAAAAGATAGAGTGACAAGTGATGCTTGTTGGCAAGAGGTCAACTTTGCTCTTTGACAGGAAGGATTTTATAGAATATAACATAAGTATTTATTGTTTGAGAGAGATGTCATGATCATGTTAAACAATCTCCATACCAGGAAATTAATGCAGCAACCCAAATTAATCCTTCCAAAAGTACTCCTAATTGATGCATGGTACTAGGATTCTCAGTTATGTGGGAGCAACTATTAATCAAATCATTGGCATCCAAGATAATGAAATAAAGATGTGAATCAGCTGATGAAAACTTAATCATATAGGGCTTCCACAAGAGATAAACATGGTAGATCCTTATTTGATGTGCAGAAAGTAATGCCTCTGGTTGGTTCTTCAAATAGATCTTTTCTTGAAAATGGTCTTCTTCTTGAGTGGGAAAAAGGAGTTTGCACAAATTTCTGTTCTTACAATGGGAACGAAATATTAATGCAAGCCTGCATATGTTTGAATGCATTCAATTAGACATTGTTGATGTTTTGCCATATCCAAATCTATGTGGAACCAAATTAAGTAGATTGATCTTTTGGTGATCAATAATATTGATCTAGCATATGCAGTAGTATGTTTCAGCATTACAACAATTATACCCTACTATACAGTGGATCTTTTTTCTCTTCCATTAGACAAGAGACAATTCATATGCTAGAAACACTTATAATATCTGTATGATGTTAAGATTAGTTTGTAGAAGATTTTTCCATCCATCAACAAAAGTGCTATTGTATGCAGATTTGACCATTGCAAATCCATATGCAAATTGAATTTTGGGAAATAGGCAAATCTGAGAGGTGGATTATTTATAGCAAACAAATGTTTGATAGAGAATACAAGGCTTGCTAACTGATTGAGTACGCTGCTTTACTGAATATCTACTTCAGTCACACAACTAGCTGATGAATTTGGAAAAGATTTTTTCCCCTAATTTGGCTATTTGCATTGAAAATGAATAGCATTGAGCCACCATTTTTCTATGCATTTGGAGAAGCTATGCAGGAACAAGTACACTATGCAAACAAACATTATGCTTATCATGAAGATTATGAAGCATTCGTACAGTATGGACATCAATCTCATGATTAACAACATTATGAGCCACACAATCTTCTTGTCACGGATATTATGGACAACAATATGACTATGATCGGCAGTTGTATTATGACCGTGAGTATAACAAACATTGATATGACCAACAACATGCATATGACAGTAATGAGAACTCTATTGAGTTGCAACATGCAAGTGATGGTCATAATATTTTTGGGTAGCAACAACATGTCAATCATTATGCTTATGGTCAGCCCCAAACGCAAGGACACACTTGTAGTCATTTTGGACACTCTTCCATGAATGAGAATCATGTGGTAAGGCCATAAGGATTTGAGAATGGTTTCAATTCTTTTGATATGCATTCAAATGGACTGTCATACATGAATGGGCAGCATGTTGATCAGTACCTCTATGATGATCAACCATCCCATAGTCAATATTATGATGATGATCAACTATTTCCTAGACATCAACATTATGTTAGTAGAAATGAATGTGGTCAAGAATATGGAAAACCATTTTATCATGAGAATGAGAAATATGACAGTCATAGTGGCCAGCATGATGTTATTTGAGGAAAACTCTTAACCAGTGATTGATGATATTAGAGGACTACATGCACAAGGCTTATGTTATAGATGTGCTAAACTAATATCTTCTAATCATAAAGATATATGCATGAAAAGGAATGCTAAAGTGCTGCTGGTTATAGAGTTTCTGAATAATGAAGAGGAAGGTGAAGAGGCTAAAGAGAAAGTGGATTGTAAAGTCCAAGATGGACAGTCTTTCAAATCCTTTGAAGTTGATCGTGATGCTTATCAGCTTTCTAACCTACATCATGCTAAAGATTAAGTGAATGCAATAATTGAAGAGGGACATGTAAAGGAGCTTCATGAATCCATACACCAATCTATGGACTCAAATAACATGTTCTCAATTGATGACATTTTTTTCCATTCGATCAGGGGGATCATAAGGATGCTTCCTTGTTTCCATTTGACCCGAGAGGCAATGATGGGATATATTTTTCTGCAGAAGGAACTTATGGTTGTGATGACTATTTTGATGGTTATCCATTTGACCCTAGAGGCATATTGGACTTCATGATTCCTCTCAGCATATTCAATCATCCTCTCTAAGGCTTCATGATTCCTTCAAAACTGTGGGATTATTGCAATTACAGGACATTGGACAACTTGCAATGTGAATTTTCTGTCATGAATTACATGGTCCTTTTTGGCAACATGATTGAATTCTATGTGTTGGACAGGTTCCTTATGGTCTATTCTATCCAATAAGACTTTATTTGTGCCATTTGGACTCTTCTATCATGAATTATGGGCAACTCTTATTGGCTGCCATGTTTTACAGAATACAGCAATCCACTGACCTCTCTTGGTTATTTTCGTATTTTGAAGGACTCTTCTTTGTGGTATGAAGACTTTTATTCTAGCATGGATTCTTAGTTCAGCATGATTCTATCTATTTCAAGCTATTCTTGTACTCATCCTTGTATCTTATTCCGAAATTCAGCTTTGAGGACAAAGCTCTTCTAGACTGGAATGGCTTGTAATAGAGTAAAAGTGCCTAAATACCTTAGCCAATATTTAGCCTACTAGGGTTAAGTATAAAAGGCTAAGTTGTAACTAGCCTATGATTTTTTGCCATTTTTAAGAAGACATGATTTGAGGTTTTCTTCCTCCCACCATCTAAGAGGGTGCATACTCTTAGCCACCAAGATCATGGGTTGCATACCATGTCCCACCTTGGCATGAGGTGAATATTCATGTTGCATCATTCATCTATGATTCTCACCCTTCCATGGCAATATAATTTCCTGCCTAGCCACCTTGGCTATGGTTTCTTGGCACATATGGTGTATTTCTTGTATTTCTAGTTATTTTGCTTGCTGTAATTACCTATTTTACATACTATCTCTCTATCATATAGTTAACATTACCCCTCTCATATGATGAAGAGAATGTAGGCCATTATGGATGATTTCACTCTGTCCTAGCAATGGAACCAAAATGTCAGACCTTTTGCAAGCTCAATCACCAGACTTGATGCAACACTTATTGTTTCAAGCGCTTCATCCAATTCGGCAATGTCTATCTCTCGCATAGTTGACACATCTCTTATGCTCATCGACCTATCCATTCTTCTCCCAAACTACACGAAAGCAAGAATGAATGAATTGACAAGGATATAGTGAACTCATCACCTTACCTTCTCCTCAATGATACAAAGTGAAAGCTTGATGGTGGATCCATGATCCATGTGGTGGTAGTCAATCCACCTTCTCTACTCCATTGCTCACAATCTCATTTGCAAGCACCTGATCCATGAGAGGAAAGACAAAGAAGAAGAAAGGAAACCCAACCTCTCCTCCACTCCGCTTCTTACCTAAGAAGGGGAAGAAGAGAAGAGCACGGCACCCATCTCTCCTATTTGGTACTTGGCCGATCTTTCCAGCTTTTACACATACATTTAGCTTACATCAACCATCACAAAAGTGAATGAAAGCTAGTGCCCACTCCCTTACACAATTTCTACTTACCTAAGGGCACATTAGTGGTAACACATACAAGCAGCTCCCTTAATTAACCCATTAGTCACATGTTCCTTTACATAATTTTATGCATTGACACAAAAACAAATTAGACAAATTCCTTGAAGTAAACTTTATATGAAAATTTCAACTAAGATACAAATTCCGTCCATGGGATGATTCTCGCAATCCGTAAGGATGCATCTTATTTTCCTCCAAGTTTCTACCCTTGCACTAGTAATAGGGCCTTGAGATTCCTTCCCGAGTCATGTACACCATCTGAGTAGGACTTGGAGGCAGGGGATTTATAGCTAGAGCCCCCCTTGGCACCCGAGCATCCTCCTACGAACAGATGTTTCTACGAAGAGACCTCTCACGACGAGTTTGGTCCACATTTTCGACGTGGCTATCAAAAACCCCCTTGGATAGGGTTGGTGGCTAGGTAGGGGCGCTCAACATGCCTTTCCTAGGTGTTTCAACGTGAATCCGATTTAAAATATTTTATTCTTCCAATTCCTTTGTTAGATAACTCCTTTTCCAAACAGGTGTTCCTAAGTACAAACACAACCAAAAGTGCACAATATGAACTAGACAATTCTTTGTTCTCTCTGTCGAAGGAAATTCCGCTTTGATGCAATAGCATCTAGTCTCAACTTTATTCTTGTTATCGTCCGATATTTCCATAGATAACCTAATTTAATTTCCTCATTCTTTTGAATGAAGGAGTATCCTTGCAATGTTGATTATAATTCGGGACATTGGCTTCCCTACAATGAAACCCTATGTATTCATTTGAACTAGGGTTTGTCGCGTAATTCATATAATTACTTAAGGACTTTGAACTTCAAGCAAGATGGGTCTTGAGAAGAATCCTTCAGCCCTTTAGGGTTTGAAATTCTTTCAACTTCCTAGGAACCCTACATATTCTATCACAAGTTCAATCTATGTTTTGTGAGATGTACTAGGATTTCCTATTATTTAAACCAAGAAAACGGGTGTGGATGCATAAAATCTATCTAGTTTAGTTGCACTTTAATGCATATTCTTGAAACTTTTCATATATATATTAGCATGAAAATTCCATGCAATTTATGTACAATTTAATGGCTTCTAAGTGCAATTTTAATCAATCACTTAAGATGAATGCGATGAACAAAATTTTCCTAGTACACTCATTATCTCGAAACATACTCAATTAAGTTGTGATAATTAATGTAAACATTCTTTTCTTCCAATTTCTTTTCCCTAATACAACGGGGTGCACCTGATTCATAAGAGATGCGTTTCCCGTAGTTGCGGTCCCGTTGGTTGTGGTGGGAGTTTCAACGTCTAGAGAGATATTTCGCTTTGGGAGCCATCATTTGTAAGTGGATTCGAGTGATAAAGAAGGAGGAATGGATTTGAGATGGGAGAGCATAAGAGAAGATGGCTTGGTTGAAGACCGAGATAGGGGGAATTGAGCTAACTCTCTCCCTCGCAGCCTTCTTGATTTTTTTATGACTTCTTGATTTTTTTCCAAAGACCGAGATAGGGGGAATTGGCTACAGTCCTTGTTAATCCTAGAAAAATGTTGAATTATGACTTCTTGATTTTTTTATTTTTAATTAAATAAAAATTATTAGTTATTAGTGCTAGTTAGTTTTTACTTTAGTTAGTCTTTAGTTAGTAACCTTACTAACTTATTAATTGACTAACTAACTTTCGAATTAACCAACTAATTTTTAATAGCATGGACGTATTACATTGCTTTAGAGGGATGGGCGATGATAGGGATAGTGATAGGATGATTAGGAAAATGTTTTGGTTAGCATTTTTGAGATAGGAGAGCAATCCCTTCGCTGATAGAAGTAGTCTAGATATTCCATAGACCAAGGACCGGGTTTACCCATGGCTTCATAGGCAACTTCTCCTCCTTCTAGAGTGTGTGGCCTATTCTTGGGAGTACTCAACTCGCATTCAATCTTCCTTTGTAGTTTAGAGCTTACCCAATCTACTCGAATCTACACATGGTCAACTTTTCACTTGTTGAGAATGAGTTCTTGATTTTTTTTTGGCTATTTTGGCCCCATGAAACAAGTATGTTTACCTATTTGTTTATCTCAATTCTATCAAGATTATGTCATCTTATGTGTTATTGTATATCCCAAATAGATCATCAATACATTTGACAACAAATCACTTCAACCTTTTGGCCAAGTATTAGCTAAATCTATGTTTTCAAGCTTGTACTTGTCATCAATTCTACATTGGGTATTATGTAGTTGTGTTTTACTAGTTTTCCATGTTTGTATATGTGACAAACTCTCATAAAATTTACCAGCCATTTAGAAAAATATTCGGTATACAAAACTAAAGAGCACCAATTCAAGTCTTGGGTTACAATATACTTAGAGGTGCCCATTCTTATAATGCATCTTTTTCACCTCAATCAATAACTATCATTTTATAAGGCACAATTTGTTAAAGAATGTGTACCACCCTTCTCATAGAGCATGCAATCATTGTTAAAAAGATATAATGCAACTTTCTCATTTACTACACCTTATTTTTATGAAGAAGTGCCCTATTTCAAGTGCCCCATTTAAATCTTAGAACACAAAGAATACAAATGAAATGTGAGGCTTGCAACCAAGGAGATCATGCCATGTGAAGAAAGAGATAAAACAAAGAGATAACTTTATAAATCAGAAAATAAGCTCCGAAAAATAGAAACAATGCGAGAACTTTATAAATCACAAAAGAAAATCCAAAAAATAGATCATTGTTAATTGGAAGGTGATCAAAATGGTCCATGCTTAGCAAAAAATAAAATCTTAGTAGACCTAGATAGTTACTTTGACTAATAATATTCTCAACCCATTTCAAGTGGTTGATTGTGTTGTACCCACCCACACACAAAATGAATGAGATCACCAAAACTTGCTAAAAAGGATCAAATTTGCAAAATATAAAATACATCCTCAACTAAGCTTTGAACCCACCCACCTTTGAAATGGCATATTACACTTATACATTATAATTAAGAGCATACGTGAAACTTACATTTTGTCGCATGTTACTCAAGTTAGCTTAATAGCCTCCCAAGGCACCTTGCTAGTTGTGGGACCCTGTAGCATGCTCTTCCCTAAAAAAAATTGTCAGTGGTGACCTATAGTCATTGATTAAATCATTTGGTGTAGTGAATAAGTTTATGATCATTTGGTGCAGTGGATAAATGCACATAAACTTATTACTCCTTTAGGATTGAGTATGGCTAAAGATTTGTATGATTGGATAGTTTGTTTCAAAGATTTTTAAATGTAGCAAAAATTCCTAGGCTTAGAGAAAGTTTAGTTCTTGTGGACATCAACTTGAAACTACTTATGGTTATTGACATTGCTAACTAGACCTTAGCAAGATCTATTCCTAATGTGCAAGATGAATAGCGCATGTTTTCCCATTGACCACTTTAGCCAAAAGACATTTAGGGAATGGTATGTGTTAATGGTGTGCATTTAGAATGAAGTCTATGGCATGCATGTTCTTAATGACTCATGTCTAAGACCTTTATGGAAGGGAGGTTTTTATTCCCATTAGAAGGTTGCTAGTCTTCAAAGTTACATGTAAAGATTTTGAGAATTTTGTTTAAAATGTCGATGCAATTCAACACTTGGAGCAAAAAGCAGCATAAAGGATTAAGTGCAAAGCTACTAAGGAGTGAAGTAGCAAGCAAAGATTAAAAGCTAACATGAATAATAGCTACCAAAATTAGTAGCTACTTAAAATGTATGTCGTCAAAAATAGCAACAAAAGTTCAAAATTTGGAAATAGCAAGAAGATACAAAAGTGAGAGCCAAAACGTTAGTGTAACCATTTTTGAAGATATCTAAGACTCTATCATCATTGTAAAAACATCTCGATTGATTTTTAAAGCCTTGCAACTATCCACAATGTTTTAGTCAAATTTAAAGTACAATTTGCACACAAACAATGAATATGGTAAAATTTGAGTGTTGGGCTTTGCTCTTATTCCAATTGCAAAACCCATACATAAAATTTAATGCTATGCAAGCATCTGTGAATTAAAATGTCCCACAAGCGATCTAGAATAATCCTAGACATGTGATTCAAAGCCCCATAGGCAAGCCATGAAGGCCTCATCTTTGTGGCATACATTGAGACTAGGGTAGAAGTTAAGGTTTTCAATTGGTTTCTTTATTGAGCTTATCAATTGTGAAATTCATCTTCTTGACAAAAAGGGAAAACCATCATTTCCCCTTGCCTATAGCACTTGTGGATTCCTTATACTTGCTTAATAGCATTGATTCGCTCAATGGATCATCCCTTTCATGTTGATTACTTGATCCACTTAAACTCCCTCAAGTGAGCCTTTTCATGGAACTACATATGCTTGAGGCAAAGATATTAGGGGTTGAAATATCTTGCTTTTCTTATCAACACAAGCCTTTTTTTAAAACCCCCTTCCACAAGCATTGTTAATGTAGAAATTAGTTGAGCTTCATATAAACATTCAAAGAGGATAAAAGCATCAAATCTTGGCACTTTAACAAAGTACTATACCCCTCGAGGTATTAATAGTAGGAATACCTCAAGGGCACTATCCATTTAACTAGGCATGTTAGGATAGCTCCACAGATCACCTACATATGGTAGAGTGTCTTGACTACTAGTTTTGCTTGTATTTGACTTGTCAAATGGATGCTGCTTAAGCTTCATATGCATTATTCTTATGCTTGAACTCCTCTTGGGATATATTACCTAAATAGATATTTGGTTCTTTTATCAATCACTTTCACCCCATTTTGGTAGTGTCAACCTACCTAGATGCCATCCCCTCTTGAGTTGTCACTTGATGGTCTAAAACCCAAATAGCCCAACCCCTTGGATCAATCTACACTTTGAAGCTATGAATTTCTCCATGTGCATAATACCTTACCTCTCAAGGTATTATCCAATGACACCTTAAGGGCTAGTTAGTTCCATTGGTATGCTTGCTCAAACATATGAGATAGTGATACATCACTATTAGAAACATTGAATTATAATTGGCTTGGCATACTAATTGAAAATTTCAAACTCATTTTAGGTTCAAATCCCTCAAGATTAATTCCTTGAAGGGTTTGGTCAAAAGCCCCGAGCAAGTGCTGAAATGCTAGTAGTAGCCTTAAAAGTTATATAAGTTATCTCATAGTTAATGAATATGGGCCAAAATCAGAATAAGGCTATTAGAGACTATGTGACTATGACAAGCATCCAAGATCTCTTAGAGATAATGCCAACTAACTTGGGAGGATGTAGCAATCATCTTCACACATGGAATCAAATGTAAAAATTGTACAAAGTCTAGCTAGAAACTTGCAATAGATCCAACCTTAGTGGATTTTTTGAAAAGATCGTAAGAAGCAATGATCTTCTCAAAGAGAGAAAGTAGGGCAAAACCCAAACCTCAGTATCATTAATCTTTATATTAATAAGGGTAAGAAGGAGTCAAATCTATCCAAAGAGGTAGCAAATCTCAAACAAGAATTGATGAGACTTTCTGATATCATAAATCTTAGAACATGCAAAATAACTCTCCAATGCATCCGTTGGGGTGGTCTACAATCAAATTTTATTGACCCTAGGAATAGGATCTACAACTAAAGAGCACATGGCCATAACACATCTATTTGTCAAGTAGCAAAAATAAAATTATCCTATTTTAATCCTTATGTAAACAATGCATACATGCAAAATAGAGGAATTTCTTATGGAAGGGGAGCCCCTATACCCATGCACCTAATGACCAAATAACTATACTATCCTAGGCTTATACGAGTCCTTTAAAAATCCCCAAGACTACCTATTCAATTACCATGCACCCATCGAGTGATGTTCTTAACTGAGACATGGAGGAACCTCTAAAAGAGGGTTTGTATACCGACGCTTATGTCGCATATAATGAAGAGGGAAATAGAGATTTGATGGACTAAAAGTTGATTCTAGTAATGGTTTTAGGGCAAGGTGAAGGATGAGGCATAATCTAGCCTAGAGAATAGATGTCCTCTTGGCAATATGTTCAAGTCAAGCACATAGCATCTAGATACCTAAAAATTTAATATGGTCACTCATTTTGCTTTGAGGATCATGAAATGTGCTAAGCTTGAGATATGTCTACTTGCATTTAGTTCTTGCACATTGAATTCAATCGCTACCTCTCCTTCTGCCACCTTCTCTTCAAATAGCATACTTATAGCTCTCTTGTAGTCCTCCTCCTTCTTTTGTTGTAGATGATGCAATTGCTCTATCTCCTTGTTAGAGGCTTTTATGGGTGCCTTAGGGTCTAAATCCTTGTGCATTTCTATTGGTCAAGCCACTTTCTTATTGCTTTTTCTATTTCTCGATCTTGGCCTTTTCTTGCCTACTACATGACCTATCATCTATTTTAATGGTCATAAGTTTTTTATGATGATTAGCTACTTTGGTTGTTTTCATTGCTTGGTCTTCTAGACGAAATAAATGCATGTCGACCATCCTTGGTTGCTTTAATCTTATTACTATATTATTTTCGATGTAGGTTTGGAAAGCTCCAAACCTCTAGAGGGCTTCCCGAACCTACCCCCTTTTCCAAACCTCTCTTTTTTGATCAAAACCCCCTCCCCTCCCCTCTTTCTCACGTGTAATCTCTCGTTTTCTCTTCCCCCTCCCTTTTTTCATTAAAGTCCCCCCCCCCCCCCCCCCCAAACCTCCCTTTTTTACATTAAAACCCTCTCCCCTCTCTCTCACTTATAATCTCTCTCTTTCTTTTCCCCCTCCCCTTTTTAATTAAATTCCTCTCTCTCTCTCTCTCCTTTAATTAAATCAAACTTCTTTTTAAATCAAAACTCTCTCTCTCACTCACTCACATTAAAATTAAACTTTTTAATTTAAACTTTTTTAATTAAATATTTTAAAAGTTTTTTTTAATTTAAACTTTTTCAAACATAGTTTTTAAAACTTTGAGAGAGAGAGAGAGAGAGAGAGAGAAGAGAAGAAGAAGAAGAAGAAGAAGAAGAAGAAGAAGAAGAAAATGGATGAAACAAAGAAGAGGGAGAGAGGAGGGGGAAAAGGAGAAAGAGGAAAGAGGAAAGAGGAAAGAGAATAGTCTTTTTTTAATTCAACATTTTTCTTCTCCCCCTCCCCCCTCTCTCTCATGTTTAGGGCCTAGGTTCTCTCTCTCTCTCTCTCTCTCTCTCTCTCTCTCTCTCTCAGATTAAACTTTTTAATTAAATATTTTTTAAAAAATAATTTAAAGTTTTTTTGACACACTTTGAGAGGGAGATAGAGGAAGAAGAATGAGAAGGAGAAGGATTAAAAAAAGAAAAAGAAGAAAGAGAAAAAGACGAAGAGAGAAGAAAAGAGAAAAGAAAATAGTTTTTTATTATCCCTTTTTTAATATAGTTTTTGACTTAGAGAGAGAGAGAGGAAATATATAATTTTAAAGAGAGAGAAAATAGGGGAAGAAATAGGGAAAGAGAAAAATAGAGAGAGAAGAAAAAATATGTAGAGAGAAAAGAGAGCGAGAGAAAAAAACTTGAAAGAGAAAGAGAGAACCAATGATGAAGAAGTTCATGACCTCTCAAGAAAGGCCCAAATAGAAGTCCCATCCATTGGGTTAAGGACATGCAACCACTACCTCTTGTAGAATAAGCACCCTTCTAACCAATGATGAAGAAGTTCATGACCTATTAAGAAAGGCCCAAATAGATGTCCCTTTCTTGAAAAGTGGCACAATCTTAGACCTATTATCCATATTGTGAATTCTTCAAGGGGGTGGACATGATACTTGATTTTTAAAAATTTCATTGTATTGAATAAAGTAATAAAAGATCACGTTTATCAATTTTCTTTTGTTGTATGTTTTCTTAGAATTAGGCCTTTCATCTTGCTTTTTTGCATATCAAGATATGCTTGGCCAATATTTGAGTTCTAGATGAATGTTTTAGTTGTATGAGTTGCAAGTTCCCAGCTTCATTGCCTTCCTACCATAGATTAGGTCTTAAGAACTCAACTTACATGATGATATCCATGCCATAAGTCAATTTCAATGTAATTTTTTATATTGCAATTTTGGAAGTTTTACAATAGACCCATAAAGTTATAATGAGCTTGCTATCCCAATCACTTTTGGATGGGGAGACTATTTTAGTCAAATTTACAAGGATTTTGTTTGTCGATCCTACTTGGTTATTTGCCTAGGGATAGTAGGGAGATGACTTTGTATGTATAACCAGAGAACCTTTCACTTATGATGAGGCTATGCGTAGGGGTGATAATCACTCCTGGGAGAGGGCTATGCAGTTTAAGATAGACTCCTTGCATAAGAATGACACTTGGGATTTGGTTTTGTTGCCTACGGGCAAGAAGGCTTTGCCATGCAAGTGGGTGTACAAGCTGAAAAGTATCCCTAGACACCCCAAGCTAGCATACAAGGCTAGATTGGTAGCAAAGGGTTTTAAGCAGGAGAATGGTGTGGACTTTGATGAGGTCTTTTCTCTTGTGGTTAAGATGACCACCCTACGCTTAGTCTTGGCTTTGGTTGCTTAGCTTGACTTGGATTTATACAAGATGGATGTCAAGACGGCTTTCTTACATGGGGACTTGCATGATGAGATTTATATGGAGCAGCCTAAGGGCTTTGCAGAACCTGGCAAGGAGCACCTAGCATGCAAATTGAAGAAAAGTCTTTATGGCTTGAAGCAGGCACCTAGGGAGTGGTATCATAAGTTTGATGCCTTTATGCAGTCACAGAGCTACAACATGAGTGCTATGGATCCATGTCTTTACATGAAGAAAGCCCGTGATGGTTCTTTATTGATTTTGGTACTCTATGTGGATGATATGCTGATAGCAGGGAAAGCTCATGATGAGCTAGATGCTCTTAAGGCTCAGCTCAAGAAAAGCTTTGAGATGAAAGATCTGAGACAAGCCTCTCACATACTTGGTATGCGCATTAGACGCAACAAGCATCAAGGACTCCTCCACTTGTCACAGAGGGAGTACATTCATAAAGTCCTTGAGCGCTTCCACATGCAGGACATAAAGCCTATCAGTTGTCCATTGCCTTCTTATGTGAAGGTATCACAGGCTAATTGTCCGCAGACAGATGAGCAGAGGGCCGAGATGGCCAAGATTCCCTATGCATCCGCAGTGGGCAGTCTTATGTATGCCATGATCGCCACTCGTCCAGATATTGCCTTTGCAGTTGGTGTTGTGGCATGCTATATGGCTACACCTGGCAAGAAGCATTGGGATGCCGTGAAGGGTATCATGAGGTACCTGAAAGGCACTGCAGATACGTGCATATGCTATGGCAGCCACAATACAGGAGTCATGGGGTACACTGACTCTGATTATGCACGACATGCAGATAGTAGGAAGTCCACTTCCGGCTATGTCTTCACCTATGCTGGAGGTGCTGTTTCTTGGATGTCCAGGGTGCAAAAATGCACGGCCCTTTCTACTACAGAGGCCGAGTATGTTGCAACCACTCAAGCTTGCAAGGAGGCCATTTGGTTGGGTCGTTTGGTTGCTGACCTTGGTATTGATGCTATCCTTACACTGCATTCGGATTCTATGAGTGCTATTCAGTTAGCCAAGAAGCCAAGAATCCGGTCTTCCATGCGAAGGCGAAACACATTGAGGTGAGGTATCACTTTATACGTGGGGTCGTTGAGGACGTCTGTTGACCTTGTCAATATCTCGATTGACCAGAATCCTGTAGATCTGCTCACAAAAAGCCTCTCTACAGAGCGCTTTGCCTTCCTCACAAGGTTGATGGGCGTGGGATGAGATGACGTCTTTCCTCATCCTGTTGTACATGTGTACATGTTGTACTGTCTTTTTCTTTTTCTTTTCACTCCTCACTAGGGTAGATTCACCTTTAAGTGGGAGGTTGTTGGGGGTAAAGGCACCTCCGCCTAGCCACCCGTGTATTACTACACTGACAGTCACCGCCACTGCACACTATAGGTGGCGGGCGCCCGTCACCGTCACTTTATTTTTTATTCTTTTAGTGATAGTTTGAATAAAGGAAGGCCCGGTCACACATTGTGACTGTTGGAGTTTCCATTTCTTGTCTCTCTCTTTCTTGCTCTTGCTCTCCCGCCATAGCTCTCGAGTGCAAGCTTCGATCCTTCTCACCTTTCACCTATCATATAGTAATATGCTTTTTATAACACATTGTGCATCTCATATTCATAGGCACACCTACTCAAAAGATCATCATCTTCCAACCTATATAATTGACTTACTATCATTTCGTAGGATTGAGTCATAACCAACAAGTCACCCAAGTCTACCTTTCTCTATTGGGTGTCAAAGAAATCTTTTCTATATAAATTGGACAATATAGTTGGCCCAGTAGGGAGTGAGATCTTAAAAATTTCCTCTTCTTGGTTAATACAGAATAAGTGGGCATTTGGAAGATCATCCATTATGCCTCCTACATTTAGAGTTTCTTCTTTTGTAACCCTCTATATGTGATTGGCTATGTAATGATATTTATCTTTGCACACAACCACATGGAATTCACACTCAAGCAGTAAAAATATTCATCTAGCTATCCTTCTCATTGCACATGGTGTGTTAATGAAACATCAATATAGTTAACACAAAAAGTGAATGAAGTTGCAAATAAATAATATCAAAACTTTCCATTACATACATCATCCCCAATCCTTCCATTTTGATGGTAAAACAATTCATTTTAATCTTCAATGAGCTATTAGTCACATGAAAATCCATGTCATGTTCTCCATGTTAGCTCAATTTTGCTTTGACAATAATTTTTAATGCCCCAAAGGAAGGTATATGTCAATTAGGGTTTGTAAAGTAGGTGTTGAAATTACAAACATTTTCAAAACCAATTGTGTAGTGATGTTTTTCATTCCAAACAAATTTAGTAGCTTTATGTTCTCCAAGTTGCTCAAAATTGCTTAGATAACGATCTTAATACCTCTATGCATATAGAAAGTTATGGATCAATATAGGGCTCATAAATAAGGTATTGAGATTAGAGCATTTCCCAAAGCCTCATATGTGCACTGATGTTCTTTAATCTAAACGAACTTCATCAATAACTTATAAAGAGGTCTAGCAATGATTGCATAGTTAGAAACAATCAATATTACCTCCTCACTTTGAGTTGTTAGAAGGAGGAAGATTCAAAAGAATCCATTTAAACCCAAAATTGGCATTTGAAGGGGCTCGAGGATTTTTTTGTACTTCTAACATCTCTTAAAGCTCATTACGGCTTGTCTAAGTGCTCTTCCCAACTAGAAATCACACATAGATCATCTATGAACACCTCTAAGTGCTTATGCAACATGTCCTTGACGATGGTACACATTGAGTGCCATAATGTAGCTAGTGCATTAGTCAAACCAAAAGGTATGACTATGGATGCTCCTTCTTCAATGGTAAAAACTAGCTTATGCTACTCTTCTAGATGGACATCCACTTGATTATTGCCCTAAAATCCATCAAGGAAGCTATAAATCTCTTTACTTGTCATGTGTTCAAGAATATACTCTATGTATGAGAGTGGGTAGTTACCTCTCTTTTTGTAGTGGCATTGGCTTTATTATAATTACCACACACTAAATTTTCCCATTCTTATTTTTGGTACCACAATGATGTGTTATCATTGGTTTGGGTGCTCCATCTCTTAGATGAACCCATTGTTGAGGATCTTATCGACCTATTGACTAGATGTGCATGCCTTGGCTTCATGGAGTATGGCTTGTTTTTAACTAGCTTGGTTACAACTCCAAAACACATGCGGTTAGCTTAGGAAGGCCGAATTGGAAGGAATCGGTCTGTTGGATTGAGATTGGAAAGATTGGATATGTTAGACTAGAAGAAAATAGAAAACTCAAACTTTTCTTACCTAAACAAATCATGTGACTTTATTTGGATTGAAAATATACCATGCTTGTTGGGTTGTGTGTGTATTGACATAAAACCAATACAAAAATACAAAATGCAAACTCAAAACACAACTCTTTTTACTTGAACAATCAATTCATATCTCACTATTATGGATTGAAACCGCATCATGATTGTCCTAGTTGTTTGGTTGTATTTGCATTGAAGGAAGGGAAGTGATCTAGCCTCAAAAACATAAAACTCACAATGTAAGAATCAAATACACGGCCATTGTTTCATCGTTTGGTTGGTTATTGCTCGTTGCCATTTGATATTTAGGATCCTTCCACCTTGGTTTAGGGTTCTTTTATACTAAAAGATCATTCTCATCGCAATTCATTTTCACCATAAGTTTACTCATCATATTTCACTCATTTAAGTGCACTCTCACTAGAGTTCATACTCATCAAGTTCACTCATATTAGTTTCATTCATATCTAATTCACTCATATCAAGTTCACTCATCTTTAATATTCACTCATATCTACTCATGACTCATATCAAGTTTATTCACTCATCTTGAAAGTTCAATCATATCATATTCACTCATTAGGTTCACTCATATCAAGTTCACTCATCTTGTAAGTTCTCTTATATCTAGTTATCACTCATATTGATTCACTTATATAACGTTCACTCATCTTGAAAGTTCACTCTTGGCAATTCATTCTTGAGAGATCACTCTCATAAATTCACTCTCATGAAATCATTCTCGTCAGTTCACTCGCTAATTTCACTTTTCTTGTATTATGCACCCATGAACTTCTCATTAGGTTAGCATTGACTCAATAACCTTTTAATGATGGTACTACCCTATAGCATTGCTTGCACATGCATAGTGAATTTGAAAGAAGGAAAGCCTAATTTTGCACATCTCACTCTTGTATGTTCAAAGTGTCTCAAGTGTCTTGAAGATTGTGTGTTTTAGAATTAATTGAATGGAATAAGCATTTAAGTGCCTTGGGAATTCACTAAGAAGCTTGCACAAACCAAGGCCAAGTGACCTAGGAAATACTTTGTCACAATGCAAGGACTTGGCACACCTAGCACATAGGCAACACACATCAAGCTAACATCACTTAGAGACATTTAAGATCATAGTGCACAACCACAACAATAATTTTCACTTTGAGACATAGGACACACTACAATTCGAGGGAGGAAAATCATCCAACCAAGCTACCATCAGGTGCTCATTTCCAACCATTGTATGGGCCAGACAAGTAAGAGGCTATTGACCAAGTTGCAAAGAGTCCTAATCCAAATTTGAATCATTTCAAGTCTTAGATTGTACCAAGACTAAAGCAATTGAGAGGAAAGGCCACCCACAAAGCCCACAATTTCAACACTTGCACTTAGTGCACAAGCATAAGGAAGATTGACCAAAGAGACAAATTTGAAGGATAGAAACTCCAAGAAACAAAGTTGAGAGATCCAATAAGAGTTGACAATTCCACAAATTCAAATTAGTCAAAGCACACACAAGGCCACACAAGACCTTGACTTAGCAATAAAAGTGAAAGTGCTTGCTAACTGGCTATTAAGAGCGTTATAGTCAATTGACATGCTTAATAGCTGACTAGACTATGAATTCTACAAGTCTTGAACCTTTAAGAGTCAACTAAGAGCATGCATTCCCATCCAATTATCACTAAGCTAGCAACTCAAGAGCAAAAGCCATAACTAACAAATCGAATGGTGATGGATAATTTCCCAAAGGTTGCCCTTAGATGCATCAAGTGTGGCATCACTCATATGGATCACGATTGTCCGATACACAAGGCATCTAGTAGCACCCTAACTAGATCCATCGTGTCTAACATCCAAAAGGTCAAAGGCACCAACATTGACCTAGAAGATGAAGAGCTAATATCTCTTGTATATCTTAGGGTCAAACTAATTGCCAAGTGAGAGCTCATTAGTAAGCTCTCATTGATGAAGATTTAAATTACAACATCCTAATCTACGATGTATGGACTAAGATTGGTCAACCCAAACTAGTTCCGACAAATGCAATCATTAAACCTTATGGAGGATCACCTTATCCCCTCCTAGGATTATGCAAGTTTCTTTTAACTATAAAGACTAAGAGCCTACCAATCATTTCCAAACCAATAAGATGTGGGCAAGGAAACCTTACTTGGAAGACCTTTAAAGCACATAACCAAATGTGATGTGGACCATGAAGCACATAAAATATAGTTGAGCTTTCTAGAAGTTAAGATTGTCACTACTCTCAGCAAAGGGGACCTTGCCTCTTCTCCTAGGAAAGACAAGCAACTTTTGTTATATTCATACCAAAAACCCTAGTGATGATGGCTAGAGAATTCTAAGGAATTGCTCAAGGCATGCTCTAACTGGAAAGAGCCATAGTAAGAATCCTCCTAGGTTGGAATCCAAGGAAAGACCAAAGTTGCTAGAAACACTACAACAACTTCTCAAGATATCAGAAAAAGAGCACTTCATCTAGAAGGAGAGGAGATATAGGGCATGTTCTTACATGTGTCAATGGAGAGTTAGCACAACACTACGATGGGTTCCAAAGTGTTGCTACATGCTCAAGGGTTTTATGCAAATGATTGTTGGATTTGGTTGCCAAAACCACCCGCAAAGTCAGCTTCATTGATCAAAGCCCAAATCCCATTAAAATCCAAGCAAAAGAGAAAGAGGCCCAAATGTAGATCAAGGTTAAGGACCAATATGCTTGAGGAGCTAAAAACGTATAGGTTAGTGATTGACGAAAAGTTAGTCCTTGTGACACCAACATCCACAATTTTGGGAATAGCAACCAGTCCGGTCAAGGTAATTACTAATTCACACAAGAAACTAATAGTGTATGAGAAGTCATCAAGAGCAATAAAAAAAGTAGCCACTTCTGAGTGATCATGCTGAAATAGCCAATCCAAAGAAAGAGAAGATAGAGACCTTAAGTGTTGACATGCAACAACTCTAAGTTGTTGTTGGTCCTTCACAATAACCAAAGTCTCCCAGAAACAAAGAACCTTTGTCACCCAAGCTCAAATTGAAAATCCAACAAACGATAGCCTAGTGCAGTTGCTCGATCCTAGAAAAAGGATCCCTAAGGGGATAGCCAAGAAAACATCATAGGATCGACAACCTCCCTCTAAGAGCATTGTCAAAAATAAATCTAGAAATTCCAAGACCAAGTCTACTTCCCATTAGTCCAAGAATGCTAGTGCACAATCATCTTTGACTAACACAATTGACCAATCCAATACATTAGAAGTTACTACTTCCAATTCTAAGATGGAACCCACACAGTGACAACCTTTGGTTGTGACCCAACCTGTCAACTAGGGACCAAGCCTCTAGTGCTTCAACCTCACAATAGAATACTAACTCTAGTCCAAAGAATAGAATGAATCCAATAATTCACAAGTTTTCTTCTTCTTGTCCAGTAGCTCTAGTGCATTTAAAGCCAATTACGAGATCTCTCATGGAGGCTTTAGAAAATACGGGGCAACAAAATGATCAATCCAAGGTTAGAGTTCCAAGGAACTAGAGGAAACACTATTGACTTCAATCGCTCATGCACATATTCATGCCAACATTGAAAGTTAGACTATTGAGAATAAGAAGCTCTTAGAAAGGTATATAACATGGTTAGAGCAATCACATATTTGTTAGTATTATCCATCAGTCATGGGAGAAGTCATGAAGAAAATGACCAAGGTAGAGTAAGAGAACTATCGCTTGATTTATGTGTTCCACCCTAGGTAATGTCAAGAAAGCAAGGAGAAAGTTGTAGCATTGGTTCAAAAAGCAAAAAGGTCAAAGTGAGTTTGAAAGAAAATGGTATTCTAGTCGAGGTTTAACTCCAAGGTATGTCAGCCATTTAATGACTATTGACAAGCAAAGAAAGACACTTTGGACTTACTTACATGATCTAACATATGTAGTCCCTATATCTTTGAGAGTGCGTGTGATTGTCAGCAATGTCAACATTTCTAAAGTTTCCAAAATAGATCGCACAAATAAGGCACAAGTGTGCTTGGACAAACCTAGATCCCACAAACTGGGTAGGATGCCCAAAAGAGGGTGCAATTCCTATTTCGCAATGGTGCAAACCCTAAAATGCAAAAGGGATACAAACCTTAATTCACAAGGGTGCGAACCCTAAAACACAAAGTGGGACACAAACCCTAAAATGCAAATGGGATGCCACCCTAGAGAAATAACCTAACCCTAGCCCTAATTTGTATATATATAAGGATGGGAGATCTCAACTATATTTATCCTTTTGGTACATTTGTATAGCAGGAGCTCTATCAATGCAATTGTTGAAGCTTTCTATTCTCTTCTTCTATTCTACCACCTTGCCTCCATTGGGGGAGAGAGAGAGAGAGAGGTGTTGAGCGAGGGATTGAGGGAAGATGAAGCTCTACATTGTCTTCTTTCTCTTCTTCTTATTCTTCTCTACTAGCTTCTCAACTCATTAGTGTGCTTGGTGGTGGATGCAAAGGAGCAATAGCATCAGATCATGATTCTTGGTTGGGTTGTGGAACCAACTTCAAGCCTTCAAGCTTTTGGACTACAAAGCGGGAAGGTAAGTTGGTGAGTTCACTACAACTCGATACTAGTCTTGTGTTCTTACTTTTGTGGGTTCAAGAGAGGATACATGGTTAGTTAGAGCAGAGTGTTGAGAGACAATGTGAGAGATTGTCACCAAAGTGAGTTACAACTTCTAAAAGAATAGAAGTCCATCCAATGTCCTAATTTTTGTGCATTTAGCCACCAACAACTTCCCTTTTAAGACCTAGACCACAAGATCAAAATTAAAGAATCTATCAATCCATGAGCATTTTGATTGAAAGCTACAAACTAGACTTTTCACAATGTATAGCTCAAATGGAAGCTCAAAGAATACTGCTCTTATGCCAACATCTTGAGTAAGGATTGAAGGTCCCTTGTGTTGTGTGCATATTTAGTAAAAGATCGAGAAGATGATATGGCCTAACACATACTTATGAGATGATTACTCTTGCTGCCTTATAGAATGCTACTGCTAAAGATGATACAAGTTTATGCATGTTGCCATCCTTAAGCTAAATATTTACACTAGTTGTGCCCCTAAATTGCACCTTTTAGACATTGACACAATGTAGCTATAAGATCCAATCAAGTACTAGATGCATTGATAAAAACCGTCATAGGGAACTTCAAGACCTTGCACCAAGTAAACACCCATCACAAACCCCCCCACTTTCCATCGATCCCACTCTTTCTCAATACATTAAGTATCAATGAATGATACAATGACAAATTGGCCAAGACTATAATGGCACAAGCTTTAAAGTCATGCATCCAAAAATTTGTGTCCCCATCAACCATGGTGTGTATATCAAACAAAGAGAATAAAATAAAGAAAAAGCATAATAGAAGCCAAAGAAGCAAACATTTTTTAGCATGCCACGAAAGCAATTGAGTAAAAGGAACACAAAGCACTAGCTACAAACGTTTGTACTCTGCTCATCAAGCATGCAACTTGAACTCGCACCATCAACAAAGGCTCTCCATGTATTATTGATGCCAATTATTTAAGATAACCTTCACTTTAATGACTCCAACCACTATAGAGGTAGCTACATGTCACTAAATTGATTGCTTATTACGCATTCTCTATTTTTTTAAAAAAATATGTCAATAAATTAATAACTCGCTTTTCTTTAAGTGTTGATTATGATCTAGCATGGCCATGAGACCATTTAGAGACTAGTATTCCTAATGCATCACTTAATGGGGTGATCAGAGCACTGTGATGGGGATATCTGGTACATGTAGTACAAGTTATGAATGGGGAAAGAAGTGTCTGCCAAGTGTAAGAGTGTACACAAGAACCAAGGAGTTACACATAAAATAGGATGGAGTAAGTTCTAAGAAGAGGAAGTGCATTAGCATTGTGTATATGTATTTATGTGTGCATCCGGGGATGCCTTGGAACGTTTACTTGTGTGTAATGAGCATTGCATTCATTTGGGGTCATCCTCTCCCTTACAAGTCAAGGTTTAAGGTATTTTCTTTCATTAAGAAAGACAAGAGAGGTAATTCTCTCACTAAGAAAGACAAGAGACGTGATCCTCTAGAAGTAAGGAGAGAAGTGATTTTCTCTTTCTAAGGTCTAAAAAGACACAAGCTTTTGTGTGGAAGTCAATCTTAAAGTTGAGGCCCAGGGAAATTTAATAAAATCTCCCTAAGATGGTTGCATGGACCACAAGTTAAGAGTACAGTTTGAGAAGCTGTTAATTTTAAAAAAGACATGGTGAATCCATTTTTAAAATATCTCATGATAGAAATACAATCTCTAAAAATGGACTACTAGAGTTATTGAAAACAATGAGAACTACAACTTTCGTGTTGGACGTTTTTTTATCGAAGTAACACACAAAGAAATATCTCGAAATTGATGCTATAGAGTAGATATTGGAACAGCCACATCTTGCATGAAGGTCAACTCAAGTATCTCTCCAAGAAAAGAAACACTTGAAATCCTATAAAAGAGGAGGCTCTCCTTGGGTGTGGGGGAGGTGAAGGAAGCATCACTTTGCATGCATCCAAGAGGAGAAGAGAAGGTGCAAGTGCAGCGGAAGCTCTGTTGAAATCAAGTTCCAAGAGGAGAAGAGAAGGTGCAAGTGTTGCGGAAGCTCTGCTGAAATCAAGCGCCAAGAGGACAGCTCTACACATATTGTGTAGGAGAGAAGGAGACTCAAGAAGAATCAAAAGGTGCCAACTTCCAAGTTGTGCAAGTGTTAGCCAGTTGTATACCATGCAAGAAACCGTAATCTTGTTTCCAAGATCTACAAGTAAGAATTGGCTTATGTGTAATTGAGGAGCTTGCTCCTTGTCAATAATATAACTCCACAAGGGGGGGGGGACTGGCCCATCTTCCAATCCCTAGTATGTTGTCAATCTCTCTCTCTCTCTCTCTCTCTCTCTCTCTCTCTCTCTCTCTCTCTCTCTCTCTCTCTCTCTCTCTCTCTCTCTCTCTCTCTCTCTCTCTCTCTCTCTCTCTCTCTCTCTACAACTTTCTTTTCTCTCATATGTTCTCTCTCTGTGCTAGCATAATATTCACCATATATATTTGAGTATATAAGAAAGTCAAGCATGTATCTCGGACCTTATAACAGTGGTATCAGAGCAGGTCTCTTTGCTTTTCTCAAAGTAAAGTGATCCTTGCAAGAAGAAGGTAAAGATGGCAACTGATGAAGTGCCTACAAGTGAGTAATTACAGGCTCAATTGACAAAGTATCGTAGCTTGTTGGAAATTTACAAAGTACATAAATTGATTGACAACTCAAGGGCAAGGGAAGAAGCTACTTATGAAGGACCGAATCCTACAAAAGATGGTGATACTAGAAGAAACACCATTGCACCAATTGATGGTGAAGGTGCAAAGCATCCAATTGTTGAGAAGCTTCCTAGAAGGAAGAAGGACTATCGGGTCAAGAAGAGTAAAAAGACCTCACCTTGAGTGAGGCGAATAAGGATGGAGTCATCTCCCTTAGCAACCAGCTACTCCCCTGATTACTCAAGTTCCTCCTCCTCCTCATCAACTTCTAGTTCCTACTCTCTTGGTTCTAAGTCTCGTACAATCCTCAAATGGACAAAGAGGGACTATAAGAGGAGACTAAGACTTTCAAGTTTGGGGGTAAGGACGTAAAGTTTGACTCTTACTCCTATAAGAGAGATCCTGCTAAGGCATTAGCCTTTATCAAGCAATTTGAAGTTGCTTTTTTTAATGGTAATTTCTCAAAAAAGTCCAAGCTAAGGCATGTAGGCATGCACTTGAAAGACACCGCTAGCAATTGGTGGTTGACTCTCATTTTGGGTAAAGGAAACCTACGACTTGGGAAAAGTTCAAGAAGAATTTTTATGCTCAGTTCTTGCCTCTTGATTTTGAGAATGATGTCAAGAAGGAGTGGGATTGGCTAGGCCAAAAAGAGCATGAGAACGTCACTAGTTATGTGGACAAATTTTGGTCTACTCTTCTCAAGGTTACTCCTTTCATGGAGATCAGTGATGAAGAGAAGAAAAGGAAGTTTGAAGCTGGCCTACTCCCTCATTTACACAAAACCATGAAAGTGTATCCACATGAAACCTTATCTCGCATGATGGAGTCTACCATCATAGCTGAAAGTTTGAATAAACCTGGTACCGAAAGTTGGAGATGAGTTCTTATAGAGCTAGACAAGATGAGCTCTATGATCAACCAAGAGACAGGACTAATCGAAGAACACCTATCTTTACCCATGACCAATATTCAAAGCTAGAGGGTAATAAGAAGAAGCGCAAGTATCTCTCACCCTCTGAGATACAAAAGTACAAAGAGGAAGGAAGGTGCTTTCTTTGTGGTGAGTTAGGGCATATGAAGCCTAATTGTCCTCACAAAAGGAAGGAAGAAAATGTGGTTAAAGATCCTCCTCCACCATCCTCAAATTCTATTCCCAATGTGCAAGCTAACACTCATTCAAATGAGAAGAAAAGACAACTCTTAAAGGGTTGGGGGATACTCAACAATCACGAGTTTTGATACTCTTTGATCCAGGGTCCACATATAATTTTGTATCAGCAGATATTGTTGAAAGACTACAAACTCCACCGGATCGATTGGGAACACCAATTGGATCAGGTTCGGCATTTGAAGGACTTACAACCAATTCTACTCCTATCCAGGGGAAGTTGAATCTTAGAATTAGGGATTACCATGACCAAGAATCTTTTCTACTTGCACCCATTGGTAACTGTGATGTTGTCTTAGGTATGCCTTGGCATTACAAGATTAGACCTCTCCCTGATTTTGTCAAGAAGACCCTTGCATTTCAATTCAAGGGTCAGAACATAGTATGCATTGCTGATGCTAGAGATTGGCATGTACCAATGGTTAGTCATATTAGCATTTCTAAAGAAATGAAGAAAGCTATTTCTGCGTACATGATTTTTGCGAGAGAGTCAAAAGAAGCTAATGAATCAAGGGCACTTGATGCCTCTAATGAACACACAATACCAACTAATGCTTCTAAGTCTTAGACTCTAAAAGAACCCCTCTCTTTAATTGATCAAGCCAGACATGATTTTGTTAAAGAATATGAAGATTGTTTTAGTGATTCACTCCTAGGAGAGTTACCTCCTAAGTGCCTGAAAGATCACACAATTGATCTTATCCCAAGCAGTTTCACCACCTAACCAACCGCCTTACCAAGTAAGTGTAAGTCAGCAAGAGGAGATCCTAAAACAAGTAAACGAACTATTGGAAAAAGGGTTAGTTCAACCTAGTTCTTCTCCAATACTGCTTTCCAGTCTTACTTGTTCAAAAGAAAGATGGTTCTTTCCGTATGTGCATAGACTATAGATCTTTAAACAAAATCACAATCAATAATCATTTTCCTATCCCAAGGATAGATGGTATCTTGGATAAGTTGCAAGGGGCTAGTATCTTTAGTCGCATTGATTTCAAGAGCGGCTATCACCATATATGGATAGCACCTGAAGATGTTCATAAGACAGCTTTTCGTACAACATTTGGACTATACGAGTTTTTAGTCATGCCATTTTGTTTGACTAATGCACCCGCCACATTCAATCAAATGACGGAGATAATTTTCAGACCTCACTCAAAGTTCACAAGTGTATTCTTTAATGACATTCTAATATTTTCACGGTCTGAAGAAGAGCATAGAAAACATCTATTTATTATTTTTCAAGAGCTTCGCAAGCATAGACTATAAGTCAATGCTAAGAAGAGTGAATTCTTTGAAAGGTGAGAAGGATCGAAGCTTGCTTGGAAGTGAGCTATGGCGGAGAGCAAGAGCAAGAAGAGAGAGAGACACAAATGAAAACTCCAACAGTCACAATGTGTGACCGGGCCTTCCTTTATTCAAACTGTCACTAAAACAATAAAGAAATAAAGTGATGGTGACGGGGGCCCACCACCTACAGTGTGCAGGGTATGTACTATCAATGTAGTAATACACGGGCGGCTGGGCAGAGGCCCCTTTACCCCCAACATTCTTCCTTTCGAAAATTCATTACTTGGGCCATATTCTTTCTCACAATTTGGTGAGAATGGATCTTGAGAAGATTTAAGCCATTGTTAAATGTCATATACCTACTTCTGTACATGAAGTTAGAAGCTTCTTGGGCCTATGTTCATACAACAAGAGGTTCATACGAGGTTTTGCATATGTTGCATCTCCTCTATGTGACCTTACTAAGAAGCGAATGCCTTTTTGCTAGGGATCAAGACAAGTACAAGCCTTTGAAAGAATTAACTTTCTTGTGACTCAAGAACCAATTCTCATAGTTTCAGATCTTCAAAATCTTTTGAAGTTCACTGTGATGCTTCTGGGGATTGCATTGGAGCTGTGCTTAACCAAGAGCATCATGCAGTAGCATTTGAGAGCTGATGCCTCAAGGATCATGAGCTACATGCTGCAGTATATGAGAAAGAGCTTGTGGTAGTGATACATGCTCTTCATGAAAGGGAAGTAGAACCCAGGAGGAAGAAGTTGGCAATGAGAGCTATGGCGGATGGAGAGCAAGAGCAAGAGAGAGAGAGAGAGAGAGAAAAGTGGGAACTCCAACAACCACAATGTGTGGTCGGGCCTTCCTTTATTCAAACTATCACTAAAAGAATAAAGAATAGGTGACTATGATGGGCGTCCGCCACCTGCAGTGTGTAGTGGTGGGTACTGTTAGTGTAGTAATACACGGGCGGCTAGGCGGAGGTGCCTTTACCCCCCAACAACCTCCCACTTAAAGGTGAATCTGCCCCAGTGAGAGAGAAAAGAAAAGAAAAGACAATACAACATGTACACATCTACAATAGGATGAGGAAAAAGATGTCATCTCATCCAACGCCCATCAATCTCCTGAGGAAGGTAAAGCGCTCTATAGTGAGGCTCTTCGTGAGCAAGTCTGCAGGATTCTACTCAGTCGAAATCTTGACAAGGTCAACAGACCTGTCCTCAACGACCTTGCGAATGAAGTGATACCTCACGTCAATATGTTTCGTCTTCGCATGGAAGACTGGATTCTTGGCCAACTGAATGGCACTCATAGAATCAGAATGCACTATAGGCATAGCATCTGCCATACCAAGGTCTACAATCAAATGGCCTAACCAAATAGCCTCCTTGCAAGCCTCTATGGCTGCAATATACTCGACCTATGTAGTAGAAAGAGTTGTACACTTCTGTGCCCTGGATATCCAAGAGATAGCCCCTCCAGCATAAGTGAACACATAGCCAGAAGTGGACTTCCTACTATCTGCATGTCCTGCATAATCAGAGTCAGTATACCTCATGACTCTTGTATCCTAGCTACCATAGCAAATACACATATCTGTTGTGCCCTTCAGGTACTGCATGATACTCTTCATGGCATCCCAATGTTTCTTGCCATGTGTAGCCATATAACGTGCCACAACCCCAACTGCAAAAGCAATATCTGGACGGGTGGCTATCATGGCATACATAAGACTACCCACAGCTGATGCATAGGGAATCTTGGCCATCTCGGCCCTCTGCTCATCTGTCTGCTGACGATCGACCTATGAAACCTTCACATGAGAAGGTAAGGGACAGCCAATAGGCTTAACATCCTGCATACGGAAGTGCTAAAGGACTTTATGTACTCCCTCTATGATAGATAGAGTAGTCCCAGAGATCTATCGCGCGTAATGCGCATACCAAGTATATGAGAGGCATGTCCTAGATCTTTCATATTAAAGCTCTTCTTGAGATGAGCCTTAAGAGCATCTAGCTCCTCATGAGTTGTCCCTGCTAAAAGCATGTCATCCACATAGAGTACCAAAATCAGTAAAGAACCATCACGCACTTTCTTCATATACAAGCACGGATCCATAGCATTGCGGCTGTAGCCTTGTGACTACATGAATGCATCAAACTTATGGTATCATTCCCTGGGTGCCTGCTTCAAGCCATATAGACTCTTCTTTAGCTTGCACACTAGGTGTTCCCTGCCAGGGTCTACAAAGCCCTTAGGCTGCTCCATGTAAATCTCATCATACAAGTCCCCATGTAAAAAAGATGTCTTGACATCCATCTGGTACAAGTCCAGGTCAAGCTGTGCAACCAAGGCCAAGACTAAGCGTAGGGTGGTCATCTTGACCACAGGAGAAAAGACTTCATCAAAGTCAACACCATGCTCCTGCTTAAAGCCCTTAGCAACCAACCGAGCCTTGTATACCGGCTTGGGGTGTCCAAGAGTGCTTTTCAACTTGTACACCCACTTGCATGGCAAAGCCTTCTAACCCTAAGGCAAGGAAACCAAATCCCAAGTCTGATTCTTATGCAATGAGTCAAGCTCAAACTGCATAGCCCTCTCCCAAGAGTGACAATCACCCTTGTGCATAGCCTCATCATAAGTGAGAGGCTCTCCTGCATCTATAACCAGTACATAATCCATAGAGGGTGCAAAACGGTCAGGAGGTCGTCTATCTCTAGTAGAATGCCTCAACCCAAGCTCCACTGCCTAACCAACATCCTATCTAGCATCAGTATGTTTAACATTTGGGCCATGAGCATCAGGTGATGCTGTACATTGTCTAGCTAGCCATGGAGTGGTGGGCTGTATGGGAGCAGGTGGCTCCTTCTAAAAGATAACTCTACATATCCCAACCACTTTCTCAAGCTGCATATGCATTTTTTACTCATGAAAGATGACATCATGGCTATGGATCACTTTCCGTGCACTGCGGATCCCATAGACGGTAACCCATCTCTCCTGCATCTCCATAGCTAATGAAAATGCATTTGACACTTTTAGGATCCAACTTATTGCGTTTGTCCTTGGGCACTGCATGGCATAATGCCTCACGTCCAAAGACACACAAATGATTATAAGAGGGGGGCTTGCTTGCCTATACCTACTTTGCAACCTGAAAGTCAATGCCACTGCTAGGTGACATGTTAATGAGATGCACTGCAGTAGTAACTACCTTAGCCCAAAAGTGTTGCGGTAAGCCAGCCTCACTAAGCATGCTACGAACCCTTTCGTGAATGGTCCTATTCATGTGTTTAGCCATACCATTCTAGGGAGGGGTGTAAGGGGCAATCAACTGACGCTTAATACCTCGCTCATCACAAAACTACTCAAAAGCACGTGATACATACTCACACCCATTATTTGACCTTAGGCATTTCAGCCTATTTCAGACTAGTTCTTTGCTAATGCAAGCCAACGCTAAAATTTGTCTAAGATATCGAATTTTCTCTTTATGGGATAAGCCCAAACCTTACTGAGTAATCATCTATGAAAGTAACAAAATACTTTGCCCTACCTAGTGACTGACAAGGCATGGGTCCACATACATCTAAGTGCACAAGAGCCAAGGGCTTACCCATGCGTTTCTTACCAGACTTTTTATGTGTATTCCTAGTCTGCCTACCATACAAACAATGATCACAAAAATCGAAATGCGAAGAGTCAAAAGGTAGAAGATATTGCAAAGCACGGAGCATTTTCATTCATTTAAGGGACATATCCTCCAAATGAGCATGCCAAAGGGATACATGGGGGATATAACCCACAAACAAAACATGATCCAGGGTAGCTCCAGATACAAATAAGGGATAGAGGCTGCCAGACTTGGCACCTCTTGCAAGCACAAGCCTGCCACGAGTAATCTTCCATGCAGAGTCTCCAAAAGACACAAAATACCCTGCATCATCAAGTTGTCCAGCTGACATAATGCTACAAGTCAACGCAGGTACATGGCGTACATCATGCAAAACAAAAGAACTGCCATAAGAAAACTGCAGCTGAGCATCTCCAATGCCCACAATGTCAAGAGACCTGTCATCACCAAGACACACAAAACCAGAGATGGTACGATAGGTGTGAAACCAATCTCTACAAGGTGTCACATGAAATGACACACCCGAATCCAAAAGCCAACACTACGCATACATAGAATGTGTCTCAGAAGCCTGTAAGACATCGCATAAAGAAGCTGCAAGTATGTAATCCTCATCTGAATCAATGGCCTGCATTACATTAACCTCTTCTATCTTCACACTGGACTTTGCAAGTACAATACTGTGCTCATAAGACTTTTCCTGCACTTTCTCTTTTCCCTTTTCCTTGCGCTTATCATCACGCATCTTATGGCACTACAGCCTAATATATCCTGCTTTCCCACAATAATGAGAGGTAAGATCAGACTTTCGTCCACGGGACTTATTGTGGCCACTTGACTTTGACATGGACTTCTGAGAGTCCCTGCCCTTATGATCATTATCATGCATGTCATGTCTGCCACTTCTAATGGTCAACGCATGTGAAGAGCAGGAAGCATCATTGTTTCTCCTGTTTATTTCCTCAGTCAATAAAGCACTCTCAACATCTTTGATTTTTAGCCCATCAAGCTTATTCGTGCATATGGTAGTACGGAAGACATCCCACGATTCAGGCAAGGTGCCAAGCAGAAACAACGGTGCAAGTTGTCTTTGAACTCAATACCCTGTGGCAACAGATTCTTCATGATAGCATGAAACTGACTGAAGTGAGATAATAGGGATGTCCCCTGCTTCATTTGTGAAGGTCCATTAACTGCTTCAACCAATACATCTGTGATGCAGGACTCTGCTGCGCATAAAGCTCCTAAATCTTCTCCCATTAGTCCCATGCACTCTGATTCTCATCTTCAACAACATTATGATGGACCTCATATGAGAGTGACAAGATAATGGTAGACTTGTATAGCTCATCAACTTCCATCCAAACATCATCATCCATATCCTTGGGTTTAACACCTTTGAAACGCAAGGGTTTAATCTGCAACTTCTGCACCAAAACCTACCATATCTGGAACTTCCAATATCCATAGTTGGTACCATCGAACTTGGCAATGTTAAAGAGAGCTGTGTCTTTCAGATGACTAGCCATACTGTCCCAAATCAAAGCAAAAATGCAAAATTGCATGTTGTTGTAATGAGCAGAAAATGCACTAAAACCACTACTAAACCTGGCTGAAAGAGTGGATATGACCAAGAGAACCACCTGTCCACCAAATATGACCAAGAGAATGTCAAATAGTAAGCATTACCCTCATACAAGTGCTCGAAATCTACATATCTCAGCTTATGGAATAAATTATAGCAGTATGTAAGAATGTCCCAAAGTGAAGCAATCACTGATACATATGTCACTACAACTGCGAGGTAGCAAGATATATCCAACAATGTGTCAAGGGGCAAGAAGGTACCAAGAACTATCAAACCAATAACCTGTCAGGCAAGAGACATCTCATAGGGCTAGAAGTCATGCATGTAATGGGTCTCGGGGTAAGAGAAGAGACCAAGCACAAACACAACTGATAGAGCAAGAAGCTCAATGCATAACCATCTAAGATGCATACAAATCTGACAAACCTGTGACAAAGATAGGTGCCTACCCCTATAGACATATCAAATCAGCCAACTACAGACTAACTGGAGACATAAAGCTCTCAAGAGAGCAAATGCATGTAACTATCCCACAAGCTCAAGCTCAAGTGTAAGTAAAACTCTGTGTACATCCGAATATGCCAAGGGGCTCCCACTGGAAGTAAAGTTAGATGCAAATAGAGCAAGCAATGCTCAAATACATCGAGTACATAGCATCAGACATTCCCAATCCCAGTAGGGTACATCCGAAGCATAAATCCCAATCTATCTCAAATCCGTAAAGCATAAGCCTAAAAGCAGTCAAATAGCATGTAACTGACAACCAAATGTAATGCCCAATAGGTCAAAAATGCTCAAATACATCCAAAAACAAAGCTCCAAGTGATTGGAAGGCATGGGCAAACCAAGGGGCATCCATATCTGACCAAAGCATAAATGCAAGAAGCCTAAATGTCAAGCAGTGATAATAAGCATAAACCAGTCCAAAGTATGCCAATTGAAGCCAAATGCCAATGAATGACAACCAGTCGAAGCCTAATCCAAGCTCAAAAGCATTCCGAAACCAAAAAGAAGTATTTTATAATCTCTAAATACATCGGTATAATCATTCAAATCTCCGGTAAGCACCCCGTATTCCAAGAACCAATGCATAGACCAAGTAAATGAGCTTCAGCCCACTATATTACAACAGCATATTCACTGTCAAATGAAGCTCAATCAGTGCCATGGATGCCATTGAAGCTCGAGTTGAAGCTCTTCAAATCCGAGCTAAAGAGAATGCCGGGCAAGCTCCAATGCCTTTGCTCTAATACCAGTTGAAAGGGAAGTAGAACCCAGGAGGAAGAAGCTTGGCAGTGAGAGCTATGGCGGATGGAGAGCAAGAGCAAGAGAGAGAGAGAGACTCAAAAGTGGAAACTCCAACAACCACAATGTGTGGCTAGGCCTTCCCTTATTCAAACTCTCACTAAAATAATAAAGAATAAGTGACTGTGACGGGCACCCGCCACCTACAGTGTGCAGTGGCGGGTACTATCAGTGTAGTAATACATAGGCGGCTAGGTGGAGGCACCTTTACCCCCAACACTTCAAGTATGGAAACACTACTTACTTGGTGCAGATTTTGTTATTAAAACAGATCACCAAAGTCTAAGATACTTTCTCACTCAAAAGAAGCTCTCAGAGAAACAGATGCGCTGGGAAAATTTCTTATCTATGTTTCATTTTCCAATCCTTCATACATCTGGAACTAAGAATATGGTAGTAGATGCTCTATCATGGCAACCTCTAGTGAATGTAATCACAATTGTTTACCATAACGAGTTCATGGATTTACCCAAAATTTATGCAATTGATTCTGACTTCTCAACCATATGGGATCAGCTTAACTCAAGTCAGTCGATTACACCTTACTCGATTCAAGATGGTTATTCGTATCATCATCAAGCAATTTGTGTATCATTACCATTGTGACACAAGGTAATGGATGAAGCACATGCATCTCCATATGTTGGACATAGGGGTATTCTACCCACTACTCAAGCATTGGAAAGATATTTCTTTTGGCCCACTCTTAGAGCTAACATTGAAAGATATGTCCGCGAGTGCAAGATATGCCAAAAAGTAAAGTATGACAAGCATAAACCACCTGGTCTACTAAAGCCATTACCTATTCCCAATGAGCCTTGGGAAAGTATAGCCATGGACTTTATCATGGAGCTTCCTCGCACTCAAGTAGGCAACGATGCAATCCGGACAATCATTGATAGATTCAGTAAGCAAGCTCACTTTATGCCTGTGCGAAAGACAATCAAACTCGAATCATATGGCTAAGCTATTCATTGCTCATATGTCCAAGCATCATGGCATGCCTAAGTCCATTATAAGTGATTGAGATCCCCACATGACCAGCCTCTTTTGGCAAGCTCTCTTCGAGAATCTCGGGACAAAGTTAAAGTTTTCATCCTCTTATCATCCTCAAACGGATGGGCAGAGTGAAAGTGCTAATCCTACTATTCTGGACCTTTTGAAATCCTATGTCTCTGATAATCAAAGAGAATGGGAAAAGTATTTGCCTTTAGTAGAGTTTGCATACAATAATACGGTGCACTCTAGTTCTGGTAAGGCACCCTTTGAGATCATCTATGGTAAGCCTCATTTACCACCCATTCTTCTTACGAAGGATAAGACCTTTGCAGCAAATGAGTTTGTTAAAGACATTGATACAGCTTTCACTCAAGTAAAAGCTGTTATCCAAAGGACAAAAGAGAAGCATAAACACGAAGCTGATAAGCATCGTCGTAAGTTAGATCTCAAGTTGGGACAATACGTTCTTCTTAAGTCTCGCTTGAAGAAGCTGAAAGGTCAAAAGGGTAAAGTGATTAAGCTTTCTAATCGCTATTATGGCCCTTTCAAGATCAAAGATAAGATAAATGATGTGACTTTTTGTTTGGATCTACCAAGTCATTGGAACATTCATAATGCTTTCCATATAAGTTTTCTACATCCCTATATTGGAGAACCTCCAATGGAACCAATCAAGAAAGATTTACGTGACATAGTAAAAACAGAAGAGTTCCTTGTGCCTAAAAGAATTTTACACCCTCAGGACAATACTCTAAGGTCAGGTAAGGTATTACGAAAGTATCTGGTTAAGTTTAAGAATTATTCCCCATTGGGCGCTCAGTTTATGACTAAGAGAGAACTACAAGACTTTCTAGATCTTCTTAAGGACTATGTATCCCCTCTACATTTGAGGTCAACTGTTTAGAAGCTAGAGGGATGTCACTAAATTGATTGCTTATTACGCATTCTCTATTCTTTAAAAAAATATGTCAATAAATTAATGACTCACTTTTCTTTAAGTGTTGATGACGATCTAGCATGGCCATGAGACCATTTAGAGACTAGTATTCCTAGTGCATCACTTAATGGGGTGATCAGAGCACTATGACGGGGATATATGGTACATGCAGTACAAGTTATGAAGGGGGGAAGAAGTTTCTGCCAAGTGTAAGAGTGTACACAAGAACCAAGGAGTTACACATAAATGAAGATGGATTAAGTTCTAAGAAGAGGAAGTTCATTAGCATTGTGTATATGTATTTATGTGTGCATCCGGGGACACCTTGGAACATTTAGTTGTGTGTAATGAGCATTGCATTCATTTGGGGTCGTCCTCTTCCTTACAAGTCAAGGTTTAAGGTCTTTTCTTTCATTAAGAAAGACGAGAGAGGTAATTCTCTCACTAAGAAAGACAAGAGACGTGATCCTCTAGAAGTGAGGAGAGAAGTGATTTTCTCTTTCTAAGGTCTAAAAAGACACAAGCTTTTGTGCGAAAGTCAATCTTAAGGTTGAGGCCCAAGGCAATTTAATTTACTCTCGTTAAGGTGGTTGCATGGACCACAAGTTAAGAGTACAATTTGAGAAACTGTTCTTTTAAAAAAAGACATAGTGAATCCATTTTTAAAATATCTCACGATAGAAAGACTATCGATATCTAAACATCGGCCATGTGGGTTATCGAAAACAATGAGATCTACAACTTTCGTCTTTGACGGTTTTTCATTGGAGTAACATACAAAGAGATATCTTGAAATTGGTGCTGCAGAGTGAGTGCTGGAATAGCCATATCTTGCATGAAGATCAACTCAAGTCTCTCTCCAAGAAAAGAAGCTCTTGAAAGCCTATAAAAGAGGAGGCTCTCCTTGGGTGTGGGGGAGGTGAAGGAAGCATCATTTTGCATGCATCCAAGAGGAGAAGAGAAGGTGCAAGTGCTGAGAACGTACAAGTGCTGCAAAAGCTCTGTTGAAATCAAGTTCCAAGAGGAGAAGAAAAGGTGCAAGTGCTGTGAAAGCTATGCTAAAATCAAGCGCCAAGAGGAGAGCCCTACACATATTGTGTAGGAGAGAAGGAGACTCAAGAAGGATCAAAAGGTGCCAACTTCTAAGTTGTGCAAGTGTTAGCTGGTTGTATACCGTGCAAGGAACCGTGATCTTGTTTCCAAGATCTACAAGTAAGAACTGGCTTATGTGTAATGGAGGAGCTTGCTCCACCACGCTGGCAGAGAGAGAGTGCATGCGCACACCCGGACAGGCAGGGTTCAGACGGGCATTTTCTACCATAGATTACATCTTCACTCTCCGTTGTCTGATCGACCAGACACGAGTGAAGAAACAGAGATTGTACTGTTGCTTTGTGGATTTCCGCAAAGCCTTTGACACGGTTCTGAGAGAGAGGCTTTTCAGACGCCTACTTGATCTAGGGGTGGATGATGACATGATGTGGGGTATTTATGCACTATATGAGCGGGTTACTGGCAGAGTTAGATGTCCGGGAGGTATATCAGATCCCCTTGTGAGCACCATTGGTGTGAAGCAAGGATGCCCACTCTCACCGACTCTATTTGGGCTATACATTGATGAGATAGCAGAGTTTATTCAACAGCGGAGCCGGTGGAGGTATAGATCTCAGTGGAGCCATAGTTCATATCTTACTATATGCAGATGACATTGTGTTGGTCTCAGACTCAGCTCAGGGATTACAGCAACATTTATTAGCATTGGATGATTTTTGCATACAGAGAGGCATGACAGTGAACCTTGGTAAAACCAAGGTTCTTATATTCCATACATCAGCTTAGATACGCAGACAGAGTATTTTCATGGCAGCAGGAGGGAGTATTGAGGTCACTGGATCATATGTATATTTGGGAGTCACCTTTACAGCAGCTTTAGGGACTTTCTCGATGACACAGGCAACTCGTGACCGCCTCACTAGAGGATACTCAGCATTGGCTCTTATGGAACGACAGTGTCATCAGGCACATTTCCAGGAGCCCTGCACCAAGGGGTGGCTCTTTGATACTCTAGTCACTCCAGCACTGATGTATGGAGCAGCTATATGGGGGCCAGGCCTTGCCGATTATGTATGGACATTGATGGAGAGACCTCAGGTGATCATGATATCTAGATTGATTCACAACAAGGCCTCAGTCCCACATGACATTGTGCGAGCAGAGCTTGCCACACCGCCCATGCTAGTCGAGACATGGGTTGGACATTGATAGACTCCCACCTCTTCTATATGATACTCAGGCTCCCACTTACACCCTCTCTCTCTCTGAGAGGAACAGAGTCATCAGACAGGAGATATGGCATATTTATATACAGAGGACATGGGTCAGCCCTGCACAGCCACTGCCATCGAAGATGGCACATTATTATACACAGTTCTTGAGGATATCAGAGCAAGGATTCATAGAGATTCCGAGATATATGCAGATCTATATGCCACATCGATTGAGAGTTCTTATTGGACAACTCAGGGTATCATCACATCAGCTTATGATTGAGAGTGGCAGAGCCAGTGGCATCCCGCGGGAGGAGAGGATATGCCCCCTTTGCAGATCAAAGGTAGAGAGTGAGGAGCATTTTGTTCTTAGATGCCTAGCATACTTAGAGTTGAGATCTAGATACACATTGAGCAGCTCACTTCAGGGATGTATGACTGATATGGATCAGAGATCATTTGGCCGTTTTCTGGGAGAGGCATGGCACATCAGAGAGCAGAGCACACAGCGGGTCCCAGTCAGAGAGGGGCCCACCCAGACGACTATTACACAGTTCTTTCAGACAGACAGAGTGAGAGCTACTATACCAGCCTCCAGCCAGACCTCCGGGCTCACACTACAACAAGCTGAGGACCAGCGTACCCGACGCTGCACGAGGATCCGTGGGTTTCGGACCCCATAGCCACACTAACAGGAGATCCGGAGGATTCTTGATCTACATTGACACAGACTGAGATCTGACGACACTCAACACATTGGATCTCAGATCTCCAGTTTGCTCTTTCTCCACCGCCGATGTACCACATCCTGCATCCAGGAGGGATCACCTGCTATTAGCGACTTCGACGACTGCTACTACATCCCAAGATAGTATATCTCCCTACATCTGTTACATATACACATCGCACCACTTTATCATAGCCGACAGTTGTTCCCCTATCACAGCCGACATTTGTTCCCCTTTTGTAGCCATTATCTGGAGTACCAGAGCTACATACGCACATACACATACACGACACTTATCACACTCACAGCACCTTATTTTCAGTTTCCAGTTTTTAGCTTTTCATTCAGCACTTTTATTTTGGATAGTTGGACCTCATCAGTTGTATCACAGTTTGTCTCATAGGCCAGTTTTGGTCTTTAGAAGACGTTAATATAACTTTCTCTCTCTCTCTCTCTCTCTCTCTCTCTCTCTCTCTCTCTCTCTCTCTCTCTCTCTCTCTCTCTCTCTCTCTCTCTCTCTCTCTCTCTCTCTCTCTCTCTCTCTCTACAATTTCTTTTCTCTCATCTGTTCTCTCTCTGTGCTAGCATAATATTCACCATATATATTTAAGTATATAAGAAAGTCGAGCCTGTATCTCAGACCTTATAACACTACCAATGCTAAATTAGCCACCCACTGCTACATCAATGGAAATAAAGGCCTCTACTACAACAACATTGACTCCCTCGATCTTGTAAGCCAATGCCAATGGTAGCAACATTAGCAACAAGTATACCCTTTATCTACATGAATCGTATCAATGCAAACATTGAAAACATCCCTCATACTCATATATCTTGCCATTACAGATGAAGAAACACTTACTTTAAATACCTCTCAAATAATCTAGGAAACCTCAACTTTTCCAACAACAACATGCTTCATTAACTAGATCCCTTTCCTCTTCATTGTCTCCACCAATATAGCCTCACCACTAGGGCACATATCAAAGTCCCTATCTTAAACTTCCAAGCAAGAAACACAAGAGTGACCATGCATCCCAACTTGAGAATCTAGATAAAGGCCTCTCTCAACTCATCCTACATGGTAATGCTATCTATACGGTGGAATATTTGTTAGAGAATGTCTCCATGTTTAAAGAGCAACTCGATAGATAAAAAGAAGAGCATTAATGACTCTAGGCACAACAAAAACCTTTTTCCAAGTTGAATTCGAAATAGGCTCGAGCCACTCTACTCCAATAACAAAGTGATTTTGCGACCTAGGTTACTTGATTACAAAAACAACTTGGATGGCCATAACAAAACTATAGTGCTAGGAAGATTAATGAAATTTTCAACCAAATTTGCTTAATAGAACAAGAATAATTGGCTAGTCAACCCCAACATGTAGCCAACACATCTATTAGGTGGTGATTTGAGATATGGCTATGACCTTTAGCCACCTCTACTATGATATATATGTGGCCATAGTAGAGGTGGCTATGACCTTTAGCCACCTCTACTATGATATATATATGCGCCAAAACAAAGCCCAATCTCAATGTCAAGCTAGGAGAAAACATATAATTCCAAACACAATAGAAAATTATAGAAATCTATTGTTATCCCCACAATTTTAAGAATTAGTCAAGGCCATTGATAACCACTTAGATAAGACACTTAGGACAATCACAAACTTTAAGGACCATTTAGATGAGTTAATTGTGTAACCCATACAACTGAGCACCGCACAATTCATTTATGTGTGGAAAGAAACGTTTTTTCACCATGATTTATGGCCCAAACATTTGAAGAAACCACATACAAGCACTCCTTCTTGCAAAAAGCTCCAAAGAATTAGTCAAGGCCATTGATAACCACTTAGATAAGACACTTAATACAATCACAAACTTTAAGGACCATTTAGATGAGTTAATTGTGCAACCCATACAATTGAGCACCGCACAATTCATTTACGTGTGGAAAGAAACGTTTTTTCACCACGATTTATGGCCCAGCCATTTGAAGAAACCAGATACAAGCACTCCTTCTTGCAAAAAGCTCCACTCACATAGACTCTTGTATTTGTACACAACCTACTTATGCAACTTGACATTGTAATAGACATGGGCATTAACTCATATTGATAGAGATTAGGATTTTATGTCTCCTTCAAGCTTCCATTACTCTCCCTAGAGACAACAACCCCTTGCAAACTCTATTATGTCACAAAATTTCACGATAGAGCTCTATTCAATGGTTGTATCTCATTGGTTTATATTGCCACAAATGTCAAATGCTTCACTCCTCCCATGTGAGCTATGAAATTGTCTATACTTCTCAAGGACAAAACAATGAGCTAGCCTTTCTTAAACTTGGTAATGTTGACTTTGTGCACCTTGGAACCCCAAGAGGAACACCAAGGAAAAGGGAATTCTCTTGCAAGAAAATCTATCTTGTAACATCAACAAGCTTGTTTATCATGTTTCATATGATCACAATGAAGAAAAGAACACCAGGCACAACAAATCTTCATACACCATCATGTAGATCTCCCACGGATTTGATAGAATCAACCATATTCTTCAATATCTTCACAAAATCCATCAATAGAACAAAGAAAGCAAAGGAATGCACCATCTTTGAATGGAAATACATCATATATTATTCATCTTCAATATCTTCATAGTCTTCTCTCTCAATCTCTCACATACAATCACTTTGGTTGAGTAGAATTGGCTATCTCTGACTCTCTCTCTCTCTCTCTCCATCAATAATACATCATATCCTCACTACAATATCTCAAAATCACTCTCAATAATCCTTCTTAGGTCGTGGATACCCCTCCCAATAGGTATGTCTGATATGAAGAGTCACCAGAGCCACTACAGTGTCCTTTCATGGCTCACTACTGTCACTTCACTCTAGTCTTCACTTGAGTCTTCAGCAGCTACTTCTTCCACTTCTTTCAGCTCTTTTGCACTTTTATTCACCTCTTTCCAAGGCTAGAAAACTTTCCCAAGCTACACTCTCATCCATCAGAACACATACATAAGCATACAGAACAGTCACAGAACAGTACCAGAACAGCTACAGTACAGAACAGAACAGAACAGAGACAGAGGCTCTACAAAAGACCTACAGAAGGTTACAGAAGGTCATCAAAACCTCATAACTCATACTCAAACCATTCCAAACTCTCACAAACCATTCAATAAACTTTCACAAGTTCTCAATCTTCATCAATCAACACTCCATCCCTCCTTACAGAAGACAATCAGAACAAAACAGACCAAAACAGAACAAAACAGAAGGTATACAAAACCAATCAGAACCTATCAAAACATCACAGAACCACTAATAAACATCATGAACTTCCAAAACTCAATCAACATCATCCAAAACACTCTCAAACCACTTCCAAATCAATCAATCATCTCATAAAATCAACCATTCAACTCTCAAAAATAACAAAAATCAGCCAAAAAAACAAGTCATTTCAACACTCAACATATCCCCACACTTAATAAGGAAGCGTCCTCGCGAACCAGGAAAAAGGGAATACAAGTTCAGGGAAAAGCTCAACTTTAATCTTCAATATCTTTTCTCAAAAAGAATCCATCCACCACAACCCCAACTTATAACCTGTGTCTGATATAAAAATACAAAGAAAGGAAAACCCTTTACACATTAACACCTCTTATCAAACTAAAAATCACAACAAATTTGTAAAGGATATAAGAGTTTGCTTCTTCTTCATCTGTATCAGTTTCAACTCTCCATCCACGACTCCATCACCACAATTCTCCAGAATGTAGCTTGCACACGACCACCAATCCAATAGAAAACCACCACGTTCGTTTGACATAAATGAACGCACAACACAAATACTAATACAACACAACCATCTGAATGACTCCTCCAAAAAGAGAGATTTTCATTAAAAAGCATCCACCATACATTGGAAAGGTATCAATGAAGATGATCTCTCTTAAAAGATTGATGTTGTCGGAAACGATCCATAGACAAGGATTCATCTACAAAGGTTTTGGGAGGATTTTGAAAAAATTGAAGACAGCACATCCTTTCCAACAGGACCAGGTATCTGCTAGGCAAACAAAGGGCATGAAAATACAATATATCCAGATGTTGGGAATCAATGCTCACATCGACATTCATGCACAACTTTGGAATAGGCTTGGAATCATTATGAGAGTGCCTATGCATATACGCTAGGTACCAAGCAAAGTGAGCAGTTAATCTCACTGAGGGATCTGCAGACTGTGAATACTGCTGAGCAAAATGAACATAGTTCTGATAAGCTTGACTAGCAACTGTCCATTCTCCTGGAATTACTGGCCAATTGATCTGAGGTCCTGTAAGGGAATCATCCGAACTCCATCCCCTTCTTCTGGAAATCTGATTATCAAACCTGTCACAGTCACTAACCAACTGAGGTGGTTGAGATATAGAAGTGTTAGGAGAGGGTAATGGAATAAGGAAGAGTGGATGAAGGGAGGGATAGGAAAAATCATAAAAGGAAGAAAAGGTTAAAGAAGGAGTGGCAGAAATTTGGAGGGAATCACTAAGGAAGGGTGTTAACTGATAAATAGAAAATGTAGAGGGTACATGAATGGATGGAGAAGGACAGGGTGGAGAAGGGGAAAATACCCTATCCTCAATAAAGGAACAGTATGTAAAAATGGGAATTTGAGGGAAATAGGAAGGTTGGAAAAGAAGGGGTAAAATATGGTGGAATTAGATTGACAAAGGGAAAGATATATATCATATTGGTGGAATTAGATTGACAAAGGGAAAGATATATATCATATCGGTGAGCCATTTGTTGGTAATAGAGGAGGGTAGGAATAGAAGGTCCTAAGAGAGATCGTCTATGATAGGCATCAAAGAAGGTAGAATCAAACGGATTATGTTTTGAAAGATAGGCTAAGAGATCCATCCTCAGTTGATTAGTACTTTGGGCAGAGATAGGAGCTGTGTTTTATCTTTGATTTAGGACCATAGAATCAATCATGGGATGCCACGAATTATCATGACAATCAGCCACTTTGGAGGAGTAACTCTGGAACATGTGTGCGGCAGGAGGGGACGTGGCCTGCGATGGGCGGGGCGACTGGAGGGGACGGGCGCTGGCGTCCAGGGCAGGAGGCAGCGCGGGCGGGGGCCACAAGGCGAGGAGGCGCGGGTGACTGGAGGGCGATGCCAGGCGACGGGAGGGCGAATGGCAAGGCGGGCAAGGACGGCCGACGACATGGCGGCCACACTACAACGGGCGGCCCGGGCTGGAGACGACGTGGGAGCGGCCGAAGGGCGATGAGGGGGCAGCCGCACGGCAACTGGCGCTACTGCAAGGCGGCTCAGGGAGGGAGGACGAGGCAGGAGGGAGAGGAAGGAGGGGAAGGAGAGGGGAGGAAGGAGGAGAGGGGAGGAAGGAGGAGAGGAGGAGAGGGGAGAAGGAAAGAGGTAGGGAGGGGAGTGGAGATGGCAGGGAGGAAGGAGGAGGTAGGGAGGGGGGTGGAGATGAAGGTAGGGAGGGGGGCACGCAGGAGCAGGAGAGGGAGAGAAGGAGGGGAGGCAGTTAGGATTGGGGAGGGGTCGGGGAGAGAGAAGATGGGGAGGATAAGGGTCAATGGGCAGGGGCCCATGCAAGGAGGCAGAGGAAAGGGCAGGGCCCATGGGGGGTGCCCATAGGGAAAGAGGGAAGGGTTAATGGGCAGGGACCCAGACAAGGGGCGTACCCCCTCGTCCCGCGCGTGGGCGCGGAGCGAGGGTAAAAAAATTTGCCGTGACGGGATGGAATGGGCATCGAAACATCGCGACGGGGAACATGGAGGCGACCGAGGCGCGTTAAAATACGTAAAATTGAAAAAGGCGCGTTTACGCGCGGGACGGGCGCACGAAAACACATAAAAATAAAGAAAAATTAATAACTCCCAATCGGATATCAAAACGAAATGGCATAAAAACAAAAAGTGGGCAAGATGATAGGGGGAAGACAGGAAAAATGTGCAACAGAAGTTCCGGGGGGTAAAGGGCGGTCACGTGCAAAAAACACAAAAAACGTATCAAAAAACGCAATTAAAAAGTAATATCGGGAGATCCGTGCATCGGAACGAGGTGCAAGAAAAAGAAAAAATGCGTAGAAAGACGTGCCCGACAATCCTATCACATCAAAACATAGTTCCGACTGAGATAAGATGCGTTCACAAGGGAAAAACCCAAAAAACAAACCCGAAAATGGGATCATAAATTAATATGGGACGAACCGTTCGCCGAAATGACAGGCAGTAAGAAGGAAAAATCTCCGCAGGAAGGAGTGGCACAGGTTTATCACGTTAAACGGCAATTCCAGTGGAAGTAGGAGGGGTTCACATGCAAAAAACTCCAAAAATACACCTGAAAACTCATTTAAAAATTAATAAGTAAAAATCCGGAAGTCGAAAAAGGGTGGAGGAAAAAGGAAAAAGATGGGGGAAGACACAGAAGACACGATTGTCAAATCAAATTGGAATTTCGATACAAACAAGGCAAGTTCGTATGAAAAAAAATGTCAAAAAGATGCACGAAAAAGTTGTAAAAAACCAGAAAATTAATATTGGACAAACCGTGTATCGGAATGACACGGAGTAAAAATGTAAAATGTCAGAGGATAAATGATTGTCAGGGCTATGATGTCAGATCACGGTTTTGAAGCAAGAAAAGCGCGTTCATATGGAAAACCGGCTAATTTGTGCAAAATGCTTCAAAAATTAATAACGCAAAAACCGTACACCGGAAAAGGGGTAGGTAAAAAGGAAAAATGGTCAGTTCAAAGAGAGGAACAGGGTTATAAGGTTGGATTTGGACTTCGGTGAACATAGGGTGCATTCACATGGCAGGACCTCAAAATCAGGGAATGAAGGAAAACTGTAAGGGAACAGCCCCCAAGGGTGGGTGGAAAATAAATGGTCGGGTGGGAAGGGACCCCATCAGGGTAACAGCAAGTCATGGCATAGATGCATGAGCAGGTTGAGGCATATACAGAAGGGTATGCAATGTAGACGCGCAGGGACGCATCCCCACACTTAAGACCTTAACGGATAGGGTTAACCGAGCAACAGGGTCCTAGGACCACGCCACGGACCATCTACTAATGTCCCCACACTTAAAACATGAACGTCACTAAGAAACAAAAGTTGTAGGGTTAGAAAAACTTGGCCCATTGTGTTTGAGAATCAAGGGTGAGTGTCGATGGCACGTCCTGTGTCGTTGTCGGCTGCCTGCTGGAGGTACCAAGGCATCTTCTCGGCACACATCCGTCATGATAGGGACCACGCAGCAGTTTCTACGGAGGTAGCTGATTGAAGGGATTGCAGAAAATTTATCGATGATGAGGGATAATATACTCAACTCACAGGCACTCAAATGGAATGAAAGAACTGTCACTTGCCCCACGACTAATATCACTCGAGGAAGAATGATGGAAACCCATATCTCGTACCCGATTTAGGAATCAACAGGGGAATGGTGCAGAGGGAGTATGCCAGGGTGCACAGTTGATGGTGCATTAGTGCATCCAACCCGTATGGCATAAGTGCAAGGAGGAAGGCAAGGGAGCCTTACAGTGCAGTGTACAAAACAGGGTGACCTGTCCTGTGATGACAATAGAGACCCATCCCGTGGGTGCGTAGGGAAATGGAAACATACCTGACTCCAAGTGTCGTAACGTCCCTCAATCTCACCTCTCGGTAATTGATTAAAGAAACTCCAGTCACACTCATCCAACCCTCTATCTCACACTCTGTTGATAGATACAAGAGGGCAACCATGTCCTGAAACCCGTTGATGTAATCCTCATGGTCACGTGTGCAAAGGTTGTATGCCTTGTGCGCATTTGATGGTGCAACTGTGCATCCCGCTCTGTGTTGACATACGGTGCGAGAAGGAAGGCCAAGGAGCCTTATGGTGCAGTGCACAGAACAAATTGTGCTTTGTGCATTGAGAGGCCCATCCCATGCGTGCAACACTTCATTCACACTTCTCACCTCTCATTTGATTTGAAGGGAAAAGACCGGTCTCTCAGCCCACCCTCTGTCTCTCTCGTTGTTGATAGTTACAAAGGACAACCCATACTCACATCCCCATCCGGTTAGGATGAAAGCTCACGTCACTTGATTGTTTGTCGATGAAGATCGTGTCGTCAGTTGTTGAAGAGGCATACCCAGGGAGGTAGCCATCAAATCAAACGTTGTGTTAGATAGGACATGTCGTCTGCTAGAGGACAGTTAGACACTCTGCAGAAAGACCCAGGACACAACGTACCAAGGGAGGTAGCTTCGGAATTGGATCCTGGGGATATCAATTAATGAATCCACTTTTTGGACTGCTGTGTGTTGCCACCTTTTCCACAGCCAGCCTCCCGCCCAAGGGTGTTTACCACATTTTCTTGGAACGAGGCCTGCTATGACAGGGAATTGCTTCCTTTTCTCTCATAACAGATTTGTTTTTCCTTCTTTTTTTTGTCTTCTTTTTTTTCTTTTTAAATTATTTTTTTTCTGTTTTCCCCTATTCCCGAGAGTGTTTCCACCTTTTCTCAAAGAATAGGTCGGCATGACAGGGACCTAAGTCCTTTTCTCCCATGACCGATATGTATATTTTTTTTCTTTTTTTTGTTTTTTCTTTTCGAATTAAGCAAGGGAATGGTAGAAAGACCATTTGTCAGAACCAACCTCGCCACTGTCGCTGGTGGAAAATAGAGGATAAGAGATCAAGGCTGGAAGGGGGATTTGAGGGAACAGAGGGTTGCGTCCACCTCATTAGGAGTGACCGAAGAACAGCTATCAGAAGTAGCAGCATAAGAAGTACAATGCCGCACCAACAAGGGAAAGGATCAAGTGACCGTGATTGTCAAGATCCCCAAGGAGGGAAGTACTTCTTCAGGCGATATCCATTGATCAGAAAGGGATCATCAGAGGCATCAACGGTCTGCACTTGGACAGAGCCATTAGGGTTGGCTGCAAGTACCTTATAGGGGCCCATCCACCGCTGTTGGAGCTTGCCAGGAAACTTGCCAAATCGTGAATCATAGGCTAGGACCAAATCACCTTCTTGGAACTCCTTGTGCTTGATGAAGCTGTCATGGTAAGCCTTGCGTCGAGCTTGCGTGGCTTCCATGCACTGTAGAGCCATCCTACGAGTTTCGTCCAAACACTCCAGGTGCAGGAGACGGCATTGCAGTGAATCATCATCCCCCAAACGCTCTTTGATAGCCACTCTCAAAGAGGGTAATTCCAGTTCAACAGGAAAAACAACTTCTGTACCATACACCAATTGGAAAGGTGTATGTCCTGTTGCTGCTTTATGGGAGGTTCTGTACGCCTAGAGGGCCTCTGTAAGTCGATCATCCCAATCACGACGATGTGCGGCAATCGTTCTTGTCAGAATTGAGCAGAGGATGCGATTGGTGACTTCGACTTGGCCGTTGGCTCTAGGGTAATAAGGAGTGGACTTGCGATGGCGGATCTTATACAACTCTGTCAATTCTTCCATGACTTTATTAAGGAAATGAGTGCCTCTGTCACTTACCAGCTCTAAGGGACTACCAAAACGGGTGATGATATTCTCGTACATGAACAGGGCCACGCTGTTACCATCGTCCCGCTTTAGGGCTTTAGCTTCACACCACTTTGTGACATAATCCGTACATACGAGGATGTATCGGTTCTGTTTCCTTCTGGTAGGAGGATCGATCGGACCTACGAAGTCGATGCCCCACTTCTCAAATGGCTTTAAGGGAAGAATAGGCTGCAGTGGCATGGCACTTGTCTTCGTGGGTTTCCCCATTCTCTGACAAGCATCACATCTTTTACATTAATCATAGGCATCCTTGTGAATGGTAGGCCACCAATATCCTGCTAGCAGAGCCTTCCTGGCTGTAGCTTCTCCTGCAAAGTGACCTCCACATGGCTCGTCATGGCAAGCCTTCAAAACAATCCCAATCTCATTTCCTACAACACATCTTCTGAGCACTTCATCTTTGCCTTTCTTGTACAGTGCGCCACCTAGCAGGGTGTAGGGGGCTGATTCTAACATGAGCTTCTTCCTTTCTCGACTAGAAATACCAGGAGGATACTGTTGGGTTGCCAGCAGATTGGCAATGTCTACATACCAGGGAGTTACAGTTTCTACCAAGAATAGGGAAGCATCAGGAAGGTCTGGATCATCCTGTTCCTCATCTGCAATTTGTGGGATACGCGACAGATGATCAGCCAGAACATGGGAACGACCAGGCTTAGTAATCACCTCAAAGTCGAACTCTTGGAATAAAAGGAGCCATCTCATCATTCGTCCTTTCACATCTGCTTTGTTCATCAGGAAGGATAAGGCCTCATGATCCACATAAAATTTAAAGTGGGTGGATAGGAGGTAGTGGCGAAACTTCTCTAGGGCAAATACCATTGCACTCAAGCTCTGTCACTGTATAGTTCCGTTCCCTATCAGTGACTTTTCGGCTTGCGTAATAGATTGGTTGATCCAGCTTTGAGGAGCCCTTCTGGCATAGGACTACGCCTAAGCCTTCAATTGATGCATCAGTGTGTACATGGAACTCTTTCGTCCAATCAGGAGGTTGCAGAATGGGTGCCTCAATTAGACACTACTTCAGAGTGTGGAAGGCTTTGTCACATTCTTCCGTCCAAGTAAACTCTACATCTTTCCTCAGAAGCTTGTGCAAGGAGGTTGCCTTTGTTGCAAAATGAGCTATGAACCTTCTGTAGTAACCCACATGGCCTAAGAATCCCCTCAACTGTTTGAGGTTGGTAGGTGTTGTCAGAGCTGCGATCTTTTCGATCTTTGCAGGGTCTGTTGATATCCCTTGTGCAGAGACAATGTGGCCCAACAGAACTCCAGAAGAGACCCCAAAAATGCATTTGTCGGGGTTGAGGGAAATCCCATACTCCCGGCATCGGTCAAAGCATTGTTCCAAGTGTTTCCAATGTTCACGGATCAAACTATAGACACAAAAGTCATCCAAATATACCTCAATAAAATCGTGCAGATGATTTTGGAATGCGGCCATCATGACTCGCTGGAAAGTAGCAGGGGCATTGCAGAGCCCAAATGGCATCACTCGGTAAGCGTAGGTCCCCCATTCTGTGGTGAAGGTTGTTTTGGATTAGTCTTCTTCTGCGATTTGGACTTGGTTATATCCGTTGAATCCATCCAGAAGGGAATAAAGCTCATGTCCTGCCACTATGTCCAATAGTTGGTCTGTGAAAGGAATAGGAAAGTGATCCTTCTTTGTTTTAGAATTGAGCTTGCGGAAATCCACACATATTCGCAATTTGCCATTCTTCTTGGGTACAACCACGATGGGTGAAACCCATTCACTATTTGCCACTAGATAGATGAACTCGGCTTCCAGAAGCTTCAGCAGCTCCGCTTTCACCAATGTGGAATAATTCGGGTTCATCCGCCTCTGTCGTTGCCGTACTGGCTTGGCATCAGGCTCCAAGTCAATATGATGTTGACATATTGTGGGATCAATCCCCTTTAAGTCTTTGTAGGACCATGCAAACACGTCCAAATTTCTTTTCAACAAGTTATACAAGGTTGACAACTCCTCTTCTGGGAGACTGCTACCCACCTTCAAGTGGCGTTCAGTGCCATCTGCATCCACAAAGATTAACTTCCTTTCACCTTCTACTTCACGGATGAAGGTCCCACAGACTGCTTCTGGGTACAGATCCGACTCCTTCAAGGGAGTGGTGTCCTCTTCGGATGTTCCACTAGAACCAACTTCTTCTTTTGGTGGAGACTTAGGGTGCTCCTTAAGATGTTGAAATGGGATTAGGGCCGTTTCGGGTTTGGTTTCAAAATTAATTACCTCTTGCCTTGAAGACTCCTCTTCTGAAGATGACACATCCAGGAACGTCACATAACACGGACCCTCTGATGCATGTTGGGTTGGTGGGACTGGTGCTTGTTGGCATGATGCATCATCATCATCTTTCTTTGGCAAAGATGGGTTAGGACGGCATGAGCCACTGCTGAAAGACGGCTTGTTCTTCTTAATCCATTTCTTATAAAGGTTTTGCATATGAGAATATCCATTTACCAGACCAAATGGTACCATTACCATTCTGTCCCATAGCATGAGCTCGTCTGCTTCTGATGCTTCTGGAACTTCTTCCTCAAATGTATCCTCTTCAAGTGGGATAGATTCTTCTGGCTCACTTTCATAACCTTCTTTGTCCATATCATATTCATCCTCTTCTGTCTCTGTCTCTGTCTCTGCTTTTGCTTCTGCTTCTATCTCTGTAGGCGCTCTGTAACAGAAGAACAGATTCTCTGTTTCCTCTCCTACCTCTGTCTCTGTCTCTGCTATGGCCATGTAACAGGGAGAGCAATACATCCATGCTTCTATCTCACTGTCAGAAGTGATTTCAGAAGTCATTCCCGGTTCAGGCAGGAAGTATTCACCCATTGATAATGGCTTTGCATCTTTTGGAAGTCGGTTTACAGTATCCACTGTTAAGGAATGTGCCACTGTTTTCTTGGGAAGGATCTGTTTGACAGCATCTTCGTCTGCTGATGTTCCATATGTAGCCTCATTAGGGGAGTCATAAGATAATTCCAAGGAGGTGGATCCATGTCCTTTTTGAGAACCATACAGTTTCAACACCACTTTATTGGGCCCTCTACCCAAGGTCAAGGTTCCTTTGAACCAATCCATCCTTGCTCGGGCTTCAAAAAGCCATGGTCTGCCCAATAACAGAGGGTAGGATGTACCATAAGAATTTGGCTTCACCACCAGATAGATTAGCCAATAATCTTTTCCAGCCACTGTAGTCTTCACATATGGGAGAATGCCCAAATGCTTGATTCTGCTCTGATCCGCCAGTCTGATGAGCCATTGGGTGGATTGCACACCTTGTAGGCCTAGATCCTTCATTGTCACATCCGTCATAATGTTCACTGATGAACCACCATCAATCAGTGCATTTGCAATAAAGCAGCCTTCTATCCACACGCCAGTCTTTGGAGTACCCGGATCTAGGAAAGCGTTAGCCACATCCACTTCTTTTACAGGCTCTGGAGCTTTGTTGGACTTTGTTACTGTTGAGGGAGCAATCCTTAAACCACGTCTTTTTGTCAATATACTTTTGAATCTTTTCCGGCAACTGGGAGACAACATCAATAATTGTCGGAATGTGAGGTTTGGTTTAAAGGTATCTAGATCTCTGACTAGATCGTATTCCTTAATAGGATCCACTGGCTTCTCTAACCGATTAGGGAATGGGGCAACACCCATTTTCATTTTCCCTCTTTCTTCCAACAGAGGAATTACAGGAACTTCTTCTTTCATTTGTGGCACGTCCTCCTCTTCTGTCTCCTGGACCTCTGGTCCTGTCTCTGTAACTCTCTGTGGCACTGTAGGGCTCTGTACGGCACTATCAGGCTCTGTTCTGTTTTGTTCTTCTGGTGGAAGATTGAACTTCACTGTTTTGGCAGGAGGGTTATTTTCTTTCTGGATAGATGGTTCCTTCCGCTTTGCACGAGTGATGACAGCAACTCCCAATTCCACTAAATTGGAGGTAGGCTCTTGGGCCTTGGCCGGACTATCAAGAGCACTGTTTTTCACTGGGACGGGGCTTGGACAGTCTTTTGCAGTGTGGCCTTCTCCTTTGCATCGACTGCATAAGGGCTTGTAATCCATTGACCTTCTGGGATTTGGACAATTTGGTGAGATGTGTCCCTTTTCTCCGCATCTGTAACACTCCACTTCTGTCCTCTGACCACCGCCAGACTGTCTTCCTCTGTAACTTTGAGAGGGAAATCTTCTGGGTCCGAAATTAGGGCCAAACTCTCTAGGCTTGGGTCCAATATCCTGTGTTGTCATTTTGGATTCCAGCAAGTTGAATCTTGCGTCTTCTTCCTTCCTCCTCCTATCATGCATCTCCTTCAAAGAGCAAATGTCCTCTGTATGATTCTTCCGCAAATAGTAGGAACAGAAGGCTCCAGGAATGGTTGGTTTGCGTGTACACTCAGTGGCTAAATGGCATGCTTGATGACACTTACCACACCAAGTATTTGACTGCATCACATCTCTTCCTGCTCCTGCAACGTTGGATATACTAGCGGTATTCACTTTCAGCGTCTGTAGCTGCTCTGTAATCACATCCATCAACTCCTTTTTTATGTTTGCAACTGAGTTGGATAAGTAATCCTTCAAGCTTTCTCCTCCTGAGGTACTGGCAGGAGGGTTTTGAGGAGTCTCTGTAATCACTGCATAAACTGGTTGGGGTGGTACATAGGGGTCTCTGTTCTGGTTCTGATTCAAAGCTCCTGTTTGAACTGTTGGTTGTTGACTCCAGTTGGTAGGATTCCACTGTTGCTGCTGATTTAGCATTGAGGAAATTGGTTGGGACCATTGTTGTTGTGGTTGAACCACCATTTGAGGCATGGATTGTGGCCACTGTGGATTTGGTGCACTGTACTGTGATACCGGGGGCATCTGTTAGTAGGGATAGGGAACAGTCCCTGGAACTGCATTTGGTGGATACATCATTCCTGGCATCAGAGGAGGTAGGACTCCTCTTCCTATATTCATCGCTAATCTAGCTTCCACTTCATCGTACAATCTTGCACCTTCTGTTGCAGCTTGCAGGGTGGCTGGTCTTTGCAGCTCCACAAACTTACGGACTTCTGGTTGTAATCCTCTGAGAAACACCCCCTTCTGAATGCCATCATCTAGATTATGGTTAGTCCATCTCTTCAGGATGGATTTTATTCGTGAGACATAAGCTTCCACTCTTTCTCTAGAAGACTGACTTAGGTTCATAAATTCCTCCCGCATCCGCTCTTCAAAACCTTCACGCCTGAATTTAGTGAGGAAGGCCAACTTCAGGTCGTCCCATGTGCCAAAAGTTCCTGCTGCTTGTCTCTCATACCATTGAAACGCCGCGCCCTTGAAAGTGGCGGGAAATATTGCCAACCAATGCTCAGGGGTTCTGGCATTGTTAGTCACACATGCTACCATAAACTCTGTTACATGAAGATCGGGGTCTTCATTATACTCTCCCTTAAAAACCGGCAATGGGACTACATTCGCTGGCCTGTCATCAATATTTCCAGGACGGATCTGGCTTGGAAGTGGACCTCCAGCAGGAGGAGGAAGGGCTTGATGTGCCATTGGGACTTCTGTAAAGAGTTCCGCAAGGGTGTCAAAGGCGGCTTCTGCTGCGAGCTCATTCTCAGCTCTGATTTTTGCTTTCTCTCTTTTCACGTACCTCTGGACTCGTTCTAACGCTTGCCTCTTTATTGCGTCATTCATCAAGGGGTATGGCTCCACTATGTTGTTCGTGCTCCACAGAGGGTTAACAGAAGGCTTCAGTCTCTGGAGGACTCTCTTGCCAACATTTCTTCTACTTCTTTCTTTTCAACATCCCTGAATTCTACTTTCATTCCACTGCACAAAGGAAGGTATTCGGTTCTGAAGGTGTCAAAATGCATACGTCTGAGCATTGTGATGATGCCATCATCATAGTAATGCCAGCTTCTGATGGTTTCAACAGTGTATGTTGTGAAAAACACTCTGTCTACCAACTTCCAGTGGGTTGCTAATTGAACAAACAGAAGATTATCAGTGCACCAAGCATCCCATGTATCTTGCTGTTGAGCATCCACGAACAAATTCCAACTCTTTTCCTTCTTGTCTTTGTGAACCTCTACATACCAAGACTCCTGAAGCTTCTTCACAATCTCCCACTTGATGATGTCTGGAAATTTCTCAATGAATGCCAAATCTTCCATGGATGGTCATTCTCTATGTTTCTGCTCTTCAGTTTATTCCCAAACAGTTTGCCACCAAGATGCAAGTTTCTGCTACTTCAACAGGAAGAGGAAATTGTCCACCACATAGAGCATGCATCATGATGGTGATGTGTTTCCGCCATTGTGGGATGAACTTCTTGTGGAAAGTGGCTTTGATTATGAGAAATTCCAACTCTTCAGTGGAAGAAGGAACTTTACAAACATCCATTGAATTCTTCTCTTCTTGGCAATGCCATTTCCTTCATTTTCAGCCTCTTCTGGTGCTTGGTGATGGCAAGTTTCCCCGGGCTGCGCACCAAAAACATGGAACCCCAAGAGGAACACCAAGGAAAAGGGAATTCTCTTGCAAGAAAATCTATCTTGTAACATCAACAAGCTTGTTTATCATGTTTCATATGATCACAATGAAGAAAAGAACACCAGGCACAACAAATCTTCATACACCATCATGTAGATCTCCCACGGATTTGATAGAATCAACCAAATTCTTCAATATCTTCACAAAATCCATCAATAGAAAAAAGAAAGAAATCTTTGAATGTAAATACATCACATATTATTCATCTTCAATATCTTCATAGTCTTCTCTCTCAATCTCTCACATACAATCACTTTGGTTGAGTAGAATTGGCTATCTCTGACTCTCTCTCTCTCTCTCTCTCCATCAATAATACATCATATCCTCACTACAATATCTCAAAATCACTCTCAATAATCCTTCTTAGGTCGTGGATACCCCTCCCAATAGGTATGTCTGATATGAAGAGTCACCAGAGCCACTACAGTGTCTTTTCATGGCTCACTACTGTCACTTCACTCTAGTCTTCACTTGAGTCTTCAACAGCTACTTCTTCCACTTCTTTCAGCTCTTTTACACTTGTATTCACCTCTTTCCAAGGCTAGAAAACTTTCCCAAGCTACACTCTCATCCATCAGAACACATACATAAGCATACAGAATAGTCACAGAACAGTACCAGAACAGCTACAGTACAGAATAGAACAGAACAGAGACAGAGGCTCTACAGAAGACCTACAGAAGGTTACAGAAGGTCATCAAAACCTCATAACTCATACTCAAACCATTCCAAACTCTCACAAACCATTCAATAAACTTTCACAAGTTCTCAATCTTCATCAATCAACACTCCATCCCTCCTTACAGAAGACAATCAGAACAAAACAGACCAAAACAAAACAAAATAGAAGGTATACAGAACCAATTAGAACCTATCAGAACATCACAGAACCACTAATAAACATCATGAACTTCCAAAACTCAATCAATATCATCCAAAACACTCTCAAACCACTTCCAAATCAATCAATCATCTCATAAAATCAACCATTCAACTCTCAAAAACAACAAAAATCAGCCAAAAAAACAAGTCATTTCAACACTCAACACACCTTCCCATCTTGTCTAAGGAAGGCAAAGTCAATTTATACATTCAACTCTCAAGTTCTCTCATATTCGAGTCCCTTATCCCTTCCTACCCCTATCACCAAGACCATTTAATCAATAGCATAGCCTTGAACAAGTTGATAAGTTGTTGTTAGGCCCACTATTCTCCCAAAGAGAGCTAGTGTGACTACCTAGCCCTAATAAACTTTCTTTCAACCTGGCTTCATTGCTAACATTGCAACATAATTGATGCTTAATAGTTAGTGGATGTCCTTGTGACTCACTGAATGTTCAAGTCAACCCTTCTTAACACCAAAAATTGTGAAATTATTTAATGGTAGAGCCTGAGTGGAAGCACACAAGTGGAAGCAAGAGCGAATTAAGAGCTATGGTGGATGAAGTCACACACACACACACACACACACACACCATATTTGGAAACTCCAATAGTCATAATGTGTGACCGGCCTTCCGTTATTCAAATGTCACTAAAAGAATAAAGAATGAAGTGGTAGTGATAGCCATCCAGTACTTGTAGTGGGTGCCCATTACTTGTAGTATACATGTGTAGTATTGTTAGTGTAATGAATACATGGGAGGTTAGGCACAGGTGCCTTTACTCTCAACAGTCTCCAAATTAAAGGAGAATGTGCCCCTAGTGAGGAGAGAACAAGGAAAAAGTGACAAAGTATAAATATACATAAAGTACAATAGGGTTAGGAATAGATGCCATCTTATCCTATGCCCATAATCTTCATAAGGAAGGCAAAATGTTCCACTGAGAGACTTTTAGTGAGCAGATTTGCAAGATATTCATCAGTTGAGATCTTGACAAGCTCAATAGATGTGTCCTCTACCACCTCCTAGATGAAGTGATAGCACACCTCAATGTGCTTTGTCTTTGCATGAAAACCAGATTCTTGGTGAACTAATTGATACTCATAGAATCCAAATGTAGTGTAGGGACCACATTAGTAATACCAAGGCCTGTCGACGAGATGACCTAACCAGAGAGCCTCCTTGCAAGCCTTAGTGGTTGCAACATACTCTACCTCTATAGTAGATAGGACTGTGTATTTTTACACCTTGCACATCTAAGAAATAGTGCCTCCAGCAAAGGTCTATAGCCAAAGGTGGATTTCCTACTATCTACATGTCCTACATAATCAAAGTCAGTGTATCCGACGACTCATGTATCATGGCCATACATATACACATATCTACAATGCCCTTAAGGTACCTCATGGTACCGTTCATATCATCCCAATGCCATGTGCCAGGTCTACCCATATAGCATGCCACAACCCTCACAATCAAAGACATGCAAATGAGCATATGATTTGGAGGTTTTCCAGACCATACCTCTTTAAAATCCTAATAGTTAAGAGCAGTGTATGGGGATCGATTAGTCAAATGTAAGGTAGTAGTAACTGCCTTAGCCCAAAAGTGTTACGGTAAGCCTGCCTAGCTAAGCATACTACGAACTCACTCTTGAATCATTATATTCATGCATGTAGCCACAACATTCAAGGATGGGGTGTACATGGCAATCAACTGACACTTACGACACCTATCATTACAAAACTACTCAAAGTCTTTAGATACATACTCACCCCCATTGTTAGATTGTAGGCATTTCAGCCTATACCCATATTAGTTCTCAACAAAAGAAAGCCAATGTTGAAAGGTAGCCGAGACTTCTGGTTTCTACTTTATGGGATATGCCCAGACCTTATGCGAGTAATCCTCAATGAAAGTAATGAAATACTTCGCACAACCTAATGACTTACAGGGCATAGGTCCACAAACATTAGAATGAACAAGAGTCAAAGGCTTACCCATGCTGCATGTGATGCCAGACTTCTTATGCGAGTTACAAGTCTACCAGCCATAAAGACAATGATCACAAGAATCAAAATACTTGTAGTCAAGGGGGACGGAAGATACTGCAAATGGGTAAGCATTTTCATTTCATTTTATGACATGTGCCCAAGGTGGCAATGCCATAATGATACATGTGGTACCGTGGCCACTATCAAAACATAGTCGATAGACCCATATACAAGTAAGGGATAAAGAGTGCCAGACTTGGCACCTTGTGCAACGACAATATTCCCATGGGTAAGCTTCCATAAGGAATCACCAAAAGATACAACATAATCTACATCATCCAACTATCCACCCAGCTAAAAGCAAGCTTTTGGTCAAAGTTGAAACATGGCATATGTCATGCAAAGTAAACATATGACTTGAAGGAAATTGTAGCTAGACATCCTCAATACCAACAATATCCAAGGCTAGGTCATTACCCAATCTAGCAAATCTTGCCATGCTATGATAGGGGTGGAACCACTCCTGATGAGGCGTGACATGAAATGAAGCCCCTGAATCAAATAACTAATACTCAGTATAGGTAGATGAGGCATCAATCAACTGCGAAGCATCAAGAGAAGAAGATGCAAGTACATAGTCATCATCAGAATCAGTTTGCACGACATTAATCTTTTCAATCTTGACACTGGACTTGTTAGGGATAATGTTGTAATCACTATTCTTTTCCTTCACTTTATCCTTTTCCTTTTCTTTGTGCTTGTCATCATGTATTTTATGGCAAAGTGGTTGAATATGACCCTGCTTTCCACAATAATGACAAGTCAATGCAGACTTACAACCATGGGACTTACTATGAGATTGTCCATGTGATTGAGAACGATACTTTTGAGAGTCTCTCCCACGGTGGTCATTATTGCTTTTACCATTATTGCCTCTAATTGTTAAAGCATGAGAGGCATAGGAAGTATCGACATCCTTTCTATTAACCTCTTCATTCAAGAGCACACCCTCTACATCCTGCAATTTCAGCCCATTAGTAGGCATATTTGCACACATAGAAATTGAATATGTCCCATGACTCGAGCAATGTAACCAACAAGAACAAGGGAGGAAGATTGCCCTTAGATTCAATTCCTTGCAAAAAATAAATAGAATGAAACTCATTCAAGTGGGCGGATATGGAGGTCCCCTCCTTCATATGAAGGTCCATGAGTCACTTCAGCCAATACATCTCAGATACATGGCTCTACTTGTCATATACATTGTGAATATTATCCCAAAACTTCCATGCAATATACCCGTCATAGAGATAAAATTATAGTAGAAATACTTAGAGAGTGATAAAATTATTATAGATTCATATAACTCATCCAATTCAACCCAATCATTTGCATCAAACACCATGTTTGAATGGTTTAATCTATAATTTTTGCACTAGAACTTGCCAGATTTGTGCCTTCCACTAGCTATAATTTGTGCCATCTAACTTCTCAATGTTAAAGACAACACTATCATTCTATCCACCAATCATAAGGTAAGAGAAGAAAGCACAATCCAAGACAAATGGGCTACTATAAATGACAACAAAACAACCCCAAAATCACATCCAAATCAAGGGCTGAGCAAGAGAAACTACTAAAAGGGTGAGTTATCCCACTAATTGTAATTAAGTAAAGTCAAATCCAAGTGACTACCCTCCGATAGAAGGCATAAAACTGAAATGATAGGATGTTGTAATAAATTGCAATAATATGCCAAAAACCTATCAAAAACCAGATGTGAGCAACCAAGAAGTAAAGACTAGGAACAACTGGCACTAAAGGTTGTCACAACTCTAGTGTGTCAGTAACCGTACATGAGGTAGGCATAGATATCATGCACATAGGAGGTCTTAGGGTGAAGAGACTAGACTTGCCAAATGCATAACCCACTGAGCAAAGCTTGACACATAACCCAAAAGCATATAAATATCACTAACAACACACTGACATATATAAGTGCCAGGTCCAAATTAAGTGATCAAATCAGCCCACTGTAGGGTAACCACATTCAATACATATAAAGAGAGTATGTACATGAAGTAAATGTCCCATAGTCCCAATGAAAGTAAGCTCAAGCTCAACTACATATATCCAAAGCTCTATGTAACATCCAAAGTAGCGCAAGCAACTCCCACTGGAATAAAATCAAATGTCAAATGAGCAATGCAAGCTCAAAACATCAAGTACCTGACATTCGAGTATCCAAGATACATGAAGCATAAGCTAGGAGCATAAAACCTAATATATTCTTCAAGCCTGTGACTACCTAAGCCACTGAAGTAACCAATCCATGTAACCACAGCCAAGATCAATGTAACGAAGCCCGAATCTCAACTCAAAAGCATATCATAGCATATCATGAAGTATACTTAACAATCAAAGTAGTAGTATATCTAATGAGTATCCCATAAAGCATCAATGAGCATTGGGCATAAGCTTTTCACTCATAAATGTTTATTGCCCTATTATTATAGCATTAAAATGATAGTGAAATTTGAGCTATTTCAAGCTCAAAACAGCCCAAAAAGCATAATCATACAATCTGGACACCAAAATAGCATCCTTGAAGCATCAAAAATGCATTATGGAATTTACTCTTTGCTATCCAAACTAGAACTTTCTATTTTGTGTGAAATAAATAATAAAAAATTACACAGAATCAACTATATGAGAATCTGCATTTCTAGCTCTCATTGGGCTCGCTATTTCTAGCTATAGAATGCCTAAATCCGATACTGTATGCAAAAGTTACAACCAAAACACAACAGTGTTATCAAGCTGCCATAGTTGTCCATGACTTCGACAACATGCTTTGTATACACTCAAAATGGATAAAATGGCTACTCCTTAGCTCAATAAGTACTCAACAAGGCTCATTTGGGCATTGGGAAGCTCCTTAACAAGTGCGGAGCAAGCTGGAATAAGCTAGAAGAAGGAAAGACTCAATGTATACCTCAAGAGGAAGAAACAATGGCTATAATGAAAACTTGAGCTGAAGCTTTGAATTCAGGCTAAAGCAAAGGATAAAGAAGCTCCTTGAATTGTTGGCTCTGATACTAGTTGAAAGGTAGAGCTCAAGTGGGAGCTCGAGTGGAAGCACACAAGTAGAAGTAAGAGCTATGGCAGATGGAGCAAAGAGAGAGAGAGAGAGAGAGAGAGAGAGAGAGAGAGAGAGAGAGAGAGAGAGAGAGAGAGAGAGAGAGAGAGAGAGAGAGAGAGAGCATATGTGGGAACTCCAATAGTCACAATATGTGACCAATCTTCCCTTAATCAAATGTCATTGAAAGAATAAATAATTGAGTAATAGTGATAGGCACCCACTACCTATAGTGTACAAGTGTACAAGTATTGTTAATGTAACGCACAAGCGCCTTTACCCCTAATAGCTCTATCTAATATATATGGTATTTGCCATATCGTAGGATCAATATACTTAGTAAAGGAGGACTAGAAAGCCATTCGTACCAATTCATTGGTTAGAAGATTCATCAACCTCGATCTACGAAGAGCCTCATTCTGTAGCTCAACCATACTACCTCACCAACAACATCCTCTTTAGAGAAACACATTTAAAAAAGCCTCCTTAAGGGTTGATACTGAGACATGTTTTCAATAAGAAATGCTTGATACCAAGCCATGTTCTCAAGAAGAAATGCTTCCTTGATAGATCTTGAATTTGGTCTATAAATAACCTTATCACCTAGTTTATGAATAGATAGCCAAATCACAATAAGCTATTGTGGGGCATCTTGTCTTATAATAATCCTGCTATAGTTAATGACAAGCCTTTAGCATATTCCATGTTTGTTTGAAGGGGTTTCTAGTTAGTGTATGGTACCACATGAGTGTAAGGGAAAGGTCATTTTGAATAGCATACATAAACATACATACCATGGATAGTAGGCCTCTATTAGTTATGCGTCCTAACATTAAACTTAAGGTTGGGAGGGGCAAGGTAGGAGAGACAATACCAAGGCAATGGAAATTGCCCATAGAAGTGATGTATTTCTTAGAGTCTAAATGAAGTAAGTGACTTTTTAGAGTCTAACATTTACTACTATAAATGATTATTAATGTCGATTCTCTTTTAGAGCATATAATGAATCTATAAGTCTGTACACTTTTTCAAGACACATAGTAAATCTCTTACAAAATTATAAGTCTCTATAAATATATTATGACTCCCTTCAAGCAATAGAAATTAAAAACTTTGCAATGTATATGGGGTATCATACAATTCACAATTACAAAGTTTGATTTTTTTGGATATCAAAGAATTTCCACACCTATATTATATTTATTTGAAGAAGGGAGTCATATTGGTCCAATAGGTATAAATAAAGGGTCACATCACATGCATGTGATATTTCCCCTATATTAGGAATGAATCAATTAGGTATCTCCTACCTTGAAGTTGTTCTTCCCATATGGCGATATCAAGAATGGGAGATTCAAGTGCTATGAGCATAGGTGCTTATACCAATTGCATTCATAGAGTTGAGAAATGGATGCGCTAGGGCATTGGACAAGCCCATTGAGGCATTGTGGGGTCAAGGATAAACTCCATCTCTACGGTAATAAAGCCTATCTTTAAATCAACAAAGGAAGGAGAATGAATTTAGATTGAGACAAATGATTTGGAATGAGGTTTTGTGTGCTGTGCATGGGGAGTGCATGGCAACCTTTGGGATGAGGTTTTGGGAGGGACAAAGGGGATAAGCCTTGGTATGGGGAGGAAGAATAAAAACAAGAGGATTTGGGAGAGGTCATTGGATTAAGAATGGTATGGTAAAGTGATGAAGATGTAGTTGGAGGTCTAGAAACTTTAGCTAACCAAGTATCATAATAATAGTGGGGTCATGTGATGAGAAGTGAATCTACTTCACATCCTAGAAGGCCTAAACCCCCTCTTAGTTTAGGATACAATTTCTTGCATCTAGGAAGCAAGGATGCAATCCCCTAGAAAGTTCAAAAGCACTTCTCTCTTCCAATTCTATGTAGGTAGGCCTAATGTGATTCGCTCTCTTGACACACTCTAATGAGTATGAGCATTGGCCCACATATGCTACCATATTGGTAGAGCTAAGTTGTTATTGTGAAGCTATACCTCTTGTGGTATCGAACACAAAGGGAAATGTATGCGTTGCTTCATTTTCTATTGTTTTTTCCACCATTCTACCTAAAGGACCTCTCTAACCTAGAGAACGTGCAAAGTATAATGAAGTAGGCACAACTCAATCTATCTAACTACTTCGAACTCCAAGGAATTGAAAGACACATCTAACCTAAACACATGCAGTATCATGATATCCACATAGTGTAATCCACAAGACCATTGCCAAACCTAGTGACACCTCTAACCTAATGAACACATGAAGTGTCATGATATCCACATGACCATTGCCAAATTGGCATAAGGAAACCAACACTCATACTCATGGCACTTACCAAGTACTAAAATATAGAGTATAATTTGAATTGACTTGAGTATCTCTTGAGATTTCCAAATTCTCAATGAATCCACAGTGAGCTAGATCCTACTTATATAAGAAGAGAAGAGCACTTGCACACTCTTTGTGAGATTGCACCTTGCTACCTATATGGTTACATGTCCATGCTGGACCCTAAGGGACACTTTGGCCTCTTAGGAAGAATGGTCTAACTTTGCAAGAAGAAATGCTATTTCTAAATAATCCTTGATTATGTTTGGTTTACATTTTAGGCCTTTTGACAAGGGATGTGAGTTTATGATGACAAATTGTTCATGGTTTTTTTCATACTTTTTGTAACTCTTGTTAAAATCAAAGTTACGCTCTTGTGATCTTTTGGAAAATATACCATGATTACTTTTCGAGATGAAATCATTAAGCTTAATTCTTCCAATTGTTAGTTAGGAGACCTAATGTCTTGAGGAATTCTCTCGATGGATCACACATGTAAGACCCCAAACACTTCACACACACACACACACACACACACACACACACACACACACACACACACACACACTATATATATATATATATATATATATATATATATATCTCTCTCTCTCTCTCTCTCTCTCTCTCTCTCTCTCTCTCTCTCCCTCCCCCACAAGACAGTTTTTGCCCTTCTATTCTCTTATTCATATTCATTCATTCATTTATGATTTACATACCTCAAGATCGACTTAGTTTTTGCCCTTCTCTTAATAATTTTTTGTCATTTATTTTTGTTTTACATAAACCTTCTCATGTTTACATGACATTCTTGTCTTATGCTCGTTGATATTCAAACCCTTAATGGCACCAAACTTTTATACGTGTAGTCGAACCAAAGTGCTAGATATACTCACACACACACACAAATACAGACTTTTTTTTTCATGAATCCTGTGCCCTTTCGGTTATCTCCTTCTTCCATTTTCCTGCTCCTTTGTGCTGCGGTAAACATTACCCCCTCCTAGCTGAGTGCCAGTCCCATGGCGCTGTGGTGGGGAGTAGTGGGGTAGTTGGGGTTGTTGCTAAGTGGAACTGGTGGGTAGATGACCACAATCAAAAGGTATTTTGTGAATGAGAGGTGATAGAGTTTGATTAACGATGACCGGGAGAGATTCTGGCGTGCTTTAAGCTTCATGAAGATGCTCGGCATTTCTCGCACAGTTGTAGCTCCCATTCTGCGATGGCTGATAAACCTAGGGATCTCTAATCATTTGGAGAATATGAGGTTTCAAAATCTATGCCAATGGTGGGTCCATCACTGAGTTTTCCTTCTGCTTGATTGGGTTTAGTCATGGTAGCCATCAACAGGTAGATGGTCGGCTACATCAAGCATGTTGGTCCATCCAACCATCAGAATATGCAAAAGCTCCTGAAGCTGCTGTAGTGGTGTTCTGTCCGACTCAAATAAAAATTCTTGGGCATTAGCGGATGTCATGGATGATCTTCGGTAGCTGGGTAGCCATTCATTGAGTCACGATCATAGCCTGTAAGAGAAAGTTGTGCACTCCCTAAGGGGTGTGTTTGTCTCACGGTGTGGTGTAAGTGCATATGTAGTGGAACTGGGAGATGGGTCTAACCTTGGGTAATAAGCCCTTGGTAATGTCTCACACTTGAGGACCCAGTTCGTGTGTTGTTGGAGGTGCAGTGCAAAACTTAGGGTGACAGGCCTGGAAGTCCTCCCCTTGATGTGCCCTAAGCGTCAAGTGGAGGGGGGGGGGGTGTAAACCCTAGGTGTAGTGAGTGAAGTGAGCCCTCGTGTGTTTTTTTTTCCCTGGCTAATGCCTATCACCTTCAGTTGGATTATGAGGCGGTCGCAAGCATTGGGATAGGAATGCGCGACTTTGTAGATATTCTTTAATACCAGCCCAGGCCTTTAGAGGTGTGGATGATAAGAAAGGATGATTGCACCTCGTGAAGCGGGTATCACTTATATCCTCTAAGATTTCTAGGCAAAAGGAGGGAAGCAGGGTTGCCCTCATCATTAATCTAGTCATGGCTCTACTATCTATCCTTAGGTTGATGTCAAAAAAGAGTGGAGGGAGGTGGGCTTCCTTGGCTGTGGGTCTCTGCATTAGTAGGAACTTGATAAGCCTAAGATAATTACAAGTAGTTAGGAAGACTAGATCTGGGCAAGAAGAAAAATCTGGGAGGAAGCGGTTGATAGATGGAAGGAGATCCTCTAACCTAAAGACTAGGCATTCCTCGGGGCTCTGGGCATTAACATTATATATTTTAGGAAAGTCAAAATCCCCATGAATATTTCGATCATAGTCAACTCCATGCCTACGAGGGTAGGGCATGTAGATGGGGTCGTTGAATACCTAGAGGCAACACACGGTCCAAAGAGCGTGGATAAGCAAATGAAAGTTCAAATGGCCTCATCTGGAACTCTCGTTCATGCCATATGACCAATCGATAGGATGGGGATTCCCCTGTAGTGGCACACGCTCTTCAAGAAATTGTCTTGGTAGTGATCATGCTTTGCATTGGACTTCCTCTGCTAGTTCTTGCCTTCTTCTTCTGGCTGCCATAATGTGCTCAGGCATATGGGCATCTTCAGGCTCTTTAGGCAAGAGGTCTGGTAGAGGCGGACTAGGCATTCTTTGTTGCTCTTCTTCAGCATCCTGCTCAAAGTCCGGACCCTCTTCGACATTCTACTCGGCAAACTAATGGGACCGCTTGTGGTGGTGGTGGTGGCTGCTTATGCTCTTCGAACCCAAGTTCCTTAAGCTCAACAGTGGAGAGGCCGGCACGGTGTAGGTAGTGAAATTGCTGCTCTTTTGTGATTCATGTGCCTGTTGGAAGCTCCCGTCCTTGAAGGCCATACCTTAGTGCTCGAGTGGTCAGTTCTAGCTTCCTTCTTACCTTCTCCACTGAATCATTGCCCTCTGCTTGGGTGACATGTAGTATTGTGCTGAGGAAGGCTTGCCTTTGTGCGTTGGCGCATACATCAGCAGCTTCTGCCCTGGACTTGACAAGCACTCTTTCGCACTTAGCCATCGCCAAGCGTTCTGTTAAGTTCCTAACTCTTTCAAAGTTGTTTCTTTCCCACTCGCTAGCTCTCTCGTCCATCTTCTTTCTTCCCTCCTCCATCTCACTTTGCCAAGGTAGTCACAACCTATTGCTGCTCATTTGTTAAGAACCAGAGTTGGTTCCTTTCTCCAGATTTTCGGGCCAGCCCCAACAATTTCTTTTGCTTGAATTGCAATGTTGAATCTATTCTCTGCCTCAACAAATAGATCTGACTTTTCTTGCACAAGCTGCTCGTGATTTTGGATCTCTGTGAAGTGCAGACTCTTTTGGGTGAAGGCCATGGCCATGAGGGCCTCTATGTCTCCCTTTGTAATCTCTAATGCATCTTGCAGTCGTTGTGCATCATTCTGCAACCTTTGTGCTTCTGCTGCGGGAACTCCCAGCCTTTTCTGCTCTAGGAACTTTATTTCCCTTTCCAATCTGTCTTGTTCTTCAAGTTCATACCATAGCCGGAAAGCTATGGAATCTTCTTCTCGCTCACTTGGCTCATCCTCCTGAGCTTCTATATGTTTGTACCTTTCCAGTTTGGCAGTTCTCTATTCCAAGTCAGCATACTGTTGCACTAGTAACTTCAGGCTTTGTTGTTCTGCCACTAGGTTTTGCTCTTCATCTTCCAGCCTTTGTCTTAGGTGGCTCTCATTGTCTTGGGCTTCCTTGGTCTTTGCTTCCAGCTGATCTTGTAGCGCTTTCACCTCCCTTCTTCGGTCGGCTCCTTGCTTTGAAACTTCTAGCCTTAAGGCTGCCGAAGTTTCTTTTTCCTTCTCTAACTCCACCAAGGCCACCTTCTTTTCTTCTTTTTCCTTGTCCAATTGTGCTAGAAGCTTAGCCACATAAGCATCATAGTCGGCACCAGACGGCATGGGAGTAGGGGCTGTAGTGGTTGATGCCTCTAGCTTCTGTCATTTTGGATCTTTCCTGGACTCGGTATTTGCGGCAACAGGTCTTTTTGCTCCGACTTCCGGTACAATCTCAGCCACTTTCCTAACAAGTAGCTGCATCATGCTCATCAGTTGGGCCATGTCTAGAGAGGGCGTGGGTTGCAGGGTGGTTATGGTTGTGGTGTCAGTTGGTCCTGGCACAAAGGAGGAAGGTAGGGGGTGCAGCAGGGACTTGCCCTTGCCTACAACCACTGGGGCCGCTTCCACACTACCACTTGCTTCGGCCTCATGGCGGGGACTCAAAGGGTCGATCTCTCCTCCCCCATGGGTTTCTTTGACAGATCTACAAGTAGCCTCTGCCAACTCAGCAAGTTCTTTCATTCTTAGCTCGTCGGCTTCCTCCTTTGCCCTTCTTTGCCTCTCTTCTTCTGTCTTCTTTGATTCTTCTCTAATTCTTTGGAGTTCTTCCTCTTCTTTTTTCCTTTATTCCTCCTCCACCCTTCTTGACTCTCTTTGAGCCCTCTTCATCTCGGCTCGCTCTTCTTTGCTCAGTCTCTCTTTCTTTTTCTTCTGGCTCTTGTCAGTATTCTTCTGCTCCCGTGGTTCAGTCGCTTGAGTGGGCGGTACCTCCGGCTCTCCTTTGTCGCTTATTGTCTTTTCACTTGAGCCTTCTTCCTCACGGTGAGGTGAGCTTTGGTGCACATCTTGCTCTTCATCTACACTGGCATCCTTGATAGCCTCATCGATGATTGCCATCAAGACACCGCCGTATTTGATTGTGGAGGCTTTCGAGGCAGGCTTTTTCCTTGTTGCGGATCTTGCAGTAGAGGCTGGTGCTGCGGCCGGAGCCAGGAGTTCGGCTAAACTCTTGATCATTTTCTGCACAAAACTATTCCAATCCACCTCCTTTGGAACTCCTGCAACGATGCTTTCTAGCAATGGCACCCCAATTCTGTTCATTAAAGCATTGTATCTGTGTCCTGAGAAAAGGGCGTGGACCATTTTAGCTTGCATCCTTGTTGCGGGGTCTGGAATATTAGCCAAACTGATTCCATCCACTGTGTACACGTCCTCTTTTTTTACTCCCATCATGGTATATACATCTCTTTTTGGGCACCTCTCCTTCTTGGACACAAGCCCCAGGGCTTTCTCGATAGTAGCTTCATTAAGGGGCACTTGCACCCTTCTTTCCTGGTCACCAATCCTTACTGTGACCATGTCACAGCTCCTACCTTCATCAAAGCTCCTTAAGAAGTCAATGCACATGCTGTAATCTACAGCTTGTCTGACCTTTTCCACGTACTTTCGGAGGTTGCATTTGTCCACCAACTCCTTCACTGCCGGCTCTTCCAGGATGGCTTCGTCTAAATTCATGGTATGCTTGAATGTGAACTGGCTAAATCCACGTGTCTCAACACCAATTCCATACTTTGTCAACTCCTCTTCAGTGAATGGAAGTTTACCATGTCCTGCCATGGTAGATGCCTGTCATTACACCATGCCAACATTAGTGTTATGAATTGACTCATCACTAACAAAAACCCAAGAAAGAATGTGTGTGACAAATTGTCGTGCTACTTCAGAGGCATGAAACTTGGAAATAATTCAAAAGCAACATCTATTTCCTCCTTGCATTCTTTCCTATTTGAATTTAGTTGATCATTTTCATCCATTATACATCTTGCTACATCACTTGGCTCTCACTTTGCTCCCCCTCATTTTCCTTAAGTCTTAAAGGAATCCTTCCTAGGATTAGCAAGGGAAGAAAGAGGACTCTCATGGACTTTGTGGGGCAAGTTACTTGGCCAACAGCCAAGTATAGAGGTTAGGGTTATATTTAAGCTGGGCATGACGATCAAGTTCACATGGTCATATGGAAGCTTGGGTGATATAGGTCAAGACATCATGAAAGATGTCCCCGGAGTTGAGGCGACTAGCAATGTACAGTTCCTCTTCCGTAAGGAATTGGTCAATGTAAGGGTGGGCTAACGCATGGTCATCTAAGTGTATGTTGCGTGTAATGGCCAAAACCCTAAATGAAAGAGGTGCCACATAAGTAGGGTCGTGTTCAATTGTTTTGATTGCCCTTTTTTGCTCGGCATTGGTCATGATGTGGCAGCCTTTTTTCTCCCATTGGAGTTGCAAGGCATACCACAGTTGTAAGAACGAAGAGTCTGAGATGGCAAGCTACGTGAGCTCCTCTAATTCTTATTCAGGGCAGAGCGAACAGGCTTGCGGTACGAGGTAATTAGTCTTTTGAGAATGGCTTGCTCCTTTGAGATTTCCCCATTAGCGATTAATTCGGTGAAAATTTTGGGAAATTTGATGGTCATAAATTCGTAGTCTTCCCAAGTGCAAGGCAACGCACGAACATCAGAAGCAAGGGGTTCATCAAGAAGTCCTAGGTCAAGCCTCTCATAGCTCCTAGAAAATGTGGTGAAGGTGTTATCTAACTCCTTGATGCATGTCACCATGTCATCTCCCGAGGTCTTAGCAAGATCCTTGGCCACTAAAAGAAAAGATCGTCTTTCATACGAAGGCCTAAGACCTGGTGGTGGTGATGGTGCAATTGGGCTAGACCGTGATGACTCCATTGATGGCATCACAGATGGGACTTTGCACTCATGAGCACTTTGAGATGCTGCAAGGGGCTCCAGTGGCATGGTAGGTGTTCTGCATTCTACTTGAGCCGGCATGGGGGTGCTCACCTCCTCAAACTTGGATAATTCTAGGGTATCTAGCTTTGGACGATAAGTGAGTTGGGATTCATTAATCACAACTGGTGCTAGTTCAGCTTGCTTTGCAGCCTGGGTTCCGTATGTGCAAGCCTCTCTAGCTAGAGTGAGGTTGCTTAGAGTTGAGTTTCTTGAATGTCCACTCTTAGGCAACCATATCCAGGAGTTGCCCTCATAGTATCCTTGTGCTCACAAGAGATCTTTGGGGATCCATCGCGACATGGTAGTGTGGCTATGTTGATAGCATCTGAGCTGCCTCTTAGGCTATGACTGATAGTTTTTGCGTTTAGGAGCACGTTTCTGCGATTTACAAGAAGGTGGCCCTTGTCATTTTGGCACCCATATGAGTGTGGACTCTTTGGCACCCATATGAGCGTGGACTCTTTGGCCTTGTGAAAGGTGGCCCTTGTCGTTTTGGCACCCATATGAGCGTGGACTCTTTGGCCTTGCGATTTACAAGGAGGTGGCCCTTGTCATTTTGGCACCCATATGAGCGTGGACTCTTTGGCCTTGTGAATGGCCTTGGTGGGCTTGGTTCTAGCAGTTTGAGCGTGGGGTGAGATATCACAGTCCTTCTCCCTAGGCTTGGTCATAGGCGTGGTCGTAGAAGTCTCTATCGATGGCTTTGCAATTGTAGAAGGCTCAAGATAACCCTTGCTAAAAGTAGTCACTATGCGTGCATTGCCTATAGCAAGATGGATGCGATCTAGGTTATAGTCCACATTGCAGTTCGTCTGCTTTTTAAAAGTGCGACCTAGTAGTGACTTATTACCGCCCCCTTTAGTGTTTGGCAACACATAAAAGAAGACTGGTATACTTTCAGACTCGATAGAGACAGCCACTTTGCATTTTCCTAAGAGTGAGTAAGTGTTGCCCCCAAATGGGCTGAGTTTAGCATTTGTAGGTTGTAATTTAGGTTGACCAATGCGTGTCCAATGGTCTTGCATCAAGATATTATAGTCGGCACCTTCGTCGATCAAGACATCAAAAGAATACGTCCGTTCTACAGTGACCATGATTCGTAGGTAGGCGGGTGCCACTGCTTCTTCATCTTGATCTGTCAGTTCGGTAATAGTGGCTATGCAAATGTTGATAGGGGCTTCAAGGATAGGTGGCTCGTGCAACGGATGGGAAGGAGGATAGTACATTTTCATGTAGTTGTCATTGAAGAAGCCTATTCCTTCACCTTCAAGCGTCTCCAATTCAACATTGCCTATTCTACTAATTATACGTACTCGAAAAGGTCCTAGTCCTCGAAATTTCATTTTTTGTTTGTGACCCTTCACAAAGTATAGTAGAACGAGGTCCCCCTGATCAAAGTTGCACCGTTTGACATGCTTGTCAAACCACATCTTTCTTTGTGCCTTCTCACAAATCAGAGCGTGGGTAGCTAAGAGTCAAGTCTCCGTGAGATGCTCTAACTCCACCAAGCGGTTGGTCTAAGCCTCTCTTCCCTCCCAATGCTCTTGGGCTGCTATCCTTAAGCTAGGGACAAAGAACTCTAAGGGTAGAATGGCCTCCGTTCTCATAAGTCAGCCTAAAGGGTGTCTGTCTTACAACCGTTTTATAAGCTGTACGATAGGTCCACAAGGCCGCCATTAATTTGTTATCCCAATCACTTCGTGATGTGGATACTATTTTAGTAAGCACGTTGACTGGGATTTTATTCATGGATTCCGCTTGGCCATTTGCTTGAGGGTAGTAGGACGAGGACCTTCTATGAATGATTAGGAAGGTCGAGAGTAGGTGGGATATCACTTCATTAATGAAGTGCGTGCCCTGATCACTTACTAGTTCAATTGGACAACCAAAACGTGAAAGGACCTACTTCCACAAGAACTTCGCAGTGTGGTTCTAGCATTGTTCTTCCTAGTGGTTCTTGCCTCTGCCCACTTCGTCAGGTAATCAGTTGCCACAATGATGTAGCGTGCCTGGGAGTACTGTGCCACAGGACTGATAGGTCCAATGAAGTCAATGCCCCATTTTTCGAAGGGCTGTTATGCTATTACGGGGGTCAACTCCATCTTATCCTTGCGCATAGGCACCTTAGTCCTCTGGCACTCATCACAGTGTTTTACAAATTTAACAGCATCATGGAATAGAGTGGGCCACCATAGTTGGGATTGTAGCACCTTACGGGTTGTTGTATCCCCACTAAAGTGTCCTCTAGCTATACCACCATGCGCTTCTCTCAATACATCGTGCATCTCCTGCTCACACACACATCTATGCAACAAACTGTCTTGTCCTAGCCTATAGAGTTGGCCGGCGATCAGTTGGTATGGCTGGATCTTCAAGATAAGTCTCCTTAGCCTGGCTTTCTCAATAGGTCTCTTAGGCAGACCATTCTCTAACACTTGAACTACACCATCGGCCCAATATGGCGTCAGATTGGCCCTAAACAATCTCTTTCGCTAGACAGGCCAAAGAGATGAGCGTCCGGTAGGTCGTCAGGTATGCCTTGTCCAGCAGCTTCACCTGTGGGTATGCGGGACATGTGATCAGCCATGTAGTGCTGCTTTCCCTTACGTACAACCACAGAAAAATCAAATTCCAACAAGAGAAGTAACCATCTAGCTATGTGACCTGTAGAGCATGGCTTGTTCACGAGATAAAGCAAGGCTTGATGGTCAACGAAAAAGATGAAGGGGGTGGCCAATAGATAGATAATGCCTAAGTTTCTTTACAACAAACACCATGGCTAACCCTTCCCTTTTTGTAGTGGAATAGTTCATATCCATTTCAGTGAGCTACCTGCTGGCAAAACTCATGGGATAATCTAGGTTATGCTCACCAGACTGGCATAGAATAACTCCAATAGCAAACTTAGAGGCATCTATGTGTACATGGAATGTTATGCTCTAGTCTGACGCTGATAAGATTGGTGCAGTGGTGAGAGCCTTCTTCAACTGTTCATATGCACGCTGGCATTCCTCAGTCCACTCGAATACGATCAGCAACTTGTACAATGGTCTAGCAATCAACGCGTAATTCAGTACAAAGCGTCGATAGTATCCCGTATGGCCTAAGAAACACTGAACGCCCTTGTAGTGAATGGGTGGTGGTAGGTCAACAATGACCCTGACTTTTGAGAAGTCGGTGGCAATGCCATTCCTTGACACTACGTGCCCTAAGATACATCCGTGCTTCACCCAAAACTGGCACTTTAAGGGGTTCAACGAGAGGTTGTATAACCGACACCGTTCAAAGACAGCTCTCAACTTTTCTAAGTGTTCGACCCAACTAGAGTGTATGCATAAGTCGTCTACGAACATCTCTAGCTCGCGTCTAAGCATATCCTTGAAGATGGTGCACATTAATCGTTGGAAGGTCACATGTGCATTCATTAGCCCAAAGGGCATAACAATGTAGGCGAATACACCCCACTTCGTGGCGAAGGCAGTCTTGTGCATGTCGTCAGGGTGTACTTGCACTTGATTATAGCCAAAGAAGCCATCCAGGGGCTTCTTTGCCTACTTCCCTCTCCAGCATGTGCTTGGTATATGGCAAGGGGTAGTTGTCCCTCTTCGTAGCGGCATTAACTTTCTTGTAATTCACGCACACTCGAATTTTATCATTCTTTTTCATAACGATCACTATAGGTGATACCCAATCCGTGTGCTCAATCTCATATATAAATCCCGCCTTCATGAGCTTATCGATTTCTTCCTTCACTGCATAGGCATGTTTGGGATTCATAAGATAAGGTTGTTGCTTTGTTGGCACCGCATTTGGAACCATTGGGATATTATGGGTCACAACCCTAGGATTGACTCCTTTAAATTCCCTCCAAGGACTAGGCAAACACGTCAACATACTCTCGTAGGAGAGCAACGAGTTTAGCCTCCTCATCCTTGGTCAAGTCGTCAGCAATGAACACAGGTCAAGGCTTCTCGCCTTCCCCTGCCAAGTTGACTTCCTTGACCTTAGCGGGTCCCTCAATTGGCTCACTGGTGTGCCCTTGTCTCTTTGCTTCTAGCAGAATCACCACTCTATCACCCTTCTTAAACTTTGTGAAGTGTTTGGGAAGATCTTGCGGCTTCTTTTGCTTTTTTGCTTCTGAGTCCTTAGTTCACTTCTTGGTCTCCTCCTTTAGCCGTCAACGCCTTAGGTGGACTGGCAAGTCCCCTTTGGTACATCTGACCTTAGAGGGTTGGGGTATTTTGGGATCACTCTCCGTACTGACTTCTGACTCCAAGTTAAACTCACATCCGTTGCTTGAGGAAGGAGTTTCGCCAAGGGGTCGTAATTCAGTGGGTGTATCCGTCTTAAGCATTGGAACTACCAATGGTTGCGCCACTCCTTCCTGCTCGTAATTCATGGCTCCCATGTGCTCCAACCAGGATCTATCGCACTCCATCCACATGACTCCTCATTCATTCCAGCCTGCCCTTCCCTTCTAGGCCTAGAGTCTGCCTTGATCTATTCGATCATTCTCCCTTCACTGTCATATTCAATTGTGTCTAACTCTTCTTCACTCTCGTCCCCAATAGAGCAGTATTGTTACCGCTTTTGTTCTATTCCCCTTACCGCTTTTGTGTAATAGAACAAAAGCGGTAACTCCTCTTTTATGTCTAACTCCTCATCATCAGAGTCTTGGCCCTCTAATTGCTCGTTATCCCCCAGGCTTTCCTCTCCAATCTCCTTTTCGTCAGTGACTAAAGCCCAATTGTATAACATATTAAGTTCATGAATTTTGGTCCATTTCCACTCAGGCTTAACCAAAAGATCGCTTAGGGGTGTTAGATTGGCAACCATGTTGCCCTTCAGTTTATCGGTCAGGTACTCTATGATTTCCTAAAGCTCGAGCTTGTTGGTGGGGATATGGAATGAGACCGTTTTCCCTGGGTCACATGAGCTTCCTGCCATCATGCAGAGTGGCGTGATGGGCTCCCTAATTGGCATGCTTGGGAATTTAGCAGCTTGCCTATATAGCTCTTCCTCATCTAAGAACGGTAGGTCAACGGTTGCCAAGATGTGCATCCAATCCTGCTCGTCCTTGGGGCAAGGGATGTACTTGGTCAATGACCCATAGGGTTCGCTTGCCTGCACATCACCTTTTAGCATGGTTGAGATAGCATCAAGGACAATTGGGGTAGTCTTCTAGGTATCCATCTCAACCCTTACCGCTTTTGTTCTATTCCCCAAGAAGATGAGATTGTTACCCCATTTCAATAACTCTAGCGTTCCTCATCCAAGGTCGGCCTATCAGTATGTCATAGTCCACTCCCTTCATGACAATGAAGTTCAAGAAAAACTGCACCCTTGCAACCTTCACTGGCTAGTTCTTTAGAACCCCGAATGGCCTAACCTTCATTCTGTTGGCCAATGTGACATTGAACCTAGCCGTTTCCACGGGTGGGTTTCCCCAGGCCTGTAGAACTGCGTGGTTCAAGACACTAACACCGATGCTTGTGTCTACGATTCCTTTTCGTGTTACATCCCGCAAGGCTAAGATAGGTAAGACTGCATGCATCTTAGTGCCTTCCCAGAAAGCATTAACGTGCAGTGACCTTGGAACTAAGCGTAGCGTTAGGCTTGGAATCTGCGTGACTGCATCTTGCTCTTGCAAATCAGTGGCAGTGTGCTCCTCTTTTCCCTCTACCCAATGCTTTAATTCTTGCCATAAGGAAGGGTGCTGCCGAAGCAAATCTCCTAGGCTCACAGTTACTGGAGTGGTCATTAAAGTGGTGAGGAGGTTGCTGGGTGGTTGCCTTCCTCCTTGGCCAGCACTCTTTGGCCATAAGTCTTGGTTAGCTTGTTGACATGCTTCTTCGTGGTCTTGCATCTGTGGCATCTCATGCGGTGTGGGTGGATTCCCCGATTGGGGTCACGACAGTGAAACATGTGTACTCACACTAGAGAGGTCTTCAATTTGGTCTTCCAATATGGGCTCTACATCCTTAAGGTGTTCCTGGGTGTCCTTGACCCACTCCTTGACTTTGGCTATAGCCTCGAGTTGCCATTTGGGGTGGGGGTATTCCCCTACCTTGGCACTCCCTAGTTTTGTTGTCTTAGGAGCTGAGGTCTCTGTCTCTGCATCAATGACCCTCTTTCCCGTCACTAGCGTTGTAGCTTCCTCAATCTTAAGGGTAACCTTTGTGTCCATTCTCTTTCTCCTTCTCCTCCGGCTTTTCTTTCCCGACGAGGCTGCATCCAGGTTACTTGGCCCAAGCAATGAGATGCCTACGTATTTTGTCTGTGCTCGCATCATGACATGTAGTGGGATGGGCGTATCCTCACTGTCAAAGGTCTCCACACCAAACAGCCCCAAGGGTATTGAGGGCACATTGGGGCATAACTAGTTGATGGCTTCCATTTAGGACAGTCAGGAAATAGGTGTGTGATTCCACACTCAGTGCATCGAAGATCAGCTTTGTCCTTGTTTGCATGTTCCCTTTCCAGGCAACATGATGAAATATGACCTGGATGACCGCAAGTCCAGCACAAGATTGGGTCTTGGCTTGGTCCTCCAAAGCCTCTGCCTCTTCCTCTACCTAGCGCCATCACCGGTACTGGTCGATAGTCCATCAGGACTGTATTGCCTTCCTCATCATAGGATATGTATGAGTTCACGTAGGTCTCCTCTTCACTAGGTTCTTCCACATAGTGAACAGGAGTGTCACTCGGTGGATGGGTTACATACGGCCCTGGTGGTCTGGGTACACCTGTTGGGTTCACCTTTAGCCTAGGAATGGCCGGTCTTGCGTCATTTGGTGTTGGAAGCGCCAACTGGGCTCCCTTGCCAAAGAGGTTAGGTGGCCTGTTGCCTTAAGTATGGAAGGTTGTATTGCTACGCATATGGGAATCTCCTTGGTAATCTGCAATGTAATGCGTCATGACCGAACCTACCGCAGTTCGAGCACGGCCTAGATCTAGGATCTTGGCACTCAGCTGGGAGGTGGTTGCCGCCACAGTGTATACATTGCACATGTGACTACACAGGTTTCCTCATTTGGTCTTGTAATTGTGCAAGCTCCATTCTCATCTCAGCCAGCTCCTAGCCTTGGTCAACACTCTTTCCCTTATCCTGTATGCTAGAGTTCTCTCTCTCTCCTGAAACTGTTGACCGCTCTCGAGCCCTCTTACTTATACTGTCCCGATTGGTGTTCCTCATGCTTCGCTCCCTAAGCTAATCGTCCACCCTTATCGCCTCTTCAAAGACTCTAGCTAACACGTCTCGGTGTAGAGTGGAGTTACTAGCCAAAGCCTTGTAGAGCTCCTCGCTTCGAATTCCACTTATAAATACGGTAAACACTACCTTCTCGTTAGGTCGCTCCTTTGCAGGGATCCCTTGAAGAGGCTATGCACATGAGTGACATAGTCCCTTACGTCTTCCTTTTTCCTCTAACTGACATTCATCAACCGGACGATGAGATTGTCAGAGTACCCTGCCTCAGAGAATCTCTTGATAAAGAGGTTCTTAAGATGGGCAAAGTTCGTACGCTCAACTACATTTAGACTAGTGTACCAAATTCTCCCCTTATCACCTAAGCACAGACCAAAAGCTTGAGAGCGTTGTGCAAGATCCGTGAGACCGTTTGCTTCACAAACTTGTTCAAATTGCTCCACAAAGCTATATGGGTCATTGCTAGGTTCATACTTGTCTAGCTGCTTTGCTACAATAGGGATCCTAGATTGCCCCTTGCATGACCCCTAATCCCGAGAGTAATGCGGTGGCTAAGGTTGTTGCACTCTGCTCAGCAGATGTATTGTCCATGAGCCGCTTGGCTACGAGTTCACTCAACGATAAGTCAACCTCTGCTGCTCGTTCTCTCTCTGCATTCGGCCCTGCTTTGGCTGCACCAACCAAGGCTAGCACCCGCCGGGCCTCGTACATGTCTACATCTTGTTGGATTTTCCCTAGCTTACTGCTCATGGTTATAGGCAATTATGCTCTCTAGCACCTTTCTAATCACCTTTCTTTCCTCTTCTAGGCTTGCTACCACTTCCTCTATTGGTCTGCCCTGAACTATCGTCCTAGTCAACAAGTCGTACTCATTGACTAACTCCTGCACTAAGACTGGGAATTCTCCCAAGTCCAGTCGGTCCTCTCCTTGTCCGCCTCGTGATCCTAACATTGATTCCACTTCCAGCTTCACAAGGTTGTTGATCAATTTGAGTAGCTCCGGCAGTGTCCGATCCTCTATGTTGTCGCCTTCTGGATCTTCGTGTCTCCTTAAGGTCCTACTGATGGGGCTCTCAGGCACCCAACTATGTTTTGGGATCTTCTCCTATTAGTGGGTTCCTTAATGTTATTATATCTCCTAATGAGTTCCTTGTTATTGAAAACAGTTGGTCAATCTTATTCACAAGTTGTGCTTCATGCTTTTTAGTGCTTAGTGCGAAAACATGATTTTTCTTTCCTTGTAGTGCACCTTTGGTGATAAAATCCAAAGTGAGGTGCTGATGTAGGCAATGCTCAATGCAAACTCCACTCTTCCCCTCACGTTCATCGCCTGATATGGCTCTAAGAGTAGGTTCTGGCTAATCTAAGGTCTTACTGAAAGTCCATGCTGCGTTCTCTATTTTACTTCAGGGTTGGTTGGTTGGTCACCGAAAGTCAAGTCAAATTCTAAATTCTGTCTACTCAGTGTCTAGCTGTTTGTGGTGAATCCTCAGTTATCTTGTCCGATCTCTGGCTTCTAAGGGCTAAATTGGGTTTCCAAGGGGGTTAAAGATATGAACAAGGTGGCCAGGACTGTCATGCAGATTCAAAAACCCTCTATTTGAAGTTCTGGTGAAGTGATCCGATTCTGGGAATCAGACGGGCTGGTCCGATTCTGGGAATCAGAATCAGACGGGCTGGTCCGATTCTGGGACTAGGAAAAGTGGTCCGATTATCGTAGTTGGTCCGATTTTGGCACTCCATGGAATCATCCCGTGCCTTCCTAATAGGTGCCTTCCTAATTATCGTAGTTTGTCCGATTATGCTTCAATCCCAACGCCTACTCCATGGAATCATCCCGTGCCTTCCTAATATGTGCAAAACAATACAACAAAATGCCAGGCAATACCTGGAATCACTGTGGTGCTCGAATCGATCGGCACTCCAAAGATCTCCCTTCTCTGGCTCTTAAGCTCACTCTCTTTTCACAAGGCAGAATGTCAAATGTGGTCTTTCCTAGTTCCATGGGCCTCTTATTGCCCCATCCCAGCCTGCTGTAATCTTAGAAGCTAATCCCTCACACTCTTCCAGCCAGAAATCTGAATCTGTGCCCCTATTCCCCTGTTTCCAGCAGCAGCAGAACCCTCTCTGTTTCTCATCTTTTTCCTATCCTAATCTTAACCTAATGCTACAAAAATAAAAAACAGAGATAGAAATGGATGGTTCTACTCTAATATTCAACAACAAATTAAAATACTTGCTTGCTCCTAGGATTAAAACCTCCTAAATCTCCTAACTATCTCGAGCACTAGTTCGGGCTGCAAAGTCTACTTCTAAGCTTGATTCGATGCGCGCGATGCTCAAGGCTCGATTCCGTCGATCCCGGCAATGGAACCAAAATGAAGGGGAGCTACGCAGCTCTACCCCGAGACCTACGGACTGCTTAGATCAAGTGTTTCAAGCCGAGCGGCCATGGCTACCTCTCACATAGCCGACGTGCAATGCCTACTTTATGGGTGTAGTGAGCTTACCTTAATGCTCAATCGAGTTCCCTCCTCTCTCTTGCACTCCGGTAGCTCCACGATCCTTGTGGCAAGCTCAAGCAACCTCAAGCAACCTCAAGCCCTCTCGTCAAGCTCCGTCCTCCATAACCGCGCGAGAAAAGAGAAGAGAAGAGAAGAGAAGATGAAGAGAGAAGATGGGGAGCTTCTTCTCCACGATCCCTCACTCTCACGCACTCACTCCCTCACTCCTACACACTCCCTCAATCCCTCACTCAAGCACAAGCAAGAAGGCAAGAAGCAAGAGAAGAAGAAGAAGAAGAAACTTTGGCCACACACAAGAATGAGCTTCTTATTCCCTTTTGAACTTTATATACATGCCCTACTTTTTGGGCGCGGTCATTCCCACTTTTTATATGGCCGGCCATTAGCTAGGCCCTCTTTTCCTATTTCCCACTGTTCTAACTTATCCCATACCCAACTAGTACATACAATTTGCACAGGAGTGAGCCTGTCACTCTTTTACAAGGATTCGGGAGCGCTTTCACAATTAATGGTGCGCTTTTACTCTTTTCTTTTCTTGAGGCGACATTGAGGCCTTCTGGAGAGGTCGTCATTCAAAATTTTCAGGGTCTGACTTCCATTCGGGGTGCCTTTTCCTTCCTTTGTTCTGTGCCCTTTCGGTTATCTCCTTCTTCCATTTTCTCGCTCCTTTATACTACGGTAAACAAAGCCAAAAGGCTACAACACAAGCACTCGTTGAGAGAGAGAGAGAGAGAGAGAGAGAGAGAGAGAGAGAGAGAGAGAGAGAGAGAGAGAGAGAGGTGTGTGTGTGTGTGTGTGTGTGTGTGTGTGTGTAAGAAAGAGAGTGTGTGTCTGTGACTCTCTCTCTCTCTCTCTCTCTCTCTCTCTCTCTTTGTGTCTAGTGCATGAGAACCAAATTCTTATCGCACTATACTGGCTGGTAAGGCGGCCCCAATAAGTACAGGCGGGTCCCATATGGACTTTTGGTAAAAAGCTATCAGAGAAAGAGAGAGCAAGACAACCTTCATTTTTGCAAGTTAGGACCCTATTGTCTCAAGAAGGGCACTCTTCTAGGTTACCTTTCTTAAGGAAAGGCAAAATTTTTCTAGTACCTTTCAAGAGCATAGCCATGAAAAAAATGCATTTTTACACACACACACACACACATATCCCCCTAAAAATTCTACTATGTAGACTTAAAAATTAGAAGACTCTACTAAATTAAAGGTGTAATCCACATTGTAAAGCTTCAAAAAATATCATAATTGCAAACCAAGACATTGTTTGTTATATTTTAAAAAAGAGGTTTATGGACCAACACATGTCGTCAAAAGCACCAAGAAGAAAACCACTTTCTTACGTAATAGGGAAAGGGAGAGGGAGAGGGAGGGAGAGGAAATGAGAGAGGGAGAGGAAGAGAGAAAAGGAAATAAGAGAGGGAGAGGAAGAGAGAAAAGGAAATAAGAGAGGGAGAGGAGAGAGAAAAAGCATTAAACATAATAGGGAAAGAGAGAGAGAGGATGAGGGAGGGAGAAGAAATGAGAGAGGGAGAGGAAGAGAGAAAAGGAAATGAGAGAAGGAGAGAAGAGAGAAAAAGAGAGAAAAAACATTAAACATAATAGGGAAAGAGAAAAAGAGAGGGAGAGGGTGAGGGAGGGAGAGGAAGAGAAAAAAGAAATGAGAGAGGAAGAGGAGATAAGAGAAAAAACATTAAACATAATAGAGAAAGAGGGAAAGAGAGGGAGAGTGAGAGGGAGGGAGAGGAAATGAGAGAGGGAGAGGAAGAGAGAAAAGGAAAGAAAGAACGAGAGAGAGAGAGAGAGAGAGGGAGAAAACATTAAACATAATAGGGAAAGAGAGAAAGAGAGGGAGAGGGAGAGGGAGGGAGAGAGAAGGAGGGAGAGGTTGTTGTTTTCTTAATTGCAGTAGTAGTAGTAGTTTTTTTTATTTTCTTGTTTATTGTTGTTTAGTTTTCTTGTTTTTTGTTGGTATAGTAGTAGTAGTTTTTTCTTCTTTTCTTATTTATTGTTGCTGTAGTAGTAGTCGTAGTTGTTGTTTTTTTTTTTCTTGTTTATTATAGTGGTAGTGGTAGTGGTAGTTGTGGTCGTAGTCATGGTCAGTAGTAGTAGTTGTTGTTTTTTCTTCTTTTCTTGTTTATTATAGTGGTAGTGGTGGTCGTGGTCGTGGTCATGGTCGTGGTCGTAGTCGTAGTCGTAGTCATAGTTGTGGTCGTCGTCGTCGTCGTAATCGTGGTCATGGTCGTAGTTGTGGTCATAGTCGTAGTCGTAGTCGTGGTCATAGTCATAGTCGTCATAGTCGCGGTTGTAGTACTAGTAGTGGTTTTCTTGTTTGTTGTTGTTGTTGTTGTAGTAATGGTTTTTTTTTGTTTTCTTGTTTATTGTTGTCTAGTTTTGTTATTTGTTGTTATTGTTGTGGTAGTGGTAGTAATAGTAGTTTTTTTTTTTCATTTTCTTGTTTGTTGTTGTTGTTGTTGTTGTAGTAGTAGCAGCAGCAGTAGTAGTTGTTGTTGTTGTAGTAGAGAGAGATATATATTTTGTTAAAGAAAATGAGAGAGGGGGAGGAAAAGAAAAAAGAAGAAGAAACGAGAGAGAGGGAATAAACATACATCATAATAAAGAAAGAGAAAAAGAGAGAGAGATGGAAGGAGAGGAGATAATGAATGGATAAAAAACAGAGAGAGTGGTGGTGAGGTCTAGTGAGATCCGGTGCAATACCACGAGACGGGAAACACTTCGACATATATACATTAATTTGTGGGTGGGTCGGTGGAGACTTTACATACGTTAATTTTTGCTGAGTTACAAGAGAAGGAATCCCTTCTCAAACAATTTAAGAAAGAAAAAAAGAATGATAACAAAAACAAATTGTTTGTCGTAACGTAGACAAAATGGAAAACAATTAAGGTCTTGTTGTTCAAGATCGCGAGGCGTATCTTAATTAGTGCGTCCCATGTCCTTGCTCTCAATGCAAGTTGGCAATTAGACGAAAACGTCGATTGTCTATAGAATACGTACGACACTTCGGCGAGTTTCAATCTGAGATCATTGATCAGGCGATCTTGGATTTTCAGCAAACGGTAAGAAAAGTTAATATCAATCATGCTTTGTACTCGCAAGCTAATTGAATACCATATACAAGAAGATTAGGTGTGGAGGTGACGTCTTATCCCAAGGAGGAGTGCACCCTTTGCAGCCCATTAGAAGAGTTCGTGGGCGTGCGATGGATGGAGTGCCTGAGCCAATCCAGCACTTGAAAGGTACTACCCAATCTATACCATCAATACTAGAGGAGACAGGTAGCCTTCCAGACCTACCTACAATCTTAGAGCCTGAGATGGAGGCAATGATCGATGCATTGATTCCCATGGATATCGAGACTTTTGATCCGCTTAGAGAGGAAGCATCCATACCATTATATGATGGGTGACGAGTATCTTGCCTAAAGACACTAATCCACTCTTAAGTGTGCAAACAAAATATAGGTGGAGCAATGCGAGTGTGACCGAGTTGTTCATGTACCTTATACGTACGCTTCGTTGATTTCTTTTCGGCACTATCATTAAATACATTTATGCTTTTTCAAGGTGTTTTATGATTTTTTTCATGTTACTGAAATATCATATATTATCACCTACAAATACCATGCTTGAGTCTCTTGATGATGCACGACATGTTTTATGAAAGCTTGGCATGGACTACAACAGCATCCATTCATGTATCAACGATTGCATACTGTTTCGAGGAGAATACGAGACTATGGAGACATGTCCAAAGTGTGGTGCTCACAGGTATAGACAGGACTTGCAAGGGCAAACCATCCCTCAAAAAGTTCTTAGATACTTTTTGCCTATCCCCTGCATAAACCACATGTTTTGTACGTCCGGTATGGCGAGCTTGATAATGTGGCATGCGCAGAATAGATCCACAGATGGAGTTCAACAAATATCAGCGGATTCACGTGCATGGAGCCACATTGACTCTACCTTCCCAGGCTTTGCCCGAGAGCCAATGAATCTTCGGCTCGGTCTTGCAATGGATGGCGTGAACCCATTCGGTCCGCGCTCAACTTCTTATAATGTGTGGCCTATAGTCCTTGTCAACTACAATATGATGCGCATTGTGAAACAAATAGTCAAGTCTATCCACACTCCGATGGGTACGATGCATTCTCTCAGGTCTACGTTTTCTAAAGACGACCAATTATCAGGGCTAAATAGTCAGTGCGCATTGTGAAGCAAATAGTCAAGTCTATCAGGGCTAAAGACAACCAATTATCAGTGCGCATTGTAAAGCAAATAGTCAAGTCTATCTGCACTCAGATGGGTATGATGCGTTCTCTCAGGTCTGCGTTTTCTAAAGACGACCAATTATCAGGGCCAAAATCCCATGATCGGCATAAGATATGACAGGTTTGTACTACGAATGGATTGTAATTGGCGTACACATTTTGCTGTTTGGAGTATAGTCATTGTTCATAATGCTTTTTCATTTGTGGCAGTTTGTATTACGAATCACGATCGCAGGATGCCTTACTTCACGGGGCCATTTACAAGTTATCGACTTTAGTGCAATGGATCTCACAGAAGGAGATTAAGACATCCTCTATTGAATCCGTGAGGCGGGGAGCAATGGAGACGGTCTATCTCTTTGAGAGATACTTGCCTACCAGCATGCTCACGATACAAATACACCTTCTTGTGCATCTTGTAGATGAAGTGGAAATTGCTTGACCTATCCATACGCGATGGATGTTCTTCTTGGAGCGCTTCATGAAAACCCTGAAAGGCTTTGTGCAACAACGAGCTTGGCCAGAAGGTAGCATGGTTGAAGGTTGGTTGGTGTCTGAGGTGTTAGTGCATATTTCACAATGGCTACCAACTGTGGATCCAAATAACAATATACTATGGTCATTGAAGGACGATGATAGACTGACCAAAGATGTGGTGGTTGGAAATGGGGTAGAAAAAAGAATGGATGCTGCAATGGAGGAGAAGGTGAATCACTTTTGTACGTTGCACCATGCCTCTATGGAGACGTGGCTCGCCAGGTACTAGCAAGCTAGGCAAGATCAAGAGGAAGCGCGATCTGAATTTCAACATAGTATGCGCCATCGACCAATTTGATATCTCGAGGGTATGGAGGAGATGCCACGGTTCATGTCAACGCGATGGTTGCATGGAGCTTTGACCGCAGCGTCACATGAAGGGGCGGAGGTCTCAACCGAGGAGTGGAAATTCTCGAGGGGATGTAGTCCAAAGGTGATGACGTGTTTAGGATATGTTGTATCTATATTTTATATGCGACAACTAATTTGAGTGTTTCAATGTACAATACAAAATATATAGTGCAGCGTGGTTGCGCGGATGGCATTTTCACATGAAACGTATTGACAAAATGCACTCCACAACAGACTGTGGTATCATGGCAAGGTTCGAGCAAGAGAGCCGACGATGAGCAACGGATCCAAACACGGTTATAGATGAGATGGAGTATTTTGGATACTTGCAAAGTATTGTTACAGTGGATTACCGTAGCTTCTCCATGATACTATTCGATGTGCAGTGATTCAAAGTGGTACTTGAAGGAGCTGGAGCAACAGTTCGATGAGGTCCATTTGGATTTCTCGAAATAGATTTCGAAAAAAATGGATGGATTTGCATGACACCTTGTGTTGCTGGCCCATTGTGAACAAGTGCATGAACTCATTTGTTTGTTAATTGTATTACAATATGGTACATATCACAATAGTTTAATCTCTCTTGTACGTATTTGTGAACAAGTAATCTTCTATCCAAACCCCCCACAATCTCGATGGTGGTATGTTATACCTTCAGCTCCCTGAAGTGCGAGAGTATATGATCAAAGCGATGTTTCGAGCATAGATGAGAACAATATACAAATAGAGGGGTCGATATTGCAAGGGGTGGAGGCCATCGAAAGCTTGGAGAACGTAGAGGAGCTAGCATCGAGTAACAATGATGGAAATACAGGAGTCCAAGAATTCTTTGAGAATAAGGTGGACTCATCCTTTTGTGGTGACATGTCTATCGACCTTCCAGTGTACACGGAGTTGTATTAGGAGATTAACATGGGACCATAGGATACTTTATACTTGGAGCATCCACTTACTCAATTCATTGACTAATCGCTTATAAGGGTACATAAGATATGCATTTTAAGTGAGATCATTTTTTTAGGATTCATATTACCGTGCTTTGTATGATTTAAATTGATTATGCTAACATTATTTTTTGTCTGTGTAGGTGACCTTTGTGGATACTTAGATCAAGAGGATGAGTCAAGGGATGAGCGATGAGGAGTTGCAGGATATCTTCACACGCATGTCTTCAGATCAGATGGTGAGATTTAGAGACATGGCGGACTAGGAGCTATCTCGGACATCGTCAGGCCACTCTATTAGATCTACTTCGATGCAATCAGATGCTTTAGCTTCGAGCAGAACGAGGTCGACGCTCCAGACTTGGGCCAAAGAGAGGTAGTGCTTCAGGGTCAAGGGGATGTTGCAGAGATACGGAGGTAGTGAGCCCGCGATCGGCACAGGATACATGTGCTACTCCTCACTCTCGTGGTAGTTCTAGAGAGCGTGGCTCAGGTGGTTACTGTGGAGGTACGGATGCGGTGTCTCTGTCCCGTCGTTCTGCTGGAGTTGCGTCACCTCCAGGATTTGTCACACCTGTGGGGACGTGTACTCCAGTTACTCCCGACTTTTTCTCAACCGTCCGCAGGTGGCACCCCTATGGGTGCTACACCGATAGATACTACCCCGGTTAGTACACCAGATGTACAGGGGTCTCTTGGATATGCCCAAGAGCGTGGTCACAGGTGGGAGAGGACCCATCTTAGGCATACCCCAGAGGGGTATGCCTATCTTGTCGATGATAGGTCAGGAGGAGCCATCATCATGAATGATAAGGGGAGGAGGGTGATGGCTCGCATGAGAGAGTTGTGCCAACAAGTTTTTTGGCATGTCTTAGATCATTGGAAAAACATACCGGAGGGGAGCAAGGACTACATAGTAGCATCCTTGCATGAGGAGTTTCCGATTTCAGCCACAACAGATAGGTTTTCTACGGGCTGGATAATGGAGTGCATGTATGCATATATGTCACACAGACGATCAGATGCACGCAAGGCACTCAAGAGGGGCTGCAAAGCCCGAGTGGCTAGACACGAACAACTGGCGCCGACTAAGGGAGGAGGCTACAAATTCTCCAGGACGTTGAAGTCAGCAGCGCGAGGCGATAGGGGCACGACTAGAGGCCGGAGTGGTCCATCATCTTGGGAGTGGCAGCCCCACAGGAGAGCTTTGTAAGTTTTTCTTTTGTTTTGCTTGCTTATTTTTTTGCAATATCCTTTATATTGACAATCATGCTTCTAACAGTTAGTATTTCGTTTTCTTTGCAGCACTCCATTACAAATCACGATCCGACCGGCCTTGAGTCTCGATATGCAGAGAGGCACGGTCTTACTACATTGATCGACCGATTGTATAGACGCGGCGGCCCTGTAAGTCACTCATCTTTCTTGTCCGTAGTGGTCCATCATCTTGGGAGTGGCAGCCCCACATGAGAGCTTTGTAAGTTTTTCTTTTGTTTTGCTTGCTTATTTTTTTGCAATATCCTTTATATTGACAATCATGCTTCTAACAGTTAGTATTTCGTTTTCTTTGCAGCACTCCATTACAAATCACGATCCGACCGGCCTTGAGTCTCGATATGCAGAGAGGCACGGTCTCACTACATTGATCGACTGATTGTATAGACGCGGTGGCCCTGTAAGTCACTCATCTTTCTTGTCCGTAGTTACCATGTTTAATTAGAATGCATTATTGTATGGTGGAATGATGTGTAGTTGTTTCTTTTTTTGCAGAGTCTGTTCGATGCTCCTTTGCGGCGGGACGAGCTTTCGGATGGCGAGGATCTATAGCTCGCCCTTGGATCCCTGGAGCTCACACACCCTTCTTTTTTGGTCGCCTGATCTGTGTAGACATTTTCTATGTAGCAGTGATATCTTGCCATTATTATACCAGTCGCTTTTATTATGCGATCATGTATTTATTTCATGTATTAGTGTTATGATTTAAGTACACTTTGTCTTTATTTACACGAGCATTATACACAGTATAGAAACTATTTTGAATCTGCCACAAATTTTTTTTCCCTGTTACTGTCGCTATTAGCATCGCAAATTTACTTGCATGCGCCGTTATTAGCGTCGCAAAGCGTCGTTATTAGCGTCATTATTTGCGTCGCAAATGCTACCAATGTAAATAGCGACACTAATACTGACTGTTCTATGGCGTCGCCAATAATGACACTTTTTGCGATGACGAGGGCAAATTTCTTTATTTACATTTTTGTCGCTTTTAACATCGGTATAAGGCCTATATCTTGTAGTATATGATTACATGATATGCCTATGCTTTCATAAACCATTATTGAGAAGTATGGACTTTCCTTTAGTTCATTACTGATCTCATAATACACATTATGACAAGTTGTGAGAAAAAACTTTGTAGTATATGAAGATGTGTATGCACCATAAGAGTTCATTGTCGGTGCATTTGGCACATTGTAGAAAACAAGTTCCTTAACATTTGCCTCAAAGTCAGAAATAGGTTTTTCTCTCAAAGCAATTGCATGCATCTTTTGAAGAAGTAATTTGATGCGAGCTATTCTTTTTTCCTCTTCAATATCATGCAAAACTTGCACATGCTTTTCAATGGGAAAAGTTGTACTTTTTTGGTTTTCAAACCACATTTGCTTTGCCTTTTTATGCTCTTTTGACTATTGATGGCCTTCTAGACCAGGTCTTTGAACATTCTTGCTACCTGTTGTGCCAAAAGCATTTTGCATTTTGAAGTGCGTACATCAAAGACAATGTACTCCTTGTTGCCCGTCATCATCATAAGATGAATAATCCCATTCATAATACACCTTCCAGTGCTCCTTATAAGTTCGGATACCCTTCTGCTTTTTGGGAGGCTTTTCATTTGTCCTTTGCCCATGGGTAGCATATTGGGCTTGGATCTCACGAAGATTATTTGATGCATCCTCAAGAGGAGAAGCTAAATCCACATAACTTGGAGGTAATCCATCTCCACCATCATCAATCACACTTTGCAATGGCATATTCAAATCCAAACTTGTTGATATATTAGCATTAAATGTATCATCACATGTCATACCATCACTGCTAGCATTTTGCAAAGAGCTTGCATTCCATACATGATCATTAATCGAAGTTGGGATGATGTGTCTGGACTCCACAAAGATGCTCCCATAATTGGCTGTGGCAGGTCCCGTTCGTGCTTGATGATCGGGGCCTGGGGGCTAAAGGGTGGCAAAGTGGCAGTCTATAGAGCTGTCAGCGGCACAATGACCGCTAGGTGCTAGCCGCGTCACCAGTCACTCAAGACCAGGTGGGCCATGTGAGCTGGGATTGGCCAGGAGTTGGCTACTATAGTCAGGCGAGGGCCAAGTTTCAACTTGCTGGAGCACGCATTGGGCAAGTGGGTGATGTAGGTAGCTGGGGCACACGTTGAATGGGCCGTTGCCAACTGGGTTGCGTGAGTCGAGAGAGCTAACTGCTGCAGTTGGGGAAGGGCCGAGTTGTAGCCTGTTGGAGGATGCGTTGGGCGGGTGGGTGATGCAAACAGTTGGCCCACTGGGGCAAGGCAAATGTTGAATGGGCCATTGCCAACTCGGTCGAATGGGCCGCCGGCAGGTGATGCAGGCGTGCGTTGCTTGCACGCATCAAATGGGCCGAGGCCTCGACGACGGTGATGCAAGCGTGCGTTGCTAGCTGGGGCACACGTCAAAAGGGCGGGCGCTCATTGTGGGGTGATGTGGGCTAGCAGGCGGGCCGCTCGAGAGTCGACGTTGGACGCTGAAGCAGTGACCAGTGACCAGTGATCACTTGGAAGTTGGTGGGTCAATTCCGAGGAGGCAATGGCGGCAACTATCAACGACTTGCGAGCTCCTGTGCCAACCTGCGGGCTGTAGGCTAGGTTGTCAACATCCTCGCGAATCCCTAAAAGTTCAGGATTAACGAGTCCAGGACCGTCCGAGGAGGATGATGGACCATGGTCCATGGAATATATTATAATTTATAAAATATAACTTTATTAATTAATAATACTAATTAGTTTTTTAAAAAATATCTGCCTTTCATAGGCAAGGTTATTATATTTTTACCTTTCTTTAAGAAGGGCAATTTTTTCATTTTGCCTTTCAATAAGTCTTAATTTGTTTCCTCATTTCTTTAGCGAGGAAACTTGCCCTAGGAAGGGCACGGCAAGTTGCAAAAATAATCCCTGGAGCCTCAGCGAGAGCGCGCGCGGGAGGGAGCGAGCGAGTGACAGCGAACTTCCACCAAAAGAAAAAGAAGACTGAACGAGCTTTCTACTGAGATAATGGATCTTCTGGCTCAGTACCGTGAAGAAGAAGAAGAAGAAGAAGACGACGATGATAATGACAAGAAAGGCAGGGGAGAGGACCCAGGCTCATCATCCCCTGATTCATCGTCGTCTCCTCCTAGGTTGCTCGCGCGTTCAAAGTGTGCGGCTCCGCAGGTCGACGACACCCTCCTGGCTATCCGCCAGGTCGGTGCGGCCGGCCCTGTGGATCCTTCTCAACGTAGCATCTCGTTCAATCCCTCGTACGATCAGTTGTGGGCTCCCATCGCTGGACCTGCACATCCCTATGCAAAGGACGGGATTGCTCAGGGAATGCGAAATCACAAATTGGGATTTGTTGAGGATGCTTCTATCTCGTCCTTCATCTTCGATGAACAGTACAACACTTTTCACAGGTTTGGCTATGCAGCGGACCCGTCTGCAAGTGTTGGTAACAATGTTATCGGGAATGTTGAGGCTGTCAAGGCCAATGATGGTGCGTCAGTGTACAATTTGCCTCAGCACGAGCATCGGAAGCGTAAAGCAACAAGGAAATCAGAAAAGAAGGAAGAAGATGATGATGATGATGATGATGATGATGATATGGATGATGAGGTGCAGCAGGAGGTGTTAAACCCTGCTTCTGATCTGTGGCTCCAGAAAAATCCAAAAAGTCCTTGGTCAGGAAAGAAAGAAGGGCTGCAGACTGAGCTTACTGAGGAACAGAAGAAGTATGCACAAGAGTATGCTGAGAAGAAAGGTGAGAAAGACAAAGAAGAGAAGGTTGAACACCAGGATAAAAGCACGTTCCATGGCAAGGAAGAGCGCGATTATCAGGGAAGATCATGGATTGCTGCTCCTAAAGATGTCAAAGCATCAAACGATCACTGTTACATTCCAAAAAGATGGATACACTCATGGAGTGGACATACCAAAGGGGTTTCTGCTATTCGATTTTTTCCAAAATATGGGCATATGCTTCTGTCTGGTAGTATGGACACCAAGGTGAAGATTTGGGATGTTCATGGCAGTGGCAAGTGCATGAGAACTTACATGGGGCATTCAAAAGCAGTGAGGGACATTTCTTTCAATAATGACGGTTCCAAGTTTCTCAGTGCAGGTTATGACAGAAAAATTAAGCTTTGGGATACTGAAACAGGCAAAGTAATTTCTACTTTTTCAACTGGAAAAATTCCTTATGTTGTAAAGCTCCATCCCGATGAGGACAAGCAGCATGTGCTTCTAGCAGGGATGAGTGACAAAAAGATTGTCCAGTGGGATATGAATACTGGGGAGATAACCCAGGAGTATGATCAGCATCTGGGAGCTGTCAATACTATAACCTTTGTTGATGATAACCGCAGGTTTGTCACTTCCAGTGATGATAAGTCTTTGCGGGTCTGGGAGTTTGGAATCCCTGTGGTCATCAAGTATATAAGTGAACCACACATGCACTCCATGCCTTCTATAGCAGTGCATCCAAATAGCAATTGGTTTGCAGCCCAGAGCCTGGACAATCAGATTCTTATTTACAGCAGTAGAGAAAGGTTTCGACTGAATAAAAAGAAACGTTTTGCGGGCCACATTGTGGCAGGTTATGCATGCCAAGTGAACTTCTCTCCAGATGGTCGATTTGTCATGTCTGGTGATGGTGAAGGTCGATGCTGGTTCTGGGATTGGAAGACTTGTAAAGTATTCCGGACGTTAAGCTGCCATCAGGGTGTTTGCATTGGCTGTGAATGGCACCCTTTGGAGCAAAGCAAGGTAGCAACATGTGGATGGGATGGACTCATCAAATACTGGTACATTTCTCTCACTTTCCTCTAGTAAATGTTTTTGCTTTGCACAATGATGTTTTTAGTATGTTGCATGCTGGGATTTGGGAGAAATGTGCACTCTTCTTATGTTGGTTTGTTGGGTTTTTGTTGAGAACTATGATTCTCGTTGTTTCTTATAGGTTCTTTATAAGGAGAAAAGTTGTTAATGACTAAAAGCGATAATTGCGGGCAATGCTAATTAATAAACAATACGAGGTGGTTTGTGTAGACTAGCACAATATTTGTGGGTTTATTTTACTTTAGTGTAGTGATGTAGTGAAAAAAGGTTTTATATCATTTGATCCACACAATTTGGCCAACAGAAAATTCATTCCATGTTTAGCAAGTGGCATTGCATTGCATTTGCAATTTTGTTAAGGGGGATCTCCATGCAAAGGAACCATAGCAACATGGAATGGGGGGATGACAGCTAGGAACGGGGGAATGCCTCTTCGAAAAGAATAGGAACGGGGAATGATTTCTTGACAGGTGTAGTGTTTCTACTATCATCCTTGACAAGTTGTTGCTTGTTAGAGTTATTGTCTTGTTCCACTTGTAGAGAATGGGCAATTTGGGAAGGGGCAAATTGGACATATAAAATTTTGGCTTTTTAAAAATGCCATTGTCCTTGCTTTGTCTTCCAAATTTGCATTGCCACTTTTCCACTCCTTGCCTCACTATTTGTTGTAGTTCATGCACACACATGCACACATAGTCACATCTTGAAAGTGATTCAAGATACTTGTCAAGTGTTTGCTTTTGAATAATGAGCAATTTTCTATGCTATCAGTTTTTTGATATCCTATTCCCTCCCTATTCTTGGAATTGGGCCTTCCTGTCACTGTGCTATTCACCATTCCCTCCTCCTCATTTCCCACATTCTTGTTATTTCAAGTACATGGAATTGAATTTTTACATAATGTTGTGCATTTGATAGAACAAATGTCACTAAAGTTTTGGGTTACCAAGTCTAGGCAGTTTAAGATGTCTCTATTAAGTGTGTCAGAGTGAAGTAGTGCGGAAGCGTATGACCAAGTCAGTGGAGAGAGAGAGAGAGAGAGAGAGAGAGAGAGAGAGAGAGAGAGAGAGAGAGAGAGAGAGAGAGAGAGAGAGAGAGAGAGAGTGCGTGTGTGCGTGTGTGCGTGCGTGAGTGAAATGTAGAAAATCTGCAGTGAAGAATGCTATACAAGGATACAGATATGTACACGGTTGCAGAGAGAATGTTTGCGTGCCTCCATCTTGAAGATCTCACACTCTGTGAACCTCGAGGACAGTCTCCATGGTTTGCAGCTTGGAAAACTAAGAGCTCAACTATGCTAGAGTGTGGAGACTAGGGCCTATAGCCCAAGAAAAAATACATCAAATAATGCAGGCCGAGTGCATTAAATGCAGCCAATTGGATAAAAACTGTTCGATCTACACAGTTCGATTGCAGCACCACTATTTGACTTGACACGTGTGTCTTGCCTTGCCTATTACTTGTTGACGTCAGTTGCATGCCACATGGACTACTAAGTTTAGGTGCACCCTGATGATAGACATAAGACATCATTTGCTACGGAGTGGGGTGTGTTTGCTTACATAGTCATGCCATTTGGATTGACGAACGCGCTTGCTACCTTTCAACGTCTAATGTGTGCCATTTTCAAGGACACGCTCAGACAAGAGCTAGAGGTATTTGTTGATGACCTATGTGTACATTCTAGTTGGAAGGAACACCTAGACAAGCTTTGTGCAGTCTTTGAACAATGTAGATTGTATAGTCTCTCCTTGAAAGTACCAAATCTTGCCACATGCAGTGAAGGCAACACTTCAGTATGAAAGGATTGTTGTAAATGCAGCAAAAACAGTCCCGAGATGATTGTTATAAATTCTCTAGGAGAGTAAAATGGATGCCCCATTACCTCAGCACAATAGAAGGTTTGCTAGGCATGTATATGGCACTTGATGGAGGGGAGACACATTTGGTTGATATAACAGAAGTAGATGATTATGATGAGTATGTGTTTATGAGCTCATTGTTGGATGATTAGTGGATCTCAATATGCTTCGTCCGAGCATGAAACACAGGGTTCCTAGCCAAGGCAATGCAACTCTCATTGTCGCATTGAAGAATAGTAGGATTTCTTTGCGGGCAGCCAAGCTCCTCCAAGAGCTTGCGAAGCCACACGGTCTCACATATAGTAGAAGACGCAGCCCAATACTTTTGCCTTAGTCGAAGATAGCGCAACCGTGGGTTGCTTCTTACTACTCCATGAAACAGCACCAACACCCAAGGTAAAGTAATAACTTGTCGTGGACCTCTGATGATGCATATTGCTAGCCCAATTTGAATCGCTCCATCTTGTAAGTACCAGGTCTGTATCACCTATACTTGTGGGATAATAGATCCCAAGATTAGGGATCCCCTTGTAGGAACCTCAAAATTTGCTGAGCAGTCTCTTGGGTTCACTTATGAACCCGGCCAACACACCTACAGAATAACATAAGTCAACACTAGTATTGGAAGCTAGATCAAGGAGCCAACCTGAATCACTCCATTCTATAAGTACCAAGTTTGTATCACCTGTACTTGCGGGATAATAGATTCCAAGATCAAGGGTCCCCCGTAGGAACCTCAAAATCCGCTAAGCAGCTTGCCAATGCACCATCTTGGGTTCACTTATGAACCCAGCCAACGCACCTACGGGAAACATAAGTCAACACAAGTATTGAGAAGCCAGATCAAGGAGCCAACCAACTGCCTATAATGGGTAGCATGCGCCAAAGGAGAATTGGAATGAGCTGTAGGCTTTCAATTTGGGTCCATAGGAGTCGTAAGAGATCCGCATTCCTCCATCTGACACGTAGTCAAGAGCTCTTATACATACCGCTGCTGGGAAACAAAGATCCCCCTCGGAGTCTGATAGATCTCATGATCGAGAAAGAAATGAAGAAGTCTCATATCCATCATTTCAAACTTCTCATGAAGTGTTGCCTTGATCTGTGTGACCATCTTGGCATGGTCACTTGTCACAATCAAGTCATCGGCCACATAAAGGACAAACAATACACAACCTCCACCAGAGGTGTGAACATAAAGCTGGGGGTCGGCCTTGGAGCATTGATATCCCAATTTCTCTTAGAGGAATGAGTCGGTCTTCTCATTCCAAGCACGAGGAGCCTGCTTAAGGTCATAGAGAGCCTTTCTCAACCTGTGCACCTTACCATCAGAAGAACCGAAGCTTGGAGGTTGCTCAACATAGATCTCCTCCTTCAACTTCCCATTCAAGAAGATAGAATGCACATCCAACTAATAGACCGGCTATCTTCTATGGCTAGCCAAGGCAAGAACTATGCGAATAGTAGCCATTCGAGTTGTAGGGGGAAAAGTATCATGGAAATCAATGCGTGGGCGCTGTGCAAAACCTTTAGTAGCAAGGTGGGCCTTGTACTTGTTCAATGTGCCATCACTGCAGAACTTGGACTTGAAAACCCATTTGACTCCAATGATCTTTTTATGAGGAGGCTTGGGCACAAGGTACCAAGTGCCATTCCTCTCAATCGACTCCAGCTCTTGCTTCGTCGCTCTCCACTAATGATCATGTCGTAAAGCCTTCTTCACGGAGGTGGGCTCCCGATTCTACATGGTACGAGTCATCAAACAGTAATTAGTGTATACAAGCTCGTTGTGGTGTGCTTGGCTCCTTCGAGAATGCTACAGGCCATCTTGCAGCTACCACTCCTTAAGGACCCCCTCAATCCTTGCATCACGAAGTGTCACGAGCCCAACGAGGAGGCTGGATCTTACCTCATTGCTCACCATTTGTTGGAGTTTTTGGAAGGTCCACTGATGGCTGGGGTGCAATCGGTCAGTAGAGTGGTTGAGAACTAAGCTCCTTATCCGAAGAAGAGTCCTCAAGAGTCACAAGCTCTAGAGGAATAGTCACTGGCGCCCATCTATTATCGGGATCTCCAAGAACATGGTGTTTCTCACCCCCCTTTGAGGTTGGAACTTCCACAAACGAAACATCACTTTTTGTGTAGATATCTTGCTTAATAGGATCATACAATTGGTAAGCTTGAGACTGCGAGCTATAGTTGTTAGAGATCACAGCCTGATCAGGGGCAGCAGGGCAGGTACGGTGGCAGAGTGCAGTCGGACAGGTGTGCCGTCGGACTGCACAGTCGGACTGCCACGTGGCAGTCCGACCTGTGCAAGCAGTCGGCTGCATTTAATGCAGTAATGCAGCCGACAGGGTATTTCTGGTGCCCTGTTTTGTCCAGATTTTGGCTATAAATAGCCGACATCTTCAGCATTCTCCCACACTTCTCTGCTCGCAGATTACAGACCGGTGACACGCGCAGATTCCGTCTCTGTTCGCAGATTTCAGACAGGAGACAGTGCAGACTGCAGCGGACTTCGAGGTGAACAGCAGGTTGCATCGTCGAGGTGGAGACACGCAGTCCAGCGCACTACGCCCGTGTATATATCTGCATATCTTTGCATTCAGCACACTTTATATAGCAGATCTTCATCTTCCACTGTCTCTTTCTCTCTCCTCTCTCTGCGTTCTCTCTCTCTCAGTCCTACGCTTCCGCACCGCTGCACTCTGACATGGTATCAGAGCAGTGTTAGAGGGCTGACTGAGTGCAGAATCAACCTGTAGAGGAGTTTCCATCGCGACACAAATTTGCATTTTTTGCGTTTGAGGGCAGACAGGACTGCGCCTTGGAACAAGGCTGAAGCGAGTGTGGGCGCGCAGGAAAGGAGTCCAGGTGGTGGATTTACTGCTGTTTGTCGCGGAGGAAGTTTGAGTTTTCAGCCTACAAGTGCAGGTTTTGCTTTTTCATCGCCTCCGGCGGGTGAAGAAGTTTCAGGACGCGGAAGAGCCTTAGCAGGCTGAGTTTTCCCAGTCAGAGGGGGCTGCTTTTGCGTTTGTGAAGGCATTACAAGTGAAGATGTCTACAGAGATTGACTTGGAGTTCCAGTCGATTATGGACCGGAAGGTGCCTATCTTACCGGCTCTTCCTGCAGATCAGAAGCTCGACGGCGACAACTACCGCATTTGGCGCGTCATGATGTTGGCCATCCTTGAGTCCTATGATTTGGCGGAGTTGGTATAGGAGAAGATCGACCGGCCCTCGGTAAGAGATGAGTCCAAACTCTCTTCCGATGCTCGTGCGGAGTTGGCCAAGGCTTAGTCTCATTGGGACAAACTGAATGCCAGGATTCGTTCCTTTCTCTTTCTATCATGTACTACAGCCGTGATCGCTCACATCGAGCACTTGACGGTGGCTCGGGAGATATGGCTGGAGCTTGATCAGATGTACAATCGAATGACCCTTATGAAGCGGGTTTCTTTGGAGATACAGATGCGGACCTTGTTCGTAAATAAGTCTTCTTCGTTGCAGGAGCACATTAATAAGCTAAGGCAGCTTCAGATGCAGGTTCAGAATGCGGGGAAGTCGATTTCCTCCGAAGACATGGTGATCACACTTTTGTCCCAGTTGCCGCCACGATTCGGTACATTTTACTCTGCCCTTGTTGCTTCGGGGCGAGAGTCTACTCTTCGGTGGGAAGAGTTGGTTCCTATGGTCTTGGACCAAGAGGAACAGTTAAAGGGACAGAATGCTTCCAAGTCGGAGGCGCTAATAGGTCAAGCCTCTCAGAAGAAGGGGAAGGACCAAAAGAAGAAAAAGGGGGATAACAAGTCCAAGAAGAACAAGGACAAAGATTCCACATGCCATATTTGTGGAAAGACTGGCCATTGGAAGAAGGATTGCCTTGACAAAGACAAGAAGGACACCAACAAGAAGGACACCAAGGATTCTGGAGCGATGGCTGCACCCTCATCAGCTGCATTTCTTCATCTAGCTGTCATTGAGGACGCTTCACCGAATGCTTCTGATGCTGCGATGACGGCTCCCCAGGCTCGAGAGTGGATCGTTGATAGTGGTGCCTCCCGGCACATGACTCCTTTATCAGATGGTGTTGCCCAGTTGCGACCCTCGCGTGGGCAGATTCTCATTGGAGATAGCTCTTCAGTATCTATTGTAGGTCGGGGTAAGATGCAGCTTATTCCCGATGGACGAGGTGGTACCCATACGTTAGAGGTTTTGCATGTACCAGGCTTAGGGTACCATCTCCTTTCAGTTCATAAGATTTGCTCCCTTGGCCTTTTGGTGGAGTTTGACAGTACTACGGTGCGAGTCCTTGATCGTGGATCGAGGAAGGTTCTCTCATCCGGATATGAGGAGAACGGCATTTATAAACTGAAGTCTTCCACCGCCCTGCCCTCTCTACTCTTCTTCTTACCTCTCAGTCACAGTCAGAGTTATGGCATGCTCGGTTTGGTCACTTGAACTATGATTATCTTCAGAGGGCGTCATGTGGACAGCTTGTTCGAGGGTTGCCGGATATAGTGGTAAGTCAGCAGCCATGTGTCTCCTGCATTCGGGGGAAGCAGCATAGGGATGCCATTCCCCACACGGCTTCGCGGCGGTCTACTTCACCGATGGAGCTTGTATCTACGAATCTATGTGGCCCTATGAGGAATGAGTCCTTGCGTGGGAGCTCGTACTTCATGCTGATCGTGGATGACTATAGCAGGATGACATGGGCCTGTTTTTTGGCATTAAAGTCAGAAGCTTTCTCACACTTCAAGGATTGGCTTCTCTTTGAGGAGAACCGATCGGGCCGGAGGTTGAAGACCTTGCGATCCGACAAGGGCGGTGAATTTGTTTCTAATGAGTTTGCTCGGTTTTGTGTAGATAAAGGAATTCACCAGGAGTTTGCCAATACCAACACTCCTCAAGAAAATGGCATTCTTAAACGGAAGAACCGTAGTGTGATCGAGATGGTGCGCACCATGCTGGAGCACCGACAGACCCCTCAGATTCTGTGGGCCAAGGCTGTGGCTACTGCAGTCCACATCCTTAATCGATCCCCCACTTCGGCCGTGGAAGGGATGACCCCGTTTGAGGCTTATTTTGGGACGAAGCTAGATGTTTCTTACTTCCGGGTTTTTGGGTGTGATGCCTATGTTCACATTCCCAAGCTCACCGTGATAAATTTGACACAGCTTCCCGAAAACAGGTATTTGTTGGCTATAGCTCCCAGTCCCAAGGCTATCGATTGTATGATCCCATCAAGCGGGATGTGTACACTAGCCGCGATGTGCGGTTTGTGGAGGTTCCGGCTATCTCAACGAGTGACATTCCGTTCTTGGAGATCCAGGGGAGAGTTGGGCTCCTTCTACAGTTCCATTGGAGCCCGTGCCTTTTGATTATGATTCTGTTTCTGACACAGAGTCTACTGTTCCACCGGTCACCTCAAAGGAGTTACCACCGGTGGATATTCCGGAGTCTTCTGCTGATGGAGAGAGACGAGGGGAGGTTCGGCCTCCTCCTCGCTGGGCCCGTGACACACTCCGTGATTAAGGGATCGAGGGGGTTTCTGAGGAGTGGGGACTGCAGGATGGTCCGTGGCGGTCACGGCGGCACCAGGCACATTCTACGGAGCTTGTTTGCTCTAACTATTGTTTGATGACCCGTGTTATGCAGGATCGCGAGCCCACCTCTGTGAAGGAGGCTTTACAATCCGCACCATGGAAGAAAGCTATGGAAGCCGAGTTGGAGGCTATTGAGAGGAATGGCACTTGGTCACTCGTGCCCCGCCCCCCGAATAAGAAGGTGAGTGGTGTCAAGTGGGTCTTCAAGACCAAATACCTTAGCGACGGTTCTTTGGATAAGCACAAGGCTCGCCTTGTTGCTAAAGGTTTTGCACAGCGCCCAGGGATTGACTGCCATGATACTTTTGCCCCCACAGCTCGTATGGCGACCATTAGAGCTGTTCTTGCTTTGGCTGGCCATAGGAGATGGCCTGTTTATCAGCTGGATGTGAAGTCGGCCTTCCTCAATGGTGATTTGAAGGAAGAGATCTATGTTGAGCAGCCTCCTGGTTTTGGATCTTCAGATGGGAAAGTCTACAGGTTGAAGAAGGCCTTGTATGGCCTCAAGCAGGCTCCACGTGCATGGAACGAAAGATTGATTCGTTCCTTCAGTCTCAATTGGGATATCGGCGTTCCAAGGCCGATCCGCAGCTTTATGTTCACACTTCTGAGGATGGTTGTGTGCTTTTTGTCTTATATGTTGATGATTTGATTGTCACAGGTGATGATGCACAGCAGGTCCAAGAGACGAAGACAACTTTACATCAGACGTTCGAGATGACAGACTTGGGTCTACTTCATTTCTTTTTGGGCCATGAGATTTATCAGTCTCAGAGGGGGATCTTCATCTCTCAATAGAGATATGTACAGGAACTCTTGGTGTCTTTTGAGATGGAGGATTGTCGGGCCCTTTCTACTCCTATGGATCCGAACTGGAAGGCCACTTCCCATTCAGCTTCTCCTTTGGCGGATGCTTCCCGCTATCGTCAGTTGATTGGGTCGTTGATTCGGCTTCTCAACACTAGGGTTGATCTATGTTTTGCTGTTGGGCTCTTGGCAAGGTTCATGAGTGAACCTAAGACGGTGCATTGGCAGGCTGCTCAGAGGATACTTTGGTATTTGAGGGGGACGTCTGATTTAGGGATTCATTACCCCGCAGGGACAGATGGTTCAGATCAGAGAGAAGCTTCTGGATGAGACCATCATTGTGGATTACTGTAAGACGGAGGACAATCTTGCGGATTTGTTTACGAAGGCACTTCCCCAGGCTCTACTTCGGAGACATTCCAGATCCCTCAGGCTTCTACCCTGCCCAGGCTCTGAGAGGGGGTGTTAGAGATCACAGCCTGATCAAGGGCAGTAGGGCAGGTACGGTGGCAGAGTGCAGTCCTGCAGTCGGACTGCACAGTCGGACTGCCACGTGGCAGTCCGGCCTGTGCAGGCAGTCGGCTGCATTTAATGCAGCCGACAGCATTTAATGCAGCCGACAGGGTACTTCTGGTGCCCTGTTTTGTCCAGATTTTGGCTATAAATAGCCGACATCTTCAGCAGTCTCCCACACTTCTCTGCTTGCAGATTACAGACCGGTGACACGCGCAGATTCTGTCTCTGTTCGCAGATTTCGATTTCAGACAGGAGACAGTGCAGACTGCAGCGGACTTCGAGGTGAACAGCAGGTTGCATCGTTGAGGTGGAGACACGCAGTCCAGCGCACTGCGCCTGTGTATATATCTGCATATCTTTGTATTCAGCACACTTTATATAGTAGATCTTCATCTTCCACTGTCTCTTTCTCTCTCTTCTCTCTCTGCGTTCTCTCTCTCTCAGTCCTACGCTTCCGCACCGCTGCACTCTGACAATAGCCCACAAACACTCGCCTTTTGGAAGCCGCTTCAAATTTGTCACGCCGAGTTTTCGGGATGTGAACATAGGTTTCATATCCAAAAATCTTGAAATAAGAAACATTTGGCTTAGACCCAAAGTACGCGTCATAAGGGGTCATACCAACAACGGAAGTAGGGGATCGATTAAGAATGTGAACTGCAATAGCCACAACTCTAGCCCATAGACACTAAGGTGTCTGTCGATGCTCCATCATGGTATGGGCCATCTCAGTCACACTGTGATTCTTTCGCTCCAAGATGCCATTCTCCTGAGGGGTGTTTGTGTTGGCAAACTCCTGGTGGATACCACGATCTGCACAAAAACGAGCAAGCTTATTAGAAACAAATTCTTTGCCCTTATCCGATCGTAAGGTCTTCAGTTTCCGACCCGAGCAGTTCTCCTTAAACAGCAACCAATCTATAAAGTTGGAGAAAGCCTTTGACTTCAGCTTCAAGAAATAAGCCCATGTCATCTTGTTGGAATCATCCATAATGAGCATGAAATACAAACTCCCTCTAAGGGACTCTGTCCTCATCGGTCCACAAAGATTGGTAGAAACAAGCTCCAAGGGCGCTAAAGACCGCTTCGAAGCCTTGCTGGGAATAGCATCGCGAGTTTGCTTCCCATGAATGCAAGACACACAAGGCTGTTGGCTCACCACAATATGTGGCAAACCTCGAACAAGTTGTCCCTTAGACGCCTTCTAAAGGTAATCATAGTTGAGGTGGCCAAACCGAGCATGCCAAAGCTTGGATTGAGTTTGAGAGATAAGAAAAAGAGAAGTCAAGGCAAAAGATAACTGCAACTTATAGACTTCATTCTCCTCATAACTTGAAGAAAGAACTTGTCTTGATCCACAATCAAGAATCCAAAAAGAATCCACACCAAACTCGACCAAGAGGCGGAGGGTACAAATCTTGTACATCGAAAGTAGATAGTATCCCAAGGCTGCCACATAAAGTACCTTGGATGTATGGGCACCACCTCGCCCATCTGGAATAAGATGCATGTCACCTCGTCCTTGAATAGTAATAGAAGAACTATCAACCAATCTGAAATTGGCCTTGCGAAGGCTGCAAATGATCAACACTGGTTGAAGAAGTCATGTGCTGCGAGGTACCACTGTCAACAATCCACTCTCGAGTGTACGAGGCCGTCAACAAAGCATCAGAAGCCGTCAGGGCCGATGCCTCAACCACCTCCAAGTGGAGGAAAGTAGCTGATGAGGGAGTAGCCACCACTTTGGAATCCTTTGAAGATTTCTCCTTCTTCTCCTTATCCTTCTTCGCCTTGTCGGGGCAATCCTTCTTCCAGTGACCTGTCTTGCCACAGACGTGACAAGTGGACTTCTTTTCCTTGTCCTTCTTGGATTTGTCCTTCTTCTTTTGGTCCTTTCCTTTCTTTTGAGAGGAATGACCTACCAAAGCCTTTAGATTTAGAAGCATTGGTCCCTTTCAACCACTCCTCTTGGTCCAAGACCATAGGAACCAACTCCTCCCACCGAAGAGTCTTAGACCGTCTTGAAGCAATCAAGGCGGAATAAAAACCATTGAAACGGGGCAGTAATTGTGAAAGAAGAGTTATCGCTATGTCTTTAGAAGTGATCACCTTCCCTGCGTTTTGTACTTGCATCTGAAGTTGCCTCAGCTTGTTAATATACTCCTGCATAGAAGATGACTTGTTGACACTCATGGTCCTTATCTGCACTTCCAAAGAAACTCATTTCATGACGGTCATGCGATTATAAATTTGATCAAGCTCTAGCCATATCTCCTGGGCCACTGTCAAATGCTCTATATGAGAGATAACAACTGTAGAGCACGAGAGAGAGATAAATGAGCAGATGCGAGCATTGAGTTTGTCCCAGTGTGCCTGAGCCTTTGCCAACTCCAACTTATCATTGGAAGAGAGTGTGGACTCGTCTCGCGAAGAAGAACGATGAATAGCCTTCGTAACAAGCTTTGCCAAATCATAGGACTCCAAAATGGCAAGCATCATAACTTGCCAGATGCGGTAGTTCTTGCCATCAAGCTTTTGATTTGATGGAAGAGTACCGCCGGTAACACGGGCACCTTTCGGTCCATGATCGCCTGAAACTTTGTCTCGGCCTCAGAAGACATCTTCACCTACAATGCCTGCACAAAACACAAAAAGCAGCTCCCTTTGACTATGTGAACGCAGCTTGCTAGGGCTCTTTGCTGCTCATCTTGCTCCTTCGCTCGCCGGAGGCGATGAAAAGGTAAAATCTGCACTTGAAGGCCCAAAACGCAGCCTTCTTCCTTCTCTAACAGAAAAAATCAATAGTAGCTTCGGCAAATCTCCTCCTTTCTCCCACGCCCACGCTTGCCTCAGCCTTGTTTTGATGCGCAGCCCTTTTGCTCGCCCTTGAATGCTGAAAACGCAGCCTTGTGTTGCGCTCAAATCTCCTCTTCAGTTAGGTCCAGTCCTTTAGTGCTTTGATACCATGATAGAGCGAAGCATTGTGGAAGCATATGACCAAGATAAAGAGTGAATAGAGAGAGAAAGAGACAGTGAAACACAAAATCTGTAGTGAAGAATGCTGTATAAGGATGTAGATATGTACATGGGTGCAGAGAGAATGTTTGCTTATGTCTTCACCTTGAAGATCTCACACTCCGTGAACCTTGAGGGCAGTCTCCATGATCTATAGCTTGGAAAACTGAGAGCACAACTATGCTAGAGTGTGGAGATTGGGGCCTATATATAGCCCAAAAAAAAATACATCAAATAATGCAGGTTGGCTGCATTAAATGCAGCTGACTGGACAAAAACTGTCCGACCTGCACAGTCTGACTGCAGCACCACTGTCTGACCTGACATGTGTGTCCTGCCCTGCCTATCGCCTGCTGACGTCAGCTGCCTGCCATGTGGACTGCCTGGTACGGCCGCTGGAAACTGCTCAGATCTGCACCTGCCTGTCCAGGGAATGCCAATCTCTAACAAAGTTCACATAGAAGAAGTGAAGATAGTGAGAAGCCATGCTTTGTGTTTTGTTTGCCATTCATCAACCATTGATTGACACTTGTTCCATTTTGGTAGCCACAAGGTTTGCCAGTATGAAGTTATTTGATAGGCCCATATGCTCAAGTTCCTAGCCCATGTGTTCCACATGTTTCACAATTTGTGCATGAGCCATATCTAGTTTGTGTTTATCATTTTTTGTGGCATAAGAGCTTATCATGTATTACCTTGGTCAACTGTGATTACACCTATTTTTATCTTCCGCAAAGTTACTTAGCTTGTATGGGTGGCTTGCATGCTATAAGCCATGTTGACTTGCTTGCTCTTTGTGCTTGGCCCCCTTCTCAATTTATTCTGGGTTCCTTGAAGCTTAAAATTTTGAAGCTGGCTCCAAGTATTGGGACTGCTTGCTTCATTTATGGGCCTACATTATTGTGGGTTGTTGAGCCACCACAATGAAAACATGCATCAATCTAAAAAAAAATGCATCAATGGCTAATTTATTCTCCTTAAAACAGCCCCAAAAAGCAACTACAAAAAACAAATGTCTTTATTTTTGAATAATAGGAAAAATGCTCAAAATTTTACTATAAAAGAGCATAATGTGGGCATCCCTCCTCCATCCTTGATCATTCGTATCGGCCAGCCTTCATCCTCTTGCTGCCTGTAACCACTTGGAGGTCATCATCAACTTGAAGGAAGTGTGCCTCGGCCATCTGCTGCACTGCCCAACACTTGTGTTGCATCATCAGCGCTTTTGGAGGTCCACCCTCTCGTCACCAGCCTTTACCCTGCTTCATCCAGCCTTGGGAGGTGCTGTCCAGCCTTTTGCCATCATTGCCAGTCCTCTTGGAGATTTGCCAGCTGCTGCCATCACATTTGGACTGCTGTGGACTGTATTTCACTGATGCTACAGCCTGCATTCTGCTACTGTTCTCGGCCAGGCTGATGTCATCATCATTCCACCATCTCTTATTGTTTGTGGAGCTGCCATCTCACTGCTCAGCAAGTATGCATTTGTGCTGCCAGGAGTCTCCTGCTAGAAGTGAGTGTAGAGATGGAAGCATAGAAGACTGCTGTAATAGACTGCACAACACAAGAAAAAGAGAAACAGAAGAACACTGCAAAGAAGAACCTAGAAGAATGCTTGGGAAATGGAATCCATATTCCAAACACGAGACAATTGGCTACAATATTGTGTCATTGGCTGTGTGAGCATTGGCATTGGCTCCCTCTTTCCAACATGACATGCTCTAGAAGACTGCAACTGAATGAATCTCTGAGGAGAAGGAAGCTCAAATAAATAGGCATAAAATAATGCCCAAAATAAGTTAGATCGGCCAACATCATGATGGCCCAAATTAAAAGTTTGCCAGCCAAAAATGCTAGGAACCATAAAAAATGAGAGAAAAAAAAAGCCTAAAATAATCCCTTGTGCCCAGCCCACTAATACACATGCACAGACTCACTCATGAGTTGACTAATCAATGAACACCCTCTCTTAGATCATGGGTGATCTGATACAATACAATAATACAATGATAATAACACATCATATTCCATGTAACAAAGACCATCATAATACGATCATGGATACCCAAGCATTGGGTAATTAAATCACCATTAAGGTGCCTTGGAGAGAACATGATGTGAATGTCAATTTTACTAGAATCTGAAACTAGAGAAAAATCATAGCAACTCTCGGAATGGAAAAAGTAGTCTCTACAATGGTGCATATCCACAACGGGTCTCTGTTTGTTACTTTGAGTGACATGACTCCTTATGAAACCAGCCTTCTTGGAATGGGTGTTTAAGAGTTAATTACAGCAATAAATAAATGCACATAAAATGAAATACACACTTTACCATAGCATTCTTGGACAGTAGACTCCCTGTTGGCCCCAAAACTGGCTCCCCTTGCGGTATTTCTTTAGCTTTCATTCAATTGGAAGGAGTACAACTTGAGATTCTTCAATCTCCTCCTGCTAACCAATTGCTCTTGCTGTCATAAATGACTAGCAAGTCTTGTGGGTCATTTGCCTCTTGATTCACCCAGGACTTCTTCTCCAATTTGACCCTTGGCTGGCCAAATGCTGCCCCAAATCAATTCGGGATGGGCTGGCTCTTGAAATCCCTTGATAATCTTCAATTATTAGCTATTGATTTTAGTCCCTTGAGCCTTCAATCTCTGGCATAGATCCCAAGGTGGCTGCTAAACCCTAATTTTTGGCGTAAATTAGGGTTTACTGCAGAAATGACAGATTACCCCACCAAAAATGGCTGAGATCTCCGCCGAATGGCTGAGCATAGGTTGAAGGAGATGAGAGAATGCTGTAGAGAGAGAAAATTCTGAGATTTGTCGCGAAGAACTGATCAAAATCAGCTGCTGCCTTGCTGTACCAGCCCCAAACGGATGCACCAACAACATTTGGAGCATCAGAGACTGTGATCTTTAGGAGAAAGTGCATCAGCAGCAATTACTAGCTTCCCAAGGTCAAGAATATGCAATCTCCATCACCAAAATGGTCTCCAATGGCTAGGAAATGGCCCCAGAAGCTGGCAGCAAGAGTCCAACAGCTCCAAAATGAAAAAACGAGATTTCCCTCTCCCTTCAGCCCTATTTAACCTTTCCCCCACTTGCATGGGAAAGTTTTGCCAAGTGACAGCTTTCTTAATCCATTTTCAGCAATTCCTAGCCATTTAATTAATTTTCAGAATTAATTAATTCTGAAAATTAATTCAATCCTAAATCCATGCCTAGAAAATTGACCTTGCCCATCCAAAAATTAATTGGCTAGGCCATTTTCAACCCAAAGTGGTCCCATGCATTAATTGACTCTTGGACAAGCATTAATCCATTAATTAATGCCTAGTCCCTAGTGCCACCACTGACACTTAATGGCCAATTAATGGTCCTAGGGGCAAAGTGACACCAAAATTTACCTAGAATCTAACAAGTGTAACTTGTTACAACTTTTGCCTTTGACACCTATCTTTTTCACAAGGTCCTTCGGCCTTCAATGTGAAAAAGTAGCTTGCACCTCACATGTGCAACACGTGCATATTTTAATTGCACATTTCATTAATCCTTTAATCAAATGTCAATTAAACATAAGCAAAGCATCAAATTTTCACATCCTTGTGACAGACCATCCCCTTGAAATCCTTGCAATTGCCCTTGATTGCATTGTAATGTGTCAAAGTAAACAATACTGCACTGGAATTTCCACAAGGCAGCATAAACATAGCATAAAGCTCAACAATAGTTCAAAACTGTTGTTAGAAACTCATCGAATGCATCCCAAACTCTTGTTTCTCAATAGTTCTGACTCCACAACCATAGTAAAGCATAAACTGAGCCGAAACCATGGCTGAATTGTCAATGGCATTCAATACACATGCTGCTGTCCATAGAACTAGCTGAATACCATTGAAACTAATGATCATACACTGAAAACCAGCACTTGGTAATCAGTCTCTCATGATCGTAACTTGATGCAAATGTACAGTTTCAGAGCTGCAGTGAAAACCATACCCATTTGCATACATACTACAGTGACTAGTACACTGAATAGTGACCTCATGGCAGACATACTGTCAGTACAATACCTTGGATGCATGCTGAATATATCCGAGATCCACTATACACGAGAGCAGTCCATTCCTGGAGTGGAAGTGCTACTTCCCCCTTGAGTATCAGGTGGTACTCTGGACCCTTGCCTTGCTGAACCTGAAAGAGCCCGATCCAAAGTTTGCTCTAACTGAAAGGCATCAAGGTAAAGTTGCAACAACTGAGGATGGTTTGCCAAGTCATCCTCTTCCATCCATTTAGCATCCATTGGTAAACAGTTGTGAAACTTCACCCAATAGCTTATGGAAGCTTTACCTTTAACCTTTTCTCTTTATGTGCCAAAATCTGCTCAGATACTAATATCTTATTCAGCTCCTCTACATTGGACTGAATTTCAGCAGATACATCCTTAGGCACATCAAGATAAAAAGGCCTCAACAAGCTCACATGAAAGGCATAGTGTATCCGCTAGTGTAGAGGCAATTTCCATGATAGCCGGCATTAAATGGAGCATTTGCATGACGAACACTCATTCCTTGAGCCCCAAAAGCACGACGGGGTACCGATGCTTGCCCATATGCGTGATTTTGCACATCAGGCATCATACCGATGCCGCCATACATTGGATTATGCATTCCATGAGCCATACTCGAGTACATTGGGTTATGCAAGGCATGCATTGGTTGCTGAAAATTGCCATACATTCCCACATTCGGTCGCTCACCCACCGTAGCATGAAAAATTGTGCTACCACCAAAGTAAGTTGGCTGTCCCAAATTCTCATGCAAACCTTGTTGTCCAAAAACCATAGAATTAGCATTTACATCATGAACTTGCATTTGCATTTCTTGCCCAATTGGCACCAACTGCTTTTCACCATGAGCATCTTGAGAAGGCTTTGGCTTGTTCTTCGGTGCATCTTGTTGTCCCGAAGTTTTAGAAGAGGATTTTCTCTTCTTACCCTTGTTGTCCTTCGTAAGAGTGTTCAAAAACCGAGTAAACTGAGGATCTTTTGCCAATTCAGCAAAGATATTGGCTGCTGCCCTCATTCGATTCTTGAATGCAACATTGAATTCCATTTCCCCTTGTTGATCATCATCCTCTTTCTGCATTGAGGGTCCAACATCTTGGCCTTCAGCCACATTTTTAGCATGTTGTCCATGATTTGTGCCTTGTCCAAGATCAGGCATTGCATTTCCTTCTTCCCCATGTGAATGTGCATCATGAGAGGCATCATTACTACTTGATTGCATCCCACTGTATAAAGATATCTTGTTGTAATTTCTCAGCTGAGCACAAAGATCAATACTAGCACAAAGCCTTGGCTTGCAATCAGGTGTCTCGGGCCCACCAAATCAAGAGATTTGATGTATCCCGGCAATGAAACCATGAAACCAGCCTTCTTGGATTGGGTGGTGATAACTTGATTTAAGAGTTAATTACAGTAATAAATAAATGCACATAAAATGAAATACACACTTACCATAACATTCTTGGACAGTAGACTCCCTGTTGGCCCCAAAACTAGCGCCCCTTGCGATATTCCTTTAGCTTTCATTCAATTGGAAGGAGTACAACTTGAGATTCTTCAATCTCCTCTTGCTAACCAATTACTCTTGCTGTCATAAATGACCAGCAAGCCTTTTGGGTCATTTGCCTCTTGATTCACCCAGAGCTTCTTCTCCAATTTGACCCTTAGTTGGCCAAATGCTGCCCCAAATCAATTCGGGATGGACTGGCTCCTGAAATCCCTTGATAATCTTCAATTATCAGCTGCTGATTTTAGTCCCTTGAGCCTTCAATCTCTGGCACAGATCCCAAGGTGGCTGCTAAATCCTAATTTTTGGTGTAAATTAGGGTTTACTATAGAAATTACAGATCAGCCCACCAAAAATGGCTGAGATCTCCGCCGAATGGCTGAGCATAGGCTGAAGGAGATAAGAGAATGCTGTAGAGAGAGAAAATTCTGAGATTTGTCGCGAAGAACTGATCAAAATCAGCTGCTGCCATGCTGTACCAGCCCCAAACGGATGCACCAACAATAATAGGAGCATCAGAGACTGTGATCTTCAGGAGAAAGTGTATCAGTACAATTACCAGCTTCCCAAGGTCAAGAATATGCGATCTCCATCACCAAAATGGTCTCCAATGGTTGGGAAATGGCCCCAGAAGCTGGCAGCAACAGTCAACACCTCTTCCCAACAACTCCAAAATGAAAAAACGAGATTTTCTTCTCTCTTCAGCCCTATTTAACCTTTCCCCCACTTGCACGGGAAAGTTTTGCCAAGTGGCAGCTTTCTTAATCCATTTTCAGCAATTTCCAGTCATTTAATTAATTTTCAGAATTAATTAATTCTGAAAATTAATTCAATCGTAAATACATGCCTAGAAAATTGACTTTGCCCATCCAAAAATTAATTGGCTAGGCCATTTTCAAACCAAAGCGGTCCCATGCATTAATTGACCCTTGGACAAGCATTAATCCATTAATTAATGCCTAGTCTCTAGTGTCACCATTGACACTTAATGGCCAATTAATGGTCCTAGGGGCAAACTGACACCAAAATTCACCTAGAATCTAACAAGTGTAACTTGTTATAACTTTTACCTTGACACCCATCTTTTTCACAGGGTCCTTCGGTCTTCAACTGTGAAAAAGTAGCTTGCACCTCACATGTGCAACACATGTGCATCTTTTAATTGCACATTTCATTAATCCTTTAATCAAATGCCAATTAAACATAAGCAAAGCATCAAATTTTCACGTCCTTGTGACATCTTATTAGGTGTTTTTTGACAAGAAGCCTTACCAAAGGCTATAAGCTTTATGGTTTCCAAACTTGCAAGATAGTGGTGAGTTGAGATGTTGTGTTTGATGAGGCTATGCCCTTCGACCCTCCCTTCAATGGTGGTGCTTTTTTAGGTGGATCTTCTTCTACTTCATCCCCTCCTCCACCATCAGCAGTGCCTTTGTCTTCTAGGGTTCCTCTTGGCACCTCTTCTTTGTCTTCAACACCTCCCCCTCCCCCTCCCCCTCCCCCTTTCCCTTCCTTACCTCTCGTGTCTTTATTGGTTCTAGCACTTCTACTTCCACCCCATACCCTCATGTTTCTTCAAGGGGTGTTGAGTTGTTAGAGGTGGAGCTTTCTTTCCTTGATGAGGGGGACCCTTATTTACTTGATGAGGGGGAGTCCCTTTCCTAGATAGGTGCATCATAGGTTTCAGAGGCCCCTAGGTCTCCCTCGTGGGAGGAGAAGCTTTACGTGGTTGCATGTCAGCTCCAAATCTGAGACATCGGTGAGTATATGACAATTATCTAGGTTGCAGGCAAAGCAAGGGTGTTCACTTTGTGTGAATCTTACAACTCGGATCTTGGAGGATAGAGAGTTAACTATCATTGAGGAGGCTATGGCATTGGATGAGCTCGATTTTATTGAGTGAAATGAGACTTGGGAGTTGGTTTTGTGTGCCAGCAAGTGGAAAGTGATTGGTGTGAAGTGGATCTATAGGACCAAATACTTGGTTGATAGCACCTTGCACAAGCACAAGGTGAGGCTTGTTGCCAAGGGATTCACTCAGAGGGTAGGGTTGGATTATTCAAAGGCTTTCGCTTCGATGTACACGTCTATATTCGGGCTACCTTGGCCCTTGTAGCCCACCATCATTGGCCTGTTTAACAAATGGACGTGAAGTTTGCCTTCATGAACGACATCTTTCAAGAAGAGATTTATGTTGATTATGTTAACAATCATGATTGTCATGCCTTGTCATCTCTTGCCTATGAGCCTCAGTTTGAGTTAGATGAGAACTTTAGAAGCTCTGACATGTATGTCACTTGTTTTAACAGAGGAGACAACTCTATTTGGGCATGCATTTGTGTGCATTTCCTTCTGTAGTTAGGTTTCTCTATGCATTTCTAGGGCAATTTTTGCATTTTCTAGTCTATCTCCACTTATTAGACATTGTCCATTTTTGTCAGGTTTTTTTGTGTGCACATCTGGCATTTTTTTCTTGCATTTATTGTAGTCGGAATAGCATTAAATGCTAGCTTTCCTTATTTCAGGTTCTAGAGTGTAGTTGGCCAATTTTTATGATTTGTGCCTATATATTTGGCACTTTTTCCACTTGGCAAACACATTCTTCTGTCTTCCATTGTAGGTGCACACTTTGACATTCGAGTCTTCTCCGTGCTTGGTGTTGCCATCATCAACCTGATTTGGTGCCCTCACTAACACTGTGGGTTGCGTGTAGGGAGTGATTAGTCCTCTTTTTGTATCTTGCATTCATTATTCAGTTAGTGCATATTTCTTCCTTTCTTCTTCCTATTGTCTCTTTCTCTCTCCGTGTTTGTGTTCCTTCTTTTATTGCGCTCTCACATGGTATCATTGCCTAAGAGAGAACCCGGAGTTGATTCCTATCAAGGAGACTTCCTGGCCTGCTACTGTAGCCTTCCCATGACCTGTTTTGTTAAGACGCAGTCCCTCTAGAGCTAGGCGACAGCCTTTAGTTTGCGTTTTGCTGCAAACACAACCATATGTCTAGGAGCGAAGGGTGGATCTACATTGGAGCCTTTGTCTATCTCTACGGACGTTGTTACCCATGAGTCCATGCTCCTCCATATCCAGGCCTTGGTTGTTGCGTCTATTGAGCAGCCTTAGTTGGTAGACAGTGGTGCTTTGAGTCATATGACTCCATGAGGTGCTTTGTTACATGATCTTCGTCCATTTGAGGGTTTAGTCACTGTTGGTGACATTTATTCGGTGCTTATTAGTGGTGTTGGCAGTTTGCCGATATTGCTAGACCACACTTTGCACTCCCTTTCGGCAGTCCTACTTGTTCTAGACTTAGGCTTTCCACTCCTTTCAGTTTATGGCCTGACTAGGCTTGATGCCTGAGTTGTCTTCATCGAGTAGGCTGTGTTTATTGAGGATTTTTCTACAGGAGCTGTTTTAGTGACAGATTGGTAGGAGAGCGGGCTTTACAGATTCCATTCCCCTTCTCTTATGCAGGGTCTGACAGTTGTCTATTGTTGCAACCATTCTCGCTTGTACACCATCTATTCCATCGGTTCCTTCCCATTTCCCACCCTCTTCTTGTCAAGATTGTGGGAGAGAAGGAACGAGTCTCACTTGTAGCTTTCTTGCTTGCACAATGGGGGAATACACACAAAGGTGGAGGCTGAAAACTGTTTTCCTCTTCTTAGTTGTGTAAGCCAAAAAAACTCAAGTACAAAGAAATAGAAGAACCCTATATATGGGTCTCAAACCAAACTCAACTAACTAAGGTGGCATACTAACTGAGCCACGAACTAGAGTAGATAAGGATAGCTATCATGTAGCTATTATTCATGGGCGGTGTACTAACCGTGTCTGCAACTGACAAGTCGGTGACATAAATACACAACGGTCACCCTGGCGTATCACGAGTGGAGCTCGATATCTCAACACTCCCCCTCGAGCTTAATCCCAATTCCTGCATACCAAGCAGGTCTCTGAACTAGCGCAGCTTCTCTGCGCCCAATGCCTTCGTGAATATGTCAGCTACCTGATCCTCTGTGTTAACATAAACTAGATCAATAAGACCTAGTAAAACCCTCTCTCGCATATAGTGATAATGCACCTCAATGTGCTTTGTTCTAGCATGATAGATTGGGTTATTTGCCAAGTGTATACTACTCATGTTGTCACAATAAATGACAACTGGCCCATCTGTAGACTGATGCATATCATAAAGTAGCTTATGCAACCAAGCTACCTCACATGCAGCCATTGCTGCACCCCTGTACTCAGTCTCTGTGCTCGACAAGGCAACTGTAGGCTGTTTCTTGCTGCTCCAAGTGACTGCAACACTTCCAAAAGAGAACACATATCCACTGGTAGATCGTCTATCAGAAATACTACCAGCCCAATCAGCATCAGTGTATCCATGCAACTGTATCTGAACCCCAGTCTCATAAAATAGTCCATACTGCAATGTGGACTTCACATACCTGAGTATGCGTCTAGCCGCATCCAAATGTGGTTTCCTTGGAGCCTGCATAAACTGACTTACCAATCCAACATCATAGCTTAAATCTGGCCTGATAATAGTCATATAAATCAAACTTCCTACTATGCGTCTGTACATAGTAGGGTCTTCTAGAAGCCCACCTGCATCTGTGCTCAGCTTCACATTCTGCTCCAAAGGAACTGAAATAGACTTACAGCCTGTCATCCCATATTTGGACAGCATGTCCAATCCATACTGTCTCTGCAAGAGCTGTATCCCACTTGGTGATCTAATCACCTCAATGTCCAAGAAATAACGCAGCTCTCTCAAATCCTTCATCTTAAACTTTTGCTTCAATAGCATTTTCACATGAAGGATATCTTCATCACTGTCACCTGTCATAATCAAATCATCAACATAAATGACAAGTAGCATAATACCTTTCTCTGTTTTTCTCACGTAAAGTGAGGAATCTGCCTTGGAAATTTGAAAGCCAATAGTGACAAGATACTGTCTTATCTTGTCAGACCATGCTCTAGGTGCTTGCTTCAAGCCATACAAGGCTTTCTTCAACCTGCAAACAAACTCAGGATAAACAACATGCACATGACCTGGTGGCTGCTCCATATAGACCTCTTCTTGCAAATCACCATGCAAGAAGGCATTCTTTACATCCATCTGATGTAAAGACCATCCCTTTGATGCAGCCATAGCAATGACTGCTCTTACGGTTGCCATCCTTGCAACCGGACTGAATGTTTCTTCATAGTCAATGCCATATGTTTGTGCATACCCCTTGACTACTAATCTTGCCTTGTATCTGTTCACAAAACCATCTGCATTGTACTTCACCTTATAAACCCACTTACAACCAATTGCATTCTTACCTTTAGGCAAAGGTACTAACTCCCATGTAGCATTTGCTTCCAAGGCATCCATTTCTTCATCCATGGTTTTCTCCCATTTTTCTTTTCCCATGGCTTGCTCAAAAGAAGTGGGTTCTGGTTTCTGTATCACTTTGACCATATATGCATAGTGAATGGCTGTAAATCCATCATATTTCAGCCTATCCACAGGATACCTAGCTCTCGTAGACCTGCGCAAAGTAGGCTCACTCCCAAGTGCTCTCAAAACATCCCTGGTCTTCCTTACTCCAGGTGTAACAATAGAAGGAATACCCAACTCATCATCAATGCTCTGTTGTGAGCCACTGGATTCACCATCCATATAAGAGTGACCTGCATTCATATCAAACATGGGCTGATCAACCTTCTCTTTTCCTTTTCGTGATACCTGCATACCACTATCCGCATTACTTTGAGAAGATTCTCCTGATCTCAATCTGCCTGTCCATGGCGAAGAATGTGAACCACTGCTAGAGGACGCTCCAGGTCTACTAATATTTTGTGACTGCTGCTGTGAATTCTGTGCAGCATTACCATTTTGTGCATCTACATCATCAATCACATTTACTGGTTTATACCAGCTACTCATCTCATCAAAAACATCTCTGCTCACTGTAAACTTACGAGTAGAAGGGTTATAGCATCTATACCCTTTTTGCTGCAGAGAGTAACCAATAAAGATGCACTTCTCAGCTTTTGGATCCAACTTGGATCTCAACTCATCTGGTACATGTACATAGGCAATGCAACAAAAAATTTTCAAATGAGAAATATCTGGTTTCCTACCAGTATACCTCTCCTCTGGAGTCATTCCATGTATTGCTGCAGTGGGAGTCCTGTTCATTATGTAGACTGCTGTAGCAACTGCTTCAGCCCAATAAAAATCTGGCAGGTCTTTTTCATTGAGCATGGCACGAGATACCTCTCCAATATGCCTGTTTTTCCTTTCTGCAATTCCATTTTGTTGTGGGATATGACTGCATGAATATTGCTGCTTTATGCCATGCTCCTGCAGGAACCTTGCAAACTCATTTGAGAGATACTCTCCCTCTCCATCTGACCTTAGGCATTTTATCTGCATGCTTGTTTCTTTTTCAACCATAGCTTTAAGAGTTTTGAAGTGCCCAAAAACTTCACTTTTTTTTTTCATAAAATACACCCAAAATTTTCTGCTATAGTCATCAATAAAAGTGACAAAATAATGACAGCCTCCAAGAGATGTAGCTTTAGTAGTCCACACATCAGAGTGGATTAATTCCAATGGCTTCTCACTCTCTTGAACATGTCTAGGAAATGGTTTCCTTGCCTGTTTTCCAAACTGACAGGTTTCACATACCTTATGCATTTCTGCAACCTTGAATTTGGGCAATCCTGCAACAATATTTTGGGCCTGCATTGATTTAAGTCGCTGTACATTAACATGACCAATGCGTTTATGCCAGATATCAATATCTGCAACTACACCGGTCCCATGTGCAAACATTGCTGCACTCAATTCAGACATGTCTGCATCTAATGTAAACATTCTGCCCTTCTTCTTTCCTTTTGCTATCAAGCGACCTTTAATTTTCATATCCTCAACAAAGCATCCATGAGGATTAAATCTGACCTGCAAGCCCTGCTCAACCATTTGACCAACAGAAACCAGATTCTTGGTGATATTCGGGACATGAAATACATCGGACAGGTATTTCTTTTTCCCATCTTGCATAGACAAGGGAATTTTTCCAATCTGCACAATAGGATGTGCAGTATCATCACCAGTCTCCACAAATCCTGGTTTTTTCATTTTTCTTGCATCCTCCATCCATTTTGCATGACCTGTCATGTGGTTTGATGCACCTGAGTCAACATACCATACATCATTGCTTTCTTCTGCACTTGTCACAGAATTGTTCATGTGTTGCACCATAAACAAGTGCTCATTTTTGTCATCACCCTGTCTACTAGAAGATGCATAATTCCCTTGTTGCAGTTTTTCATTTATGATGTCATTCTACTTTTTATAGCAGTCTTTAGCCATATGACCCATTTTACCACAGTAGTAGCATTCAACATTACTGTTTGCATTTTGGCCTCTTTGCCATCCACCACGACCTCTTTGGCTTCCCCTGTCTCTAGAGTTACCACGTCCTCCTCCATAGGACTGGTTTTCTTGAGTTTGCTGCATATTTTGATTTCTGCCACGGCCTCCAAATCGGCCTCCTCTACCTCTACCTCTACCTCTTCCAGCATTTGAGTAGAAGACAGCTTCTTTTGAAGTTCCTCCTGAAGAAGATGCACCACCATTTCTCTGCTCCTCAGAAATTAGAAGAGCAATCAACTCCTCAAAATCAGGAAATCTTTCACGGACGGAAATGGATGTTCGGAACTGTGCATAATCCTTTGCTGGACCATTCAATGTCACAGAAACTAAATCATCATCTTCCACTGGTGACCCAATGGAAGCAAGTGCATCTGCAATCTTCTTCACCTTCATGTGGTAGTCATTGATGCTCATATTTTCTCTTTGCACATTGTGCAACTCTTGCTTGAGCTGCATTTTCCTGGCTTGCGTATTTGTGCTATACATTTTTGACAAAGTATCCCATGCCTCCTTTGGCGTACTTGCATCTTGAATATGCACAATCATAGAGTCTGAAATGCTGATAGACAGCCAATACATAACTTTCCTGGCTCTCTCATGCCATGCTTTAAATGCCTACATTTGTTGTTGATTGGGAACATCAGGAAGAACTGGTTCTTCTTCATTTCTTGCAACAAATTCCTAATATCCTTTTCCCATAAGGAAATTCGTCATTCTAAACTTCCATGCTTGGAAGTTGTTCTTGTCAAGCTTTTCAGTGACAATCTATGAAAGAGAATCGGATGCCATTACAGAAGACTGCAAAAAATTCTGTCACTGCAAAAACCACAGCTTCACCCTCACAAGGGAAAATCTGCAAAACTGGCGAAAGTGGTATTTGACCACACGGTCACTTCCTAGTGACGATTTTGCATCAACAGGCAACAGGGATGATTCTGTAACTCCCAATGTCTCCGCGCACAAGCATACAATGCAATTTTTACAGTAACTATTCACCGACCTGTAGAACAGTGGCTGCACAGTATAAAACTGGGCCTTTTCCTGAGTGCGTGCAGAAAACTTCCGCCTCCAAAACAGGCCCCGAAATGGCCTCAAATAAAAAAAACAAGGTCGCTAAGGGCTAAAGCCCTTTCCCCCAGCATATACTGCCCTCTTGCTTCACCGCGAAGGGCGTCTCAACCTGAGACAATGCACTCCTGCACTTTCCGGCTGTGCTACCTGCAGAGATCTGCTCCCAAAACAGAAAATGAAAGCAATACTGCTTCTCTTACCAGAACACCGTGAGCTTGGCTTGCTTTCTTGAGCTCCTTACCACGAACAAGGCTCTGATACCATGTCAAGATTGTGGGAGAGAAGGAAGGAGTCTCACTTGTAGCTTTTTTGCTTGCACAATAGGGGAATACACACAAAGGTGGAGGTTGAAAACTGTTTTCCTCTTCTTAGTTGTGTAAGCAAAAAAAACTCAAGTACAAAGAAATAGAAGAACCCTATATATGGGTCTCAAACCAAACTCAACTAACTAAGGTGGCATACTAACTGAGCCACGAACTAGAGTAGATAAGGATAGCTATCATGTAGCTATTATTCATGGGCGGTGTACCAACCGCGTCTGCAACTGACAAGTCGGTGATATAAATACACAACGGTCACCCTGGCGTATCACGAGTGGAGCTCGATATCTCAACACTTCTCCGGTGGTTCCCTCGTACTCTCCATCCCTTTTAGAGGGGGATGATATCGGCGATGCAATTGTGGATTTCCTGGTCCTTAGTGTTTAGAGAGGGCTTTCCAAGATCGTGAGGAGGTTCTTCATTGGTAGTCTACATTGACGGACTTGATTGACATTGGCATTTCTCTCGCCACCCTAGGATCTCTGTCTCTTTTGGCCTCCCATCACATCTTGGATTTGAGAGGGGGTGTTAGTAATTTTCATGCCTTGTCATATCTTGTGTGTGAGCCTTAGTTTGAGTTAGACGAGGACTTTAGGAGCTCTGACACGTATATCACTTGTTTTGACAGAGGAGGCAGCTCTATTTGGGCATGTTTTTTTGTGTGCTCCCTTCTGTAGTCTGGTTTTTGTGTTCATTTCTAGGGTTGTTTTTGTTTTTTAGTTTATCTCCATCGGTTGGACATTGTCCATTTTTGTTAGTTTTTTTTCTGTGCACATTTGGTATTTTTTTCTTGCATTTATTGTAGTTGGAATAGCATCAAGTGCTGTGCCTATATATTTGGCACTCTTCCCACTTGGCAGACACATTCTTCTGTCTTCCATTGCAAGTGCACACTTTGACATTCGAGTCTCCTTCGTGCTTGGTGTTGCCATCATCATCAGCCTGATCTGGTGCCCTCACTAGTGGTGTGGGTTGTGTGTGGGGAGTGATCAATCCTCTCTTTGTATTTGGCATTCATTATTCAGTTAGTGCAGATTTCTTCCTTTCTTCGTGCTACTCTCTTTCTCTCTTCATGTTCATGTTCCTTCTTCCGTTGTGCACTCTCATAGATTAGCCTCTAGGTTTTTGTGTGCTTGGTATAGGAGGACCATGTCTATTGCTTGTGGAAAGTTCTTTATTCTTCATGGCTTGAAACGAGTTCCAAAGGCTTGGTATCTACGTATTGACATGTTCTTTCTTCAGAGTCGTTTTTGCCGATTAGACCATGGTCCATGACCCCAACCTTCACTATTGGGTGGATGGTCCAAATTGCGTCTTAAGTCATTCTTTATGTGGATGATTTGATCATTACAAGCAGCCACACATAGGAGATGGACTGTACATAAGACATATTATGCCAAGTGTTTGGATATAACAAATTTGGACATCCTCCATTTCTTTCTTAGATTGGAGATCTATCAATTTGCATAGGTTATTTTTACTTCTCAGTACATGCACATCTCGGCCCTTATGGGTGTTTGGTATGGATTCATATAAGCCCATTTCATGCTCGATGGACCTTGAGTCCAAGTTATCTATTGCAAGTGATTCCCTACTAGATGCTACCCGTTACAGGTGCCTTGTTGTCTTCCGCATGTGGCTTATTCATACATGGCTAGACATATCTTATGTGGTGGCATCTTTGGCTTCTTTCAAAAAAACTTCATTGCAAGCTTATTGGAGAGCTACATTGTGCGTTTTACACTATCTTTAGGGGACTTGATCTGACAGGATCTTGTATAGAGAGGGAGCCACTTTTGCAGGCTAGAGTGACTATGATTTGGTTGGAGATGCTGATATTGGATGCTTCACTATAGGTTTTTCTTTCTCCCTTGGATAGAGAGCTCTCTCTTGGAGTAGCAAGAAGCAGCTTATGCCTTATATTTGATTAAGGTTGAGTATCTTGGCCTTTGCTCTACTACACAGGAGGTAATGTCACGAGGACGTGAAATTTTGACACTTTGCTTAGCATTTGTTCACGTTGCTAATCAAATGTGCAAATGTGAGGTATGAGTGATGTGCAAGTTAGTTAAGTCACAATGATAGGCCAGTGACCTTGAGATGTTAGTAGATGTCTAAGGAAAAAGTTCTAATAAGTTATATTAGTCAAGTACTAGGTGGTACTTGGTGATAGATTTTGGCCTAGATCATTTTATTAGGCATTAATGTTAGTGGTGACATTAGGAACTGGGCATTAATTAATTAGTTAATACTAGTTTAAGGACTAATGAATGCTTAGGATTGCTTGGATGATGGCCTAGCCAATACAATTGTTGGCTAGCATAGTTATTTATTTGAGCAAGAATTAATAACTAAATTAATTTTTAAAATTAACATTTTGAAAATTAATTTAAACAGGCTGAAAATTGCTGAAAAATGCAATTAGAAGGCTGCTACTTGGCAAAACCTTACCATGTAAGCATAGTTGTCTGAAACACCATTTCAGCCCCCAACATTTTGGTTCTGAAACGTGTTCTGAGACAGCCATTTCGTGCAGGCAGGGTTTTGGCTGGTGCCTCATTTCACCTCACTGCATGCAAATTCTGCTTGTTTTTATCTACTCTCCACCCTCTTGCTCAGCTGATCACTCTCCTTGGTTGTTGTTTGCTTCCTTCCTTTCACATCTACTGCTGTCTACAGCCGTGAAACCCTTCATCCCTCATCCTTTAGCTGCCCAATCCTTTTTCTTTCATTTCCACACTATTTGCAGCTCTTTTCCCTAAGATTTGCAACTGTTTTTTAGTGTTTCTAGCAAGCAATTACTCTCCTCTCTTCGTCCTTCGCTGTCCACATTGGTTCAAGTTGGTTTTCTTCACTTTTGCTGCCGGTTTCCTCTATTCCAGCATGGTACACCATATGACTATGGTGAAGGATACATTTTGAAGCCACATGTGCATAATTAGCAACTATGGAGCTAGCGGTGGGAATGCAACTATTGCTATGTCATATGCACGAGGAGCGTTACACAGGGATGACGATGATGATGATATCTCCTCTTTCTCCAATAGTAGTACTAGTACTCTTGCTAGTAGCCCTAAGGAGGACAAGATAGAGGACATGCCTTTGGACGATGTTGAGTGATTCTCATTGGATGATAGATCATAATTGATAGACTTGTACTTTGTAGACTTGTTGTTAGTTGATCATGTTTATGGTTCATTGGTATTTGGATGAGATATTGTGATCATGTGACTCTTGATATTGATACATGATACATCACAGTTGTAATTATTTTTCACGCATTGTTTACTGAGTACTCTCTTTTTTGAGTCTATATGACATAATATGAGTCTATGGCTGTTCATTGTTGAGCCTTTAATCTTGGCATATATCATCATTAAATCATGGGCCATGGCATACTGCAGTCTTTTATATTGTTCTAAATCTTGATCTTGAAAGTTTTTGAAACTCATGAATTATGAGTTTATTGTCTTATTGTCTTAAATCTTTTGTAGAAAATTGGCTGAAATTTAATGCTATCCTGCTATGAATGGCTGACTAACTGCAGCCCACCATCAACAGGAGATACTTGAGTGTCTTTTTCATATGCAAGCACACCTTAATTGTACATTCAAAGTTCACATCAACACAAGGCCACAAGCCTTGAACAATCAAGCTTCAATAAAGTCACAAAGTCCAACTTGCCCACCCAACGGATGAATCAAGAATTGCCCACTCGTAACAGTGCAGGTGTGTGAGAACATCAGCCCTTGAAGCACATGTAGGCACCACCCTAGCAATCATTTCCAAGACCCACCCACCTTTCTTTAGGGTCGCACTGATGTGCCTTTTGAATTCTGCAAAGGAGGTTAGGAAACGCAAGAAGAGGAAATCATCTTCAAGAGCTTTAGGACTAGTAATTTTCCTTGAGCCTGTTTTCTCCCAGATCTGACTTCCTGTTTGAAGCAGACAAGGCTTGTGCTTGAAATTCTTCTTTTATACGTTAGACACATAGGTGTACTTGGGCTTTTGGTTCAAACTTCACAGGTCGGATCTCACCATTTTCATTCTGTTTGCAGCAGACAAGCCTTGTACATTTTGTAGTTGTGCTTGGGCTTTTGGATTAGATACTTTGAACTTATATGTTTCAGATTCCAGCATTTCCATTCTCTTCTTTCACTTGCTTGGCATGTTTCTGTCTTTTGCTGGTTTTTTTAGTGTTACTTTTACAACTCTTGTAAAGCATTGCAAGAAGATGACCTCACTTTTGCCCTTTGATACCTATATTTATTGGAACAATATCGCATCCTAATGGCAGGGTTTAACAAAATAATCACAAAAGAGTTCCTATGTCCTTAGCAAGCTCGAGAAACTTAAGAGCTAACATGCTGTAGAACTTCATGGGAGTACTAGAGAAATCTTCATGAGAGGATTGCATGACTACTTCCACAATATCTCATTCTGTGCTCAAAGTTGCAATCAATTTTTATTGTCCTTATGCATGCATAAACTAAAATATAAAGTCTTAAAAGCAAGCTCTAAACATCCAAAGAAAAATTCAGATTGATTCTGGCATCAAAGGGAACTGTGGCTTTTTAATGAAGTGTCCTGAATCAGTGCATTCAAGTAAATATGGAAGGTACAAAAATTTTACTGGATTTGGCTGAGTCAGACACTGACATTTGTTTTTTGTGGTCTTTTTGTTAGAAATACATTGACTCAAAAATTGTGTGTTAGCCTGAAATTTGCGACTCACATATTTCTTTTCCAAGTGCAACTGACACATTCTAATCTGACTGTTTCAGGGATTAGATGGTTTCTAGTTTTTATTCCCATACATGGCAGAGAACAGATGCAGCACATGATGGGGTTGGAATTCTACCATGGAACTGGAATACGTGTGTATAGCTGATGGTAGGCTATCTGGCTCGCAACAGCAAATTGAAAAGTATTATGGCAGTGGTACGTTGCTCTTTGGAGTTAACGAGCTGCAATTGATCCTGATAGTGTGAAGGGATCATTAGTCTACCACTGGATTAACAAACAGTTTCCCAACTGTAGGGTGATTGATGAGCTGCATGGATGTGTCATCAAATGAATCCCCTCTGCATGGATCATTGTGATCAAAATGCACCAGAGGGTGTCACAGTGTCATGGCCTCCTGTGGAGTACTGATTGATTCAACGTTTTTACACCGGTTAATCTTGAGTTAGCCAAAACAGTGTGCTGCTGGTGACATGTACTCACATTTTAGGTAAGTCTTTTGAGGGAATGTGCAGAGTGCAAAAAAATGCTATCTGCTGTGTTTTAGCAAATACACATTGATACCCATTAGTTGTTTTGCTGCTGATATTCAAATTATGTTCTACAGGTCAAGACCAATGTATTATGCTAGTTGCTAGCTTTGTGGTAGAAGAGCATGTCAAGGTTATGCCAATCTCATACTAACTGCTGCTAAGTATCTGAGTCTGGAAATATCCATATGCACAATCTGCTGTACTAGCAAAAGAAAAGTGACTTAGGACAGGTGGTACTCCAAGCTGTGGGTTGTGTTTTTCTAAGGATGGATAGTGTTTACTTAAGGCTTTTAGGCTTCACCTGTGTAAGTGCAAATTTACCTTTTATCAAGGGTGTGAAAAGATCAATCTATCAATGACTTATTTGGTTCTCATGAAAAAGCACAAAGGGTTTTAGATGCCAGATTATAAAGGGTATGAAAGTACTGCAGTTGGTTTAATGCACATTGATGCCCCTTGGTAATTTCGCTACTGGTTTTAGATTGTGTTCTACAGATCAAGACCGCTGTGTCATGCTAGTGGTTGTCTTTGTGGTAGAAAGGCATAGTCAAGTTAATTCCAAATTCGTTCTAACTGCTTCTAATTATTCTCACAGAAGAAATATCCGTATGTACAATTTGCAATACTACGGAATGAACAATGACTTGGGACAGGTGGTACTTCAGAGATCTGTGTTATTTTTTTCTAAGGATGGATAGTTTTGTCTTGACTTAAGCGTGATGGATAGTTTTGTGTTTACCTAAATGTCTAGGCTTCAGCTTGTACCTGTGCTAATTCACCTTGATGCAAAAAGATAAACCTATAGATAGCTTATCGATGCTAGCGCAAAGGTCTAGATGTTAATGTTAAAAGCTATGGAGTTATTGTAGATTGGTTTTCCTTCCTGTTTGCTGTGGAGCATTATAATTCATATGAACATGATGATGCTACATGGTAAGTGGTTTGGAGGCACTTGTTATCATCTCTTCGTTTTCAATGGCCTAGGGTCACTATCACCATTAGAAAGAGTCACACTTGCTTCAGGTTGGATGCATGGTTCGGGGGATTGTGCATGCAAGGAATGCAAGAGCAAACACGACGAAAGGCATCATGAACCTTCCAAATGGGGATTGTGTCTACTCATGGTACATAATTTGTAGTGGTGAGGCATTTGTTAGTCTGTTCTTTTTCAATAGCTTAGGGTCCCTCTTAGTAAGAGTCATGACTGATCAAGGTTGGTATGTGTAGTTTGGGGATGGTGCACACAAGTAATGCAACAATCACCACTATGGAAAACATAATGAACATTCCAAAAAGGTGGATGTCTCTACAACCTTGGATGTTAGAAAGACTAGAGCCCAAAACCTTATAGTTGTGAGCTGTCCTCTATGCATCAGCTTTGTCTATGGCCAAGTCGTGTTTTCTTTTTAGCATTTGGTGATCCATTGTTTTACCCTTTTTTAGCACCTTCCATTTTAGAAGTTGCAAGTCTTAGCAGATTGCTGCTTTGTAATAAGTTTTATATGTTGTGAACCAATATTACCCCATTTGTGTTTTGGCTCCTTAGATCCTTGACATGGTTAGCCATTAAAAAAACATATATGATGAAGTGTTGTATAAATGCTAAAACTTAGCTATATTGGTTCATTTTCATATTTCTATTTATATTTGTTTTGCTCCTCAATATAATTCCCTTAAGAGTATACGATGGATGGTTTTGCATGCACAATTTAGCAATTGTGAGTGACCACATATAGATGGTACTTACGCCATGATCATGCATATGATAATTCAACCCACCAAATGTTCGAGTTAATGTTACTTTCTACTAGCAAGCTTTGGGAGTTGAGGTGTTCGTCTCATGTGAGCCATACAAGATTCAAATATGATGGTGATGAAAAGAGCATATGGTTGAGATTTAAAAAGCAAGTTACCTTTGTTGGATATCAAGATTTGTTGGTCCTAAATAATGATGGTTTGGTGGTTTGGAGCTTGGTATCTTTTTAATGATGGTTTGGTGGTTTGGAGCTTGGTATCTTTTGATAGTAAACCATGGATAGAGTATGGTGGCTTGAATTTGTCATAGATTTGAAGATACCTATTCATGTAAGCAAGGGTGACTTACATGTGGATGTTGAAGATTCACTTTGGCTTCTTGAGAGCTTAGAACCAAGGAAACATTGATGATTAATGCTACTGGTTACTTGGGGTAGCAAGTGCTTCTAGATTTTTCAGAGATTGTGCTTGATTTGTCAAAGATTGGAAAACTCTAGCTATAGAAACTTGGATGCATTCCTTGAGATCTTGGTTGAAGGAACTCAGATGTAGTCTTTGAGTTCATTGCATTGCCCACCAATATCTTGGGAATTTAGCCTCTCTCACACTATTGTACAATAAAATTATGAGTAGTAATTATTAAAGAAATATTGCAAGGGGTGACAATTTTGGGACCAATTGATGCGTAGCTTTCTCATTTGATCGGTAATGTGCTAAATTTGTCCAATTACTAATTATTGGCTTGTTGTAATTTACTTGCAAATTTGCTCCACACACACACACACACACACACACACACACACACACACACACACACACACCCACACCCACACCCACGCACACATGCACACACGTGCGCGCACGTGCACGCGTGTGTGTGCACACAAGTATGCATGCATGTGCATGCACACATGCATGCAGTTATGCGTGCGCGTACACACTCATGCATGTCTACACATTTCTTTACTTATCTAATTGCCTTCTACTATGATTACAAAATTAGACAAACATACTACAAGGAGATGGATCCCTTTTACATGTACATTTCTCCACTTGGATACAATGCCATTTATTCTCACAAACATCCTCACTATTTACTACAAGCATCCACACATATGTTAGTTATCTAATAGCCTAATCGATTATTTTTTGTTTTACAATTAAATGTATTTTTTCTAACTTTTTTCAAGAAACATAAATCTTTAACCTTAGAATAAACATCCCAAGCACTAGCCCCACCATATATCTCTACACACAATAGGTACCATGACTTTCCCCTACTATAAGTATAAATAATATGTAAACATATTTACTGCGATAGTCGTTAGTGACCAAGTAACAATATTGACCAAGTAACAAGCATGTTATAATTCTATAACTAAATGTTTTAAAGCAACTTTAAATATACACAATGCTAAACTTCATATTCTTTTGACAAACATTCAAGTGCTCAGGTTTTTCGGATAGGGCACATATAAATCCTAGCCCCCAGTAGAGCAATTCAACACGTTAAACATTAATTCTTGCTATGAACCCTAAAGCCTTTATGTGATCCTCCTAAGAAACTCATGAGCCAAAGTGCTATGCATATTAGAACTTATCTAGCTCACATTAGTGCCTACGACCGTTACTTCCAATTTTATCATTGGGCCATACTTAGAAATCATCTAGCTCAGTTTAGTCCCTATGGCCATTACTTCCAATTTTATCATTAGTCCATACTTACACTTGCATCACATTCCAATTTTTTGATGAGCAAATTGTTAGGCACCCTAAAACCTATTAATAAACGTCCTTTCTACAAATCAACTATTACAATGTCTCACACACTTAAAACATGCTTGTGCACAAGTATATGAATGCACTTCAAATCCTTTGAGTAAGCTCACATAAAAGAGAATTTAGTAGATATCACCATTATGATAAGATACATTAGTCCTTCTCACCTACATAGGCTGCGTCTACAATTACAAACTCAATCTTACTATACCAATCATGGTGGTTTTTCATTATGAAGAGATGTTGATAATGTTTGTGGTAATTTGACATGTGGCACCTTTGGCAAAGGAAACAAACACACTCATTACTCCACCTCACTTGAAGGTGTTCGACCAACATGTCTCACGACAAAAATAAACTACCGTAGCTTCATCCACAAATCCCCATCACTCTCGTTGCAATGGTAAAATCCTGATGGAAAAAATAGACTGTCATCTCATTAATCTCCCACTCTTCCATTGCACATGTGGATAAAATGGATTCTTATGTTTTACACCTTAGCTCTATTTTTCGAGTTCAGGCACCACTACAATTGCCTATATAAGCCACACCTTCTGGAGCATACCACTAATCTATCACTCTCTCTTCTCATGCCTTGAAATGTATGTCTCCCTCTCTCGACTCAATGCTTGCTTCTCAATCTTACCACTAAGCTATCATTCTCTCTTCGCATGCCTTGAAATATAAGTCTTCCCTTCTCGACTCAACACACTTAGGCTAGTTACGCACCACCATTGCCTGCCCAATTTGCGCCTAGTTGGTGGGCACAGGAAAAGTTAACTTGGGTAGTCACTTGTACCACTTGCTTACACATTGGGTGGCAGACACTTTTCGTGGTCAATAAGTGTCCGTCCATCTTCTGTTCGCAATCGTTTACACACCGGCCACCACCCATGCACCGAACACTTCTCAAATCATGTGTGAATAAAGGGATGCTATGGATGTTGATCATTATTGACATAATAATTATTATTTGAATACCTGATTAAACACAATCATTGATGCTATATTAAAAAAATACTAATAAAATTTTAAAAAAAGCGACTGATGAAACTAAAAGCATTACAAAACTTTAAAAAAGCGACTAATAGAACTAAAAGCATTACAAAACTTAAAAAAAAAAAAGGCTAATAACACTAACACAAATTAGTAATGAAAAAGAGAGCAGGGGAGTTGAACCCCTTCACCATGCTGTTGAGGCATAGCTCTACCCAGCTCTCTGCGGAAATGTGGAAAGAGGGAAAGTTTTTTAGCAAACCACCCTCTTCCACCTGCACTATAGATGCTACATAAGTTTATTCACTGTTGTCTTCATTGTGGATTTCCTTTGCAGATTCACAATCACCAAAGACCGTTCTCACATTTGCGTTCTCCCTCTCTCAAAACATGGCTCGAGCAATGTTGTCTTTCTGAGATCCCCCCCCCCCCCCCCCCCCCCCCCCCCAAGATGGCTTGCCTCCGGTGTTGGCTTCATTGCTTGAGCTCTTTGTGTTGCGTGCGTGGTACCTGTGTTAGTTATCATAGCAACCTCTACTAATCCATTCCTTAAACTATTTTGCTGGTCTATGTCTTGACGAGGTGCATTACTTTCTCTCTCAAGTTCTACTGTCGCTTCACATATCCATGCATCATCAAAACTATCTCCATGCACAATGCATATATTATGTAGAACAAGGCATGCTGCCACCATCTTCGAGACATTTTGTAAAAGCATGTCACATCTCTTCAACAATATATGAAATCACGCTTTAAGGATGCCAAATGCCCTTTCAACTGGCATACGAGTACTTGATTGTATGTAATTTCAATAATAACGTTTTGGAGATAGTCCATCCTTACCACCCTTGAAAGGAGGAAGCATCCAAAAGTGTGCATGATAAGTATAATCGCCTAGTAGATAGTATTGTCCTAGAGCTTTATTTGTGCATCGTTTTCCTAGGTCTAAACGCTAAAAAACATTCCAGTCATGCATAGAACCTACCCAGCCAACGTCATAGTCCCAAACAACACAAATGGTTGCCACACTTATCTGTAGAATAATTGAGTGGAAGCCCTTCCTATTAAAATAATCTTCGTGGTTCTCTCTTGGGGAAATTATGGGAATATGACTACCATCTACTGCACCAACAACATACAGTATACCTCGAAGGGCCTAAAATGCATCTGTCTTTTTTTTGCATTTATTGTGATGTTGGCCACTTCATGTGCATACCATGCAATCTAGATACAACCACTGTATCACAAAAGTCCAGAACAATCGTCTATGTAAACAAAGTTGAGACTTTGTACAAATCAGCTACGAGTCCCAAATTTGAGCCACTCGCCAACAATGCAAAGCCACACAGACCTGCTTCTCCACAGGTATTGCTCTTCTATAGTTCGTGTTTTTGTGTCGCATTTGTGGTGCTAACTTTGCGACGAGATATTCAAATGTACTTCCACTAACTCGTAATCTACTTTTGAACATTCGGTTTGAATAATTCCCCATAAGCCCTTGCTTCATAAAAGTTTGTGGTCTTGGATAGGCCTAGCATGACTATCGATCGTGCCTTCGCTAACCTATCCTTGACGTGCAACGTAACCTCAAGCCATGCACTCCATCAAAGTATGCAATTGCATACTGTCATCGTCCCAGTCATCCAAATCACTTAACAATAGTTGAAACATTCATGACAACTACAACACTGATGACACATATTATCAAAAGACTTTCGTCATCCATTCACATGTCAAAAGATTTGACGAAACTTTATGAGACAATTGAAGAGAGATGTATAGGTACACTAAATTTTTTTTAAAAAATTTTCAAATCCATCTACAATTCAAACCATCATTCCTTTTTAAGACTTTTGATTACATCTAACAAACTAGATACATAGGAGGCAAGTGTATCCATGATAATGAGCTTGCACTCTTCAAACACTTTCTTTTCCTCTAGGTTTGATTTTTGGTTGGCTAAAATAGATTAGGCAGTGCTAGCCATGTCACTGAGAGACTCCTCTATCTTTCTACCCTTCTTGTTGCGTGCTCCTTGGGTGGTCGTTTGATCTTGCTCGATCTTTGAAGGCTCATTGGATCCAATGTCTTTCTGGGTGTGGTCATCTGGATCATTGGAGATTGATGTAGTGTTGTCTTTTAGAGAAGACAACCCACCAACAGATGAGGTATGTGCATCGCTGGCAACATTCGCACGATTCCACATATATTCATCCACAAGATCATACCATTGACAAATGATCCTGTGATCATTGCTTGATATGGCATTGTGGGCCTTATCCTTTCTATATGACTTATAAATGCATCCCCAACATTTTCTGCATGCTTCACCATCTTTGTCAAACTCTGGAAATAGTGATGCTAGTTGTGTGGATACCTTGGACCATATATCCACTCCTTGCTTCGGTAGCTTTGAGAACCCCGCACTCATGGATCCTTGGATGTGAATGAGCTATACTATCCATGCATCCTTCCATTATGCAAATGGTTTTTTTGTGGTTTTTGAATGATCTTGTGTCTCAGGTCCGTCATCCTGATTCTTTCCTTTCCACACCCTCTTTGGTTTAGGGGGTTTTGGCACATCAGACTTCGATGAGGTTTGTCGGGATGTTGCTTGGTTGGCACTCTCAGAAAATGGCACCATTGGTTCTTGAGTCTGAACTAGGTCAACCTCTTCACATGTGTCCTGGATTGCATCACATGAACTTATTGCTTGTGGTTCTTGTTGTGGTAGTGCCGAGGGGCCATGTTGAGGACTATGTGCAATTGGACGAAGAATTACATTATTGTGTATTGTTGTGGGTCCCTCTACACCTGATTGTCTTGGTTGATTGATCAAAGGAGGGCAGTTTGGAAACACATTTATAGGAATACTGCCAACCACACTATGGCTTGGAATGTGGCTTGGAACACCCAAACTTTGGCTCGAAAAGTACATAAAGTCATTATTGCATATTGCATCCTAGCTCATTTGAGACACGAATTGATGAAACTCCTCCATGGGAGTGCTCTCTTGAGAATCCATTGAGCTCCACCTTATGCATGAAAATTATCCATAATTTACAATATGTAAATGGATAAACAGGTTTATTGTTCAATAACTTTATTCTATCCATAACTATGAACTGTTAAGTTAAAATAGCTTTAATGAAAACTAACTACAATATGTCAAAACTTATCAAGCAACTAGAATGTACTTAGGTTTTTACAAAATCATAATTTACTTTGCAAATATGTAATATGAGCTTGGCAATATCATGATGCCACCTATCTAATATTATTTCATAACTTTAAGAGACACATATTCTTGAGAATGTTGTTAGCACATGCTTATAAACACATGGCTAAAGTTTCATCTATTGTTGCTTAGAGTCATCATTAGAAAAGGTTTGTCATGGGTGCCATTTTCCTTAACCCACTATTTCCACCAAGGTTGCACCTCTTTGCTTGACATGTATGCCATGTTGTTCAATGCCTTCTAAAACATCTTTTATGTATAGAAGATAAGATTATCTATATTGCTTGACCTCAATTTAGAGCGCTTACAAAATGGCTAATGTTTTGAAATGTCAATTTTGCCTAGTTTAGATTTCTAATATCACTAGTAGATTCTACAACAATCTTTAATGCATGCATGTGCACGCACTTAATGATTGAGATTTTGATTCCAAAGGGACACAATAGCACCTCTTTGCTTGACATATATGCCATGTTGTTCAATGCCTTCTAAAACATCTTTTATGTATAAAAGATAAGATTATCTATATTGCTTGACCTCAATTTAGAGCACTTACATAATGGCTAATGTTTTGAAATGGCAATTTTTGCCTAGTTTAAATTCAAAACAGGAGCCAATGTTGTTATAGGCCCCGCCAAAAAAGACCTCATGAAATTTTTGCTGACTTTAAATTCAAAACAAGAGCCAATGAGTAATCCTACAATAATATGTTATTGTGATTGTCAATGTGTACCAATAAATTTAACTATAAGTGATAATAAGTTCTATTGTAGCTTTGTGCACCAAATAATCATACATGGCTTAATGGGCTAACAACATTCTCATGAAAACCTTTCAAATATGTTGAAGTTATGGAGTGGCATTGTATCAAGATCCAAAAACCCTAGATTAGTTAAATTCCATTCATGAATGATGCAAGATGCATTGCTCTCTTGTGCAGAAAAGAGAGAGCAAGAGACACCATTGATGCATGATCCATAGTTCACGATTATGGCGCGAGCAATACATGTTTAATTGTTCCAGAAATTCAAATTATCATCATTCCAGAAATTCAAAACATGATGCATCATTCCATAACTACAATTATGGCATGATTATCATGATGCATCATGCTGCAGGTTTAATTAAACCAAAAATTTAGAGTTTATAGGTTACAGACATTCAGAACATCATGCTCCTTTTAATGATGCATCATGGTGCAGGTTTACAGGTTGTAGAAATTTGTTCCTTCAAATTTGCAGGTTACACTCCATTGATGATGGATGCATGATGCATTGCTCTCTTGTGCAGGAGAGAGAGAGAGAGAGAGAGAGAGAGAGAGAGAGCATTCATGCATGATGCATATTTCACGACTATGGCGTGAGAAATACATGTTTAATCATTCCAGAAATTCAGGTGATCATCATTTCAAAATTACAAAACATGATGCATCATTCCAGAAATACAATTATGGGATGATTATCATGATGCATCATGGTGCAAGTTTAATTAAACCAAAAATTCAGAGTTTACAGGTTACAGACGTTCAGAACATCATGCTCCTTTTAATAATGCATTATGTTTATATGTTTACAGGTTGTAGAGATTCGTTCAGATTTGTTGGTTACATTCCATTGATGATTGATGCATGATGCATTGCTATCTTGTGTGTGTGTGAGAGAGAGAGAGAGAGAGAGAGAGAGAGAGAGAGAGAGAGAGAGAGAGAGAGAGAGAGAGAGAGAGAGAGAGAGAGAGAGAGAGAGAGAGAGAGAGAGAGAGAGAGAGAGAGAGAGAGAGAGAGAGAGAGAGGGAGAGGGAGAGGGAGAGGGAGAGGGAGAGGGAGAGGGAGAGGGAGAGGGAGAGGGAGAGGGAGAGAGGGAGAGAGGGAGAGAGGGAGAGAGGGAGAGAGAGAGAGAGAGAGAGAGAGAGAGAGAGAGAGAGAGATGCATATTTCATGATTATGGCACGAGCAATACATGTTTAATCATTCTAGAAATTCAAATTATTATCATTCCAGAAATACAAAACATGATGCATCATTCTAGAAATACAATTATGGCACGATTATCATGATGCATCATGGTGCATGTTTAATTAAACCAAAAATTCAGAGTTTATAGGTTATAGACATGATGTGCAATGAAGAAGATGATACATGAGAAAAATAGATGATGTTGCTAGAGGAATTGGGCAGCATAGAGCTCTGATGTGGGTTGTTTTCTAATCAATACATGAATGAGAGTTCTCATGTGGGAAGGACCAATAAAAGAAAAGTAATAAGACCAACAGACATATGATCATCTAGAGCACTCGTGGCTTGGTTGCTATTGAGAATGGACAATAGCAAAGAAATTGATGAGTTCTATTTGCAGGTTACATTTCATTGATGATGCATGATGCATTGCTCTCTTGTGGAGAGAGAGAGAGAGAGAGAGAGAGAGAGAGAGAGAGAGAGAGAGAGAGAGAGAGAGAGAGAGAGAGAGGATTCATGCACGATGCATGTGCAAGAAAGAGAGAGAGAGCATTCATGGACGATGCATGTGCAAGAAAGAGAGAGAGAGCTCAGCAACAACTCCTGGTACTATAGCCGAAGAGACAAGAGAGGACACACTCAACAACCTAAACTATTTTTTGAGGACTACATCAGCTAGCATGTAATATTTGGACATAAAATTATAAAGCTATTACAGAGCGATACGTTTAGAGACTAATCCTTACGATTGAAGTTACATACTTTATAATGTGGGTCTTATTCATACAAGTAATGGAAAAAGCTTAAAAAATGAAATTTGATGAACAAACGTGTCGTTAATTGGAATCATTCGAAAAAAACCCTAAGACTAGCTAGAAAGGCTCGAAAACCCATCGATAAAGCCATTCAGATCTTTGCAAAACTTGATAGAAATCCAAACACTCGGAGGGACTAGTTAGAATCAAAGTTGGCCTATCTTTAGCTCATTTGAGTCATTTTTTACCAATATAAGCAGCAAAGATCTATTTACTAACCACTTAACACTTTTCTACTGTAAACCAAATAAGGTTAATGTTTTGCCAAACCTTTTGCGCATAAAGCTTACACCAACTTAGGTATGGAAGTTATGCACGAACGTAACACTCATAACTTAGGTATGAAAGTTATGCACGAACGTAACACTCATAACTTCCCTCTAGACTTAGCTTCTATTGAAGCATGCAAATCTTCGCACCTCATTAAAATCATATTAGCTACAAAACCTTACTTGGGATTTTCATCTCATACGACTCCTCCTACTTTTGATATGGGTTTTTTTCTTTTTATCTCAAAGTACCTATGATTCAGATTACATAAGCCTTGTTATAGGTATGGATGGTATTTTTTTATTTTTGGTAGACTTGACTACATTTTTAATTCTCATTTGCAATTTAATAGCTTGGTTTAGTATTTAGAGTTTCGGAAAGGAGTATGTAATAGCACTTTTAGTTGGCGAATTTCTTATGATTTATTTATTTCATATGTTGGATATTGCATTTTAGTAGCTTGGTTTAGTATTGAGAGTTTCGGAAAGGAGTATGTAATAGCACTTTTAGTTGGTGAATTTCTTATGATTGCTATATTTCATATGTTGGATATCTTACTTTTTCACATTTTTTTGAAAGTTTGTTAATCTCTATGTCATGTGGAGCTGAGCCTTTGAGAGAGGAGCATACCTTGATCATTGCAGGATGTCCTCGTTGCAGGCATGGCATTTTCACAGACATTTTTACAGCAATGATTAGCAAACAACGACGATCAAGCAACAAACAGAGCAACGATCAACAACAACAAAGTGATTGATGCAGCGTGATTAGCAATTGCTCCAAGTGCAACATGCTTTTTGCTGGATCAATGGGCAAGTGACAGAGGAGCCCACCTCACTTGCGGACGGGATCGGATGGGGGAGTATCTGCACCCTGTGGAACGTCGAAATAGGGTGGGGGGGCATTCAATACCCTTGTGAGCTGCGACTGGCGGGCGCCCCCAATGTGTAATGGGGGGGGGGGGGGAGCCCTTTTTTACATTTTGGCCCTTCCAATTGTCCAATTTACCCTAAACCAGGCGGCCCTTATCAAGTGTGTAACGAGCCTTAGCTTGGCCTATTACTATCCATCCCATATCTTCCCTCTTGTAGTCACTTTCGTGAATTGTAGACCCTACTTCTTCCTTGTCTAGATAATAACTAGATTTTGCTAATTATCACACTTATTAAACAAACTAATAAGTTAATGTATTCACATCTACACCTATCTTAGGTATCATAAAATCCTATCTCTCCACTATATCCTACCTCTCCACTATATCCTACCTCTCCACTATATGATATATTAGGCATATCTTCTTTAAAAATGGCAATTTCAGTCTCATCATTATAGAATATTTTTGTGTGACTAGACCACACTCAGAGACAAAAAAAGGAATTACTATTTTCCAATATGCTCTATGGCTTCATAATCTTCTAATTAGGTACAATTGACATGGTGTGAAGGGGATGACAATTGAGGTGGTCCCCCGATACCTCCAACCCATCAATACTCTTTGGCCCTTCCTTTACTAGCATTTTTGGTTGGCTTGTAGGTACCATGATCACCTATTCACCATGGGATTTGTACTGTAATTTGAATATTGTAAACTTTTTTACTATTAGCTTACATCAATCTTTAACTTGCCACATAATTCCAATGTATCCTACTATTGTGGATGATGGTTCACAACTACCAACTTACATTTCATATCAAGTTTTTGTACTATTATCGAAATGCTACTCCTTGAATAATTTGCGACAACTACAGTGCCATCTACATTGTTAACTTTCTTCCTCAATATTGAAAGTAGAAAGGTAGTTATATATTTTTAATGGTGAGCTTACTGATAACACACACACTAGTGGTCATAGAGTCCAAGTACATCTATGAATATTTTTTAGTTCCACTTTTAATTATATTAATTGCTACTCCTCCAAAACACATGGCACATTGAATTGCTTACTCTTGGCTATGGTGACTCGCTTCGAGCATCTCCCATATTTGTCCAAGGGCCATTTACATGTATCAATGATGTGGATTTTCTTTGTACACTCATCAACCTCAACTCCATTCTTGTTAATGACCCAAATTGTGAGGCTCTTCTACTCTTCTGCACAATTGGACACTGGTGGATGGCTTAAAATATACCAAACATATCTTATGGACCCAAAAGCAGCTATCACGAAGCAAAAAAATCTTTTCAAAGATCTCCCAAAATACATAGAGGAGGATGAACAAATGCATTCTGATTGGCTTGAGACTCTCAAGAAAAATACTAAAGCATGCGTTTACTATCAACAAAGTCCCTTTCATCTATGAAAATCCCAAAGCAAGAATATAATTTGAGATTCTATCACCTTCTTCAAGTACAGAAAATATCAAATATTTCTCTCTTATTCCTATGTCATACTTGGAAGAAGAGGCCAACACTATAGCCACTACCTGGCATACCTCTTTATGGCTAAACAACAAGGAAGAACCCCTCTATGTGGATGCCTTCATTCCACCTTGGCATCTAGAACTTCTTCTATGTGACAAGAATGACAATTTTTGGAATTTTGCAGCCTACACCCTAGTTGCACCTATCCTAATTGAAATGTGGCTTATATTATTAGGAGAAAAGGACCTATCTTTGAAAACAAATAGGAGAGGAGAGAGGTTAAGCACCCAAGAGCACATACACACAAAAGAAATGGAGACTCCAGAACATAGAGAGATAGAGCTAAAATCTTCTTCTTCTTCTTCTTCCTCTAAAAAGAACTAAGTCTATAATATGATAAAATACTAATATAAAAGTACCACAATGTATGTACATGTGGTCACTAAGTGTGAACCTTCTAAGGAAAGAAGAGGTGCACAATGAATGTGCCATAACCCAAGGGTAGACTACGTGGATGTAGTCCAGCTATATAGAATCACTGCTATATCCTCGTGTTGATCAACTAACACGCAAGTGAATAATATCTTGCCACATCATTAAGGTATGTAATGGATGGCAAATCATGTAGAGCTCGACATCTGAACACTCCCCCTCAAGCTCAGCATGAGCTCGTAAACTCTAAGCATAGTCCTGAAGTGTTGAAGCTTCTTAGCTCCCAATGCCTTGGTGAAAATGTCAACAACTTGCCTATGTGATGACATAAATCAAGTCAATATCACCTGCTAGAACTTGCTCTCAAATGAAATGTTAATGGACCTCTATGTGTTTAGTCCACACATGATACATTGGGTTCCTAGCCAATTGAATGCAACTAAGGTTATCACAACAGATGATAACCTTCTTATCTACCTGCATCCTCAAATCACCAAGTAGCTTGCATAACCAAGCTACCTCACATGCTGCAATTGCAGCACCTTTGTACGGCAATTGTCGGCTATTTCTTGCTACTCTCCAAGTAACAACAACACTCCCAAAGGAAAACATAAAATCACAGATAGACCTCCTATTTGAAATAGTATTAGCACAATTTACATCTATGTAACCGTGCAAATCCAATGATGCACCTACACCACAAAATAAGGCATAGTTAAATGTGGAATTGACATAGTGCAATGTGCACTGCACTATATCCAAATGTGGCTTCCATGGAAGTTGCATAAACTAACTCTCCAAACCAATTGTGTAGTTTAGGTCTAGCCTAGTGATTATCGAATAGATAAGGCTACCCATAATCTTCCGATATATAGTGACATTCTCAATCAAGTCACCTTCATGTGCACTAAGCTTAGCATTAACATCATAAGGTATAAAAATAGGCTTACAATCAGCCATACCATACTTTTTTAACATATCCAATGCATATTGTCTCTGTGACAACCATATACCCTCTAGAGTTTTGATTATCTCTATGTCGAGAAAATAGTGAAACTCTTCCAAATCCTTCATCTCAAATTCAGCCTTGAGAAGATTGTTCACATTGTCAATCTCTATCTCACTATCACCCATAATGATCAAATCATCCACACATATAGTAATGACCATAGTACTTGCATCACTCTCACATACATAGAGTGAGTGATAAGCCTGTGCTCTACGAAATCCAATGCTGAAAAGGTATTCTACAATCATGTCATGCCATGTCCTAGGTGCTTGCTTTAGCCCATACAAGGCCTTATGAAACCTGCATACATAATCTAGATGACTCTCATCTACATAACTAGGTGGCTACTCCACATAAACTTCCTCTTGTAACTCCCTGTGCAAGAAGACATTTTTTACATCCATTTGACGCATGATCCAACCCTTTGATGCAACCACTGCTATGGTAGCCCTTATATTGTCCATTTTAGCCACATGAGCAAAAGTCTCCTCATAATCAATACCATGAGTTTACACATACCCTTTGGCAACCAGTCATGCCTTATAGTGCTCGATAGATGCTTAATCTTGTAAACCCATTTGCAACCAATAGCTTTCTTGCCTTCAGGTAAGGGCACTAACTCCCATATGTCATTATCCATAAGTACAGCCATTTCTTTATCCATAGCACGATCCCAATACTCATTACCCACTGCATCCTCAAAATAAATGGGTTCCATATCTTGCATAACCTTAGCCATGTATGCATAGTGATGAGCTACATAGCTATCATATGTCAATTATTGTGTTGGCTTTCTAACTCTACTTGACCTACATCCTCTTGTGCCTTCCACACACCATGTTTTTTAATAGATGGGATCCCAAACTCCGCATCCAAGCTCTGCTCAAAGGCATCTAAATTAGCATCAATATGAGAGAAACCTGATTATATATCTGTCACAATCGATGAGTCTCCAACTTTCTCTTTACCTTTTCTTGACATCTGTGATGTACTTGGTGGAGTAACTTGGGATCTCAATCTGCCACTCCAAGATCTATCAACAGAACCATGACTAGGAGACCCTTATGGTCCACTCCTTGTTTGTGATTGTTGACATGTTCTCTACATAGCCATACTCTCGTGCTTATCAATCCCAATTTTATTCGGCACATTACTATACCAGCTACTCATTTTATAAAAAATAACATTCCTACTAACTCTCAGCTCATGTGTAATAGGGTTATAGCATCTATATCCCTTCTGCTCAAGAGAATATCCAACAAATACACATTTTTCTATTTTGGGATCCAATTTATTATGCAACTAATTGGGAATATGCACATAAGAAATACATCCATATACTTTTAGATGGGACAAATTTGGCTTTCTACCCATAAACTTCTCTTCAGGTATCATACCATGTACATGAGCGGTGGGTGTCTTGTTCCTAATGTATACATCAATAGCAACCACTTCAGCCCAATAGTAATGAGCCAACATTCTTTCTGACATTAGTGCATGAGTCACCTCTGCAGTATATATGCTTTTTTGCTCAACAACTCCATTTTGTTGCGGAATATATCTACATATATATTGCCTCTATATATATATATATTTTTTGCAAAAAAATTAGAAAACTCATTGGAGAGATATTCTCCTCCTTCATTTGACCTTAGGTATTTAATATAAAACCCTATCTCCTTCTCAAGTAAAGCCTAAAAGCTTTTAAAGTGAGTGAATACCTCACTTTTCTCACGCATAAAGTAAACCCATACTTTACGAGAATGATAACCAATGAAGGAAACATAATACCTACAACCACTCAAAGGTGCAGTCTTTGTAGGACCCCACACATTAGAATGTATCAATTCAAGTGGCTTCTTATATATATGATTTTCATATGGAAATGCATGCCTTGCTTGCTTTTCAAATTGATAAGCATCACATGCTTTATGCATCCCATCAAGCTTGAACTTGGGCAATCCATTCACAATCTATTTTAACTACATGTCTTTCAATCTTTGTACATTCACATGACCAGTTCTCTTATGCCAAATTTCAATATCATCCACAACATTTGAACCTTGTGCAAACATGGCAGCATCCGTTTTAGGCAGACTTACATCAAGAGTAAACAATCTGCCAGTATGTTTCTCTTTTGCAATCAATCTGCAATCATTTTTGAGATCTTTTAAACTACAACCATCAGATGTGAATTGAACCTGCCATCCGTGTTCTATCATATATGATCAACATAAACCAAGTTTTTTGTAATATTTGGTACATGTAGTACATCAACCAACTACTTAGTTTTGCCATCCTACATACATAAAGGAACATTTCCAACATGAGTAATGGGGTGAGCTATATTATCCTTTGTCTCCACATAGCCCAGAGACTCTGGGTTGTGCATCTCTCTAAACCACTCTCCATGAGAAGTCATGTGGTTAGAGACACTTGAATCTACATATCATACATAATTCTTTGATAAACTATCAGCGGTCATAAATTCATAAAGTGTTGCATAACAAACAATTGTTCTCTTTTGTCATAATTATTTTTGCTATTGGATGCATAATTACCTTACTATTTTTTTCATTTTTAATTTTAGCTTTCTTTTTTTGAAGTAAATTTTAGAAATGTTAGCATTTTTGACCATTATTCCCTTTCTCAGGATTGTCCTCCTCTATTTTGCTGTGTATCATAGCCTTGACCATGACCACCACATTGGCCTCTACCACAACCTCTATCTTTGCTATTAGAGTAAAGCACCCGTTTTTAGACTTGTTTTTTCTTTGAGAAGAAAAGGAATCCAAGCCACAGTTCTTCTCCTCAAGTATCAACATAGAAATCAAATCTGCAAATCAAGGATATAATCCCTTGTATTCATAGATGACCTTAAGCTTTTGCATTAATCTCCAAGTCCATAATATTATCATCATCAACTACCACATTGATAGACCCAAGAGCTTTCACAATACTCTTGATCTTCAAGGCATAATCATTAATGAATGGTTCCCTCTTTTCACTTGGTTCAACTTTGACTTGAGTTGTAGCTTTTTGGCCTTTGTATTTACTTCGAACAACCTTGCCAAATGATTCCATACAATAGTAGGGGGGTTTCAAAATCATGAAATAGCCCATCATGCTCTCTATGAATTGACAAACAGCTAATACATGAATTTACTCTTTGTTTGCTTCCTTTCTTAGGCTTTACATGTTCTCTAGTAGCATTAAGTGCAGAAACTTTAAGTGCTACTATCATATCTCCTTTAATGTAATTCCAAACACCTTTGCCCTTCAAGAAATTTGTCATCTTGAACTTCCATGTAGGATAATTTTTCTTATTAATATTCTCGCTAAAAATCTAGTTGAAGTTGTCAAATATTTTGACAAAATAGAAAAACTTGCAAAAACTACAATGTGCAAGCAAGCTGATATCAGGTACACCATAACTAAATACATAGTTTTTTTCACAGACTGCACTTAATAATTGCAATAATATGCAATATGTATTCAAATGCCTTTTGTGTCTGCAACCCAGCAAACACATTAAACTTATAGATTCAAAATTTGTAACTTGTGTACCTGTAAATAGCCGATATAGTTGAAATTGTAATATAGACAAAAACTAACATTGGGACCACTTATAGGTCTTGAACGGAGGCCAAAATAACCTTAGATGCCAAAAATCACATTGGGTAAAGCCCAAGGGGCTTTGCTGTAGTATATACACCATTCTTTTTGCTCACCAAGTTTCACTATAATTGGAGACTACAAGCCTGCCAACCTTAGGAGTCTCTTTGCAAGTTTCACTACAATCGGAGACCGTAGCCTTGCCAACCTTAGGAGCCTCCTGTGGCTATAACCCAAGGTAAATTGAGCAAAGTGGAAGAGCTTCTTACATGTTTCTTGATTGCTTGCTTTCGTGCTCCAATGCCTTCACCTCATCCTTCAATTGAGCTCTGTACAGTCATGGGACACTTTTATACTATGAAAACAAACAGGAAGGGAGAGAGGTTAAGCATCCAAGAGCACACATATACAAAAGAAATGGAGACTTGAGAACATATAGAGATAGGGCTGAAATCTTCTTCTTCTTTCTTCTTCTTCCTCTCAAAAGAACTAAGTCTATAATATGATAAAATACTAATATAAAAGTACCACAATGTATGTATATTGGTCACTAAGTGTGAACTTGCTAAGGAAAGAAGAGGTGGCACAATGAATGTGCCATAACCAAGGATAGACCACATCACATGATGAGAATTACATGGAGCAGCATAAGGGCTTTGCAAAACATCAAGAGGAAAATTTCCTACGGAAGGCAAAATAAGAATCCCAAAGGATGGAGGAAGAATGAAGGAAGTGACAAGAGGAGGAGGAAAGGCTAAGCAGGGAAGAGATGGTGAGAAGGAGCCTAGATGATGCAGTTGAACCAGCTCCGTAGTAGCAAAAGCAACCAGAGGACCCATGGTGGAAGGCAAAGGAAAGGGCCCATTTGAACTGCCCCCACATGTCATGGTCGCCACTGCTACTACCACCCAAGAAACTATGGATGCCATAGTGGACCAAAGCAACATGATGGCTTGGGCGCAATATCTAGTCAACACGGTGCATTACCTTGGATCAGCACCCAGTGAAGGAGCTTCAATAATAGGGACAAAGAGACTTGCTGCCATGGATGGAGAATCTCGAAAGGTTCAAAAGAATTCCAAGGTTGAAGCATCCACAATGTCTATGCCATTGGGCATGCCAACAACGAGCAACTACCACGAGTATGTGTAAGAGCTCCTAGGCCAACTTAAAAAGGGTCTCATAGGTAAGAATGCAATAATAGGCCAATTTTATGGTTTGTGACCATGTATTGTGGTTCATCTTTTGGTGGTAAAGGCGCATGTATCTATGCGACATTTTATTTACTTCACACATCGTGATCGCATACCCGTAAGCAGTGGGGATGCCCATCATTGTTACTTTATCTCTTTATTCTTTGAGTGACTATTGAATAAGGGAAGACCAGCACAGATTGTGACTGTTAGTGTTCCCACATATAGTATTTGATGCCAGGAGGCATATTCCACGGTGGATTTCATGAGGTTTTGTGGTGGATTCCGTAAAATTATATTTGTTGCCGGGGCTCATACACAAGGTGGATTCCTTGTGCGAAAAGTCGATGGGGACGCTTGTCCTTTTCGGGAGTCTTGTTAATTTAATGTGCAAGTGGGTGATTCCATAGCGGGTGATTCCGCAAAATACATATTTAAATTAATGGACGTTTACGAGTTTAGAGTGTGCACTCGTAATAAATTAAGGTTAGGATCGAGTTCTAACAAATTTATTTATTTTGTAGCTGAAGACTGCTAGGTATTCACTTTTATTGATTTAATTTTATTATTTTCTAACAATTGTGAATGCTTTAGTTGACGTGTAGAGCAAGCAACGATGGCGTTGGAAAGCACTAGGCGATAGTGTGTATTCAAGTTATTTAGAAGAAATTATAATTTTTGATGGACGCATATCTTAGGCGTGGCGCCAATATTTATTTTGATGCACTTATTTATTGAAACACCTGACATTTATTTATTATTTTGTATGCGCATGGGTGCATGATTTAAATTTTTGTTATTGGACATTGTATTTGGACACAACCTGGCTCTTTGGGCACCCAATTGCTTTAATTCTTTAGTGGGACAAAAGCAAACACAAAAGCTAAAGCGTGCTAATTGTAAATTGGGCTATTTTTTGAGCTTGGAGATGAATAATATATAAAATACATGCTTTATGGAGCGCTCACACAAGACTTGGGGGGAGATTGTACCCAATTAGTCTTTTGCTTCATGTCGTGCAAGTCTTCTCTCTTGTTTTTTGTGCAAAAGTAGAGTTATTTTGTTCTTGGGGACCTTTCGGCACTTGCTACGCACGCATACAACATCCGATCTGTGCACCAGTGGTATTAGAGAAAAGCTGAGATCGAGGACTTCCAATCACTTACCATCTCACGCAAAGGCGGAGCTCTTGGAATGATCGAGCTCTATATTCAATCTCGTGGCAATCTGCCAATACCAGCGTATTCCTGGCAGTGAAGAATCCCTTGCTATGCTGTCGGATCGCGAAGGACCGGCCTCTACAGGTGGAGGACCACTCGGGAAGTTCCTTTGCAAAACATTTTTTTCTCAGAGAGAAGCAGATAAGTAACTTCTATTAAGTTGAGATTAGAAAGCTTATTAAGCTTTATAAAAATCTTAAAGCCCATAATTTCTTTGTCCACGGCGGCAGTATGTACTCCTTGGCGGCGACGTCGACATCAACATCCTCTCGTCTCGGCGCAGTTCAAATCGTTTGTTAAAGCTTTCTTTTCAAAAAGTTAAAGCTTAAAGGTTTAAGCTATTACTAAAGTTTCAAGAAACTAAGCTTAAATCTTATCCATAGCTGGCGTTCACACTGGTCAATCATGAGCTCGTTTTCCACCTCTCTGTAAGCCCCTGTTCATGCTTGCATTCTGACAGAGCCAAATTCCAGCAAACAGATTACTATACACAGTCTACACGCACGAATTATCTTCTTGGAAGAAGAGTGTGACATCAATTTCAGCATCCGCAAAGAAGAAATACTACAAAAGCCATTTAAAAAAAAAGAATTAAGCCTTGTAAACCCGACTTTGAACTACGCTCATCTCGCTTACAAGATTTTGAGTGTGTGAGGTCTTTAGGAATTTTGTAGGATGTCCGATCAAACCGTGGAAGATTTTATGGCCGAAGGTGATCTACCGGAACCAACGATAGAGCAAAAATTGGATTTGATTATGATGCAGCTTCAAGAGGAATGAAGAGCACATCAAACTTTGCAAGCTCAATTGGCTAATCTGCAACGATCTACCACCAATCAAGATGGACCACAATTTGAAGATCTTATACGACGTATGATCGATGCAACACTTGAAGCACAATCTATTCGGAAAGAAACAAAGATAAATAAAAGAAATTTCAAATTTCGCACTTTCAATGGGTCACGCAATGGAAAGACTGTGCTTGCTTTTATTAGTCAATTTGATGATTATTTCCATGAAGAATAGTATGCTGAGAAAGACAAAGTTAAGTGTGTCACTAATCATCTAGTGGACAGAGCATCCCTATGGTGGATTGTTGTCCGCAAAAGCATTGATTGTCCTACTACTTGGGAGACTTTCCAAAAGAAATTTTTACAGAATTTCCTTCCACCCCAATTCCACAAAAAAGCAATCAAACAATGGGATCTTCTGCAAAACAGAGGGATCGTGAGCCTATTTCACAATATACCGAGCGTTTTTGGAATGCTTTATTGCAACTTCGAATGCTCGAAGATGTACCTGAGGCAACCCATAAACACAAGTTTATGTCTGGCTTACTTGGACATTTTTATGCAGAGGTGAACATATTCAAGCCAACGACTCTTGAAGATGCAATTTCCTTGGCCCATGACACTGAAGACAAAATTCGAGGACGAGAGAAGCAACCACAACTATTTCAAACTAATGGTAACTTTGGTTCAAAATAATTCAATTCAAATATTCAAAGATTCAATCAAAATCGTTTCCTTTCATCTACATTCCGTAAATCTTGGACATGACCCCTTGCTTTACCATCAAACACAAATCCAAATCCTAAGCCATCTATCTAGCCAAATTCCAACATTCCTAGACTTCAAGCTATTACCAATAATATGTCTAAAGCCAAACCCATAGTTTGTTACAAATGTCATCAACCTGGACATCTAGCGGTGAATTGTCAATCCAAAAAGCCAACTGTTCACATCAACTATTTGGGAGCAATAGAAGATGAAGAACATGAAGAAATGCCAGATTTCACGGAAGACGATGACGATATCGGTACTACTTCAGATATTTTACCAGGTATGCCAAATCCCCATTCTTTATTAACGATGAAATGTCTTGTGTATGGTAAAGAAAAGACTGTTTTACATGATGATGGGAGCACACCCGACTTTATTTCTGTAAAATTGGTCAAAGAATTAAATTTACATACTATTTCTACTCATTATCGCATCAAGGCTGCATTCTTAGGCACTAGATACAATGGAACACAAGAAGTGCATGACTTAAAAATTAAAATTGGTGATTATGTTGAACGTAGAAATTTCTTAGTTGTGCCTTTTTAATCTAGTGACATTATCTTAGGAATGCCTTGGCGTCATCAGTACAATCCCGATATAGATTATTCCACGCATTCAATAAAGATTCATTCTAATGGAAAACAAATCACATTGCATGGTATGGACACTTTCGATAATTTTCCATTGCTTAGTCATACACAGGCTAAACGTGCATTACGAAAAGGTAGCAAATCCTACTTAATATGGGTGAATGAAATTGAAGTTAAAGAAAATCAGATGAATCCTAGGCACGCACAATTTCTTTCACAATTTCAAGATTGTTTTGCTGCTGACTTACCACCTGGCTTACCACCTATACATTCTGAAGATCACAAAATAGATTTAATTCTTGGATCACAACCACCATGTAAAGCACCATATAGACATAACCAAATTGAACAGAAAGAAATTCAAGCCCAAATTGAAGAATTGTTAACCCAAGGACTCATTAGACCTAGTAGTTCTCCATTTGGTGCACCTGTCTTATTAGTGAAGAAGAAAAACAATACCTATTGCATGTGCATTGATTATCGTGCCCTAAATAAGATCACTGTTAAGAATAGATATCCGATTCCTAGGGTAGATGATCTTATGGATAAGCTACAAGGATCCACAATATTTAGCAAGATAGATCTTAAATCTGGATAATATTAAGTAAGATTGGACACATTTGATGTATTCAAAACTGTATTTAGAACACAATTTGAACTTAATAAATTCCTTATTATGCCTTTCGGTTTAACTAATGTACTAGCCATATTCAGTCGTATGATGAATCACATATTTTTGAAGCATCAACATTGTGTCATTGTTTTCTTTGATGACATATTGGCTTTCAGTAAGAATAAGAATGAGCATTATGAACGTTTATCTTTGGTTTTCAAATTATTGAAGGAGAATCAATTATATGCTAATCTAGAAAAGAGTGATTTTTTCCAAACACAAATTGAATACCTAGGACATATTGTTTCATTTGAAGGTATTAAAGTTGACCCTAAAAAGATAGAAGCAATTTTGAAGTGGCCGATACCTAAAAATGTGCACGAATTATGTTCTTTCTTAGGTCTTGCTAGCTTTTATAGAAAATTTATGAGAAATTTCTCATTGTTTGCATTACCTTTGACAAAATTATTAAAGAAATGCATTGTGTATCATTGGTCCGACAATAAATAAAAGTCCTTTGATTTACTGAAACATGCTTTAACTCATGCTCCTGTATTGAAATTACCTGACTTCAATAGATCATTTTTCCTAGTAGTCACTGATACTAGTAAATCTGGAATAGGAGCAGTCCTTATGCAAGATTCCCATCCCATAGCCTACTCTAGTTGTAAACTTAAACCATCTGAACTTAAGTATTCTACTTATGATAAGGAATTGCTAGTTGTAGTGCAAGCTTTATGTCAATGGAAACACTATTTAATGGGATCTGAATTCATGATCAAAATTGACCAACAAAGCATTAAACATCTCCTTAGTCAACCACAAATATCTGACCGACACATTAAATGGGTTGCTTTTATTCAAAATTTTTTATCCACTCATACAATATCAAACTGGAAAAGAAAATGTTGTTGCCGATGCTTTAAGTAGAAGTTCGACTATTCATAATATTTCTGTGATATCTTTTGACTCTCTTCTCCCTATGAAAGATACCTATGACCAAGACCCTAGTTTTCAAATTGATTGGAGTAAATTAGTTTCAAATAATTGGATTCCAATTGATTCATTGTCTTACGTTGATGGATTTATGTTCTATGAAAAAAGATTATGTGTAACTGTTCCATTTCGATCATTTGTTTTGCATGAAATTCATTGTCCCCCATACCAAGGCCATAGAGAAATTATTTCTACTTTGCGTACACTGATTGAAGATTTTTATTGGCCACACATGGAATCTGATGTATCTAACTTTGTATTTGAATATTTAATTTTCCAAAGAGTTAAACGATACCATGGTAAACAATATGGTTTATTAATGCCTTTACCAATTGCAGAACGACTATGGGAACAGATCTCAATGGATTTTATCAATGGTTTGTCTAACACTAAAAATAATCATGATATGATTTGGACTATTGTAGATAGGTTTAGCAAACAAGCATATTTTATTCCATGCAAGAAAACATTAACTGCATCTCAAGCTGCTCAATTGTTTTTGAAAATTATTTTTACTAATCATGGTTTGCCAAAAGTTATTATTTCTGACAGTGATTCTAGATTCTGCAATAATTTTTGGATTACTTTATTTGCTAATTTAAGAACAAAGATTGATTTTTCATCTGCATTTCATCCTGAAACAAATGGGCAAACAGAAGCTACTAACAATACCATTTTAGATCTTTTGCATGTATACACAATTTCAAAACCACAAACATGGAACACACAATTACATTTACTTCAGTTTGCATACAATAACACACCACATACAGCTACACAGAAAGCACCATTTGAAATTATTTATGGATATAGATTACCTACACCTGTTACATCATTGTCAAACAAAGTTAAAGCTGCTGATGATATTGCTAACATGCATGCTACTATTTTTGATGAAGTTAAAGATATGATTGCGAAAGCCCAGCAATCATACACAAAACAAGCCAACAAGTTGATGATTATGTTTGGTTACGTATTGAAAAGCAAAGATTACAAAGTATAGACAAACACCTTGTTGTAAAGTTAGCTCCTAGATTTTATGGACCTTTCAAAATCATTCACAAAATCAATGACAATGCATTTAAACTAGAATTACCACAACACTGGAAAATCCACAACACTTTTCATATTAGTTTACTACGACCTTTTAGAGGCCAATTACTTGTACATCCTTTCTATGAAAACCCTCCTTTGTTAGAAGAAGAAATTGAAATCCTTGAACCTGAAACTATTCTAGATACTGACTTTATGACCACTAGAACTGGCCGTAGATATTCTAGATATTTGGTTAAGTTTAAAAATCATCCTATTGAAGAGGCCTAATGGATGCACGCTTGAGACCTAAGTGCTTACCCCTCACTGCTGGCTCCACATTGAGCTAATAGCAATTGAGGACAATTGCTATCCCACCTCGGGGGTATGATGCCAGGAGGCATATTCCACGGTGGATTCCGTGAGGTTTTGCGGTGGATTCTGTAAAATTATATTTGTTGGCAGGTTTCATACATAAGGTGGATTCCTTGTGTGAAAAGTTGATGGGGACGCCTATTCTTTTTGGGCGTCTTGTTAATTTAATGTGCAAGTGGGTGATTCCATAGCGGGTGATTCCACAAAATACATATTTAAATTAATGGACATTTATGAGTTTAGAGTGCGGACTTGTAATAAATTAAGGTTAGGATTGAGTTCTAACCAATTTATTTATTTTGTAGCTGAAGATTGCTAGGTATTCACTTTTGTCAGTTTAATTTTATTATTTTCTAACAGTCGTGAATGCTTCAGTTGATGTGTAGTGCTAGCAGCGGTGGCGTTGGGAAGCACTGGGCGATAGCGTATATTCAAGTTATTTAGAAGAAATTAACATTTTGATGGGCGCGCATCTTAGGCGTGGCACCAATATTTATTTTGACGCGCTTATTTATTGAAGCGTCTGATATTTATTTATTATTTTGTATGTGCATGGACACATGATTTAAATATTTGTTATTGGACATTGTATTTGGGCACAACCCGACTCTTTGGGCATCCAATCGCTTTAATTCTTTGGTGGGACAAAAGCAAACACAAAAGCTAAAGCGTGCTAATTGTAAATTGGGCTATTTTTTGAGCTTGGAGATGAATAATATATAAAATACATGCTTTGTGGAGTGCTCACACAAGGCATGGGGGGAAGATTGTACCCAATTAGTCTTTTGCTTCATGTCGTGCAAGTCTTCTCTCTTGTTTTTTGTGCAAAAGTAGAGTTATTTTGTTCTTGGGAACCTTCCGACGCTCGCTACGCACGCATACAACATCCGATCTGTGCACCAGTATCTCTCTTCCTTGCTCTCTTGCTCTATTTTCCATAGCTCTTGCTTTTACTTGTGTGCTTACACTTGGGCTCTACATTTCAATTGGTATCAGAGCCAACCATTCAGGGAGTTTCTTTATCCTTGGCTTTAGCCTAGGTTCAAAGCTTTAGCTCAAGGTTTCATGGTAGCCATTATTTCTTTCTCTTGAGATATTCATTGAGTTTTCCCTTCTCCTGGTTTGTTCAAACTTGCTCTTGACTTGTTCCAACTTGCTCCTAGTTTGTCATGTTAAGAAGCATGGATCTAGAGCATGGCTATGGAGGATGGAAGAGAAATATAAGACTCATGATAACATTGACTTAGAGAAAATGACTATCACACAAGTGAATTAGGTTCCAAGATGGAAGCTTGGACTCATAAACAGAATCTTGTGTGTGTAGACAATGACACTGAGATTGAAAGGAAAAAAAAGTACAATGACATTCCATTCAAATGATAGGCAAGTACAATGCTTTATAGTCTTTTGGATAGGTAGCACTTTTCACCACTGTGCTTATGGGATTCAATCCCTTCTCCTAGATTGCTTGCATTTCCTTTGGCCCAATTGCTCCATACAAAGAGGGTACACTGGGTGTGATTGCCTAAATTCTCAACACCCCTCCTCAATCACAACGAGAAATGCACAAAGTGTGTAGAGGCTTTAATGAGAAACCACTTGCAAAGTGTGGGCATACCACAAACATGGTAATTATCCAGAGGTTGTTGCAAACAAAGCTAAGTGTGGGTACCAAAAACATGGTGGACATCTAGAGGCTATAATAGGGGCCTCACAAAGTGTATAAAGGCTGTAGTGCCAAGTTACATGGGGAGTTTACAAGCTTATGAAAGGAACATTAGGGCAAGGTTATACAATAAAAAGTTCTGGTAAAAAGTAGAGTTAAGGACCAATAGGCCCTTGCAATTTTCTTTATCAGATATGTCATGGTAGGTGTAACAGATATTCTTTCCTTTGTCCTCTTTTTTTATGTAGTCCAATTTTCTTTCTTTTTTGTCATCATGGTCTTCTTCTTCATTAACTTTGCTTGCATTAGTCTTCATGTCCCCCTCGAGCAAAGATATCACTATTTTTGAGATTTTCATGATGACCAAGGCAGCTTGAATGTCTTCAAAATCTTTAAATGAAATCATTGATTGCACTTGGATGTAGGCGAGTCCATTTTTTCCTGCATGTAGAGCACACATGTCTTCCATGTAGTGTAAATGAGTAAGAAGAGCTATGCTATTCTTCATGAAAGGCATCCATTTAAAAATCTTAACACTTGGCATTCTCATTAGTGAGAGTAAGCTTCAAAAAACTATGGTAAAACCAACAAGGAGTTGATCTTAAATGTGCTAAAAAACACAAGTGCCAAGAAGCACTAGATAAGTATCAAGAGATACTATCTTAATGAGCTTGATGTTGATGCTTGATCTTCTTGGCTGAGCTTGAGTCTTTCAAATATTCTTAATGAGGGTTGCACTTGCTAGAAATTGAGTAGATTTGAGTGGCAAGAACTCTAATAGTCTTGGAGGAGTGAGAATATTATGGGACTTTTGAGCTTGAGGTTGAAGGAGCTATGGTGGATTAGGGTTTGTAGGGTAGGCTGACTAGTTTTTTGCTAGCAACAGCATGTACATGCAATCATTGTAGGAGGTATTTTGTGGGTAGAAGTCCTATGAGTTGGGCTTCAAAAGCCCTATGATCACAGGGTAAATGGTGAATTGTTCAGGTAGTATCAATCGTACGACCTGTTGACGGCACAGATATGATAGCGATGTCCAATTTCTACAATGTTGAGCTTAGAGCAGGGCAATGTTGATGTTTGAAGTAATACATAGAAGCTTTAGTAGCAAGGAAACACTTCTCTAAGACCAAAGATTAGTGAGATTTGGCTTGTAGAGAGAGATATCAGAACTCCAAGTAGGTAGGGTCTTGCAAGCTATGGTTGCTATGAAGGTAGGGAGTATAGATTAAGTTGGAAATGAAGTCAACCACTTGGACTGAGCTGGACAGAGATGAAGAGGAGCTGAGAGAAGAGATTTCAAAGCTAAGCCATGCTCACCACGGCTTATTTACCCACAGTTGGATTGACATATATAGTTATCTTTATTTTAGCATTGTTCTAATTACAATTTTCAACATTACCTTGGAGAGCAAGCATTGTACTTTGGTAGTCTATTACTTGCGGTTGGTGGATAGCTCTGTACTTTGGTATTTCCTCTTATTTTGCCCTTGTTTTGGCTAGGTTTTGGGGGCTGATTTGTAGTCATTTATAGTAGTCAATTCTCTTGGAATTTACATTGGTATACTACCATTATGGCTAGTCCTTCGAATGATAGTGCTATTTTCAATAATGAAAAGTCTAATGACTCAAATTTCACCTATTGTGCGCCATAAGTTGCGTGATGATAAGCGCAAAGAGAAAGGCAAGCACAAAGTGCATGAAAAGTTTGATGATTGCATCATTGTTTCTAGTAAGTCCAATGTGAAAATTGAGGAGATAAACGCAATGGAGCGTGAGTCTGATGATGATTAAATGTGGAGAAATCCTCCTATTTGAAATCTTTTGCTGTTCATTCATCCTCTCTTCCCTTCACTTGACATTCTTGGGAGTTTCTATTTGTTTTCTCTCCACTCCACTACACATTTTTATTCTCCATCTTCCTACACCATGGAGGCATATGCTTGGTGCAAAAAACCTAGTGATTTCATTGAGTCCATAGTCACTTATAATATGCTCAATGAGCAAGACGAGAAGGTTTCCTTGACCATAACAAAGGGAGCTTAGATAACCATGCAACAAAGAAAGTGGAAGATATCCTCGATAGCCAACCCTTTCTTATCATACTGAAAGGGTAGAGTAATGGATTTTAGGCTTATTGGATCCAAGAGAATAATTAAAGATGTATGAGAGCAACATGTTTTCATGCATAATGAGCTTCACCTTAAGCTCAATGCTTCCAATCTCCCTTTGCATAGACCCAATCGTTAGTGCAATCTGGCTATGTTTACTTTCTAGTATGAATGAAGGTTTGTGTTTCTTATTCATCTTGTAGTGCTGATAAGACTACATAATATTAATAGGCTTGTATTCATCAAGCCTTAAGGAGCTGTAGCCATTAGAATGTGTGGTAGATATTCTAGATGTCATCCACACCTCCATCATCGGTGAGGAGCTTTATAAGGGGAGAAACAAAGTGACACTAGCTAAGAGGGGCATATCTTTTACGATCATTTTTATGTACCAAATCCATCCAATGAGCAATGTGGAACCTTGTCTAGCCACCCCCTTCTAGACTTTTAAGAGTAAAGAGTGGTCGCTAGCAGATTCAAGGATAAGCAAGAGTTACTAGGGAAAAATTTTCAGGAGATGGCAAAATGTCTAAAGCCCAACATTTCAAGTAGGCAAAGCAAAATATCTACTTTTATGCATATAGACAATTTTGTAGACTTCTTCTCTAACACTCAAGTCCAAACCTCAAGAACCATATTCCTAGTGAAGTGCATAGATGCAAATAGCATCCTAGAGTTTGTGAACAAAAAGTTGGGATACAAAGATACGTGGAATATCTTGCAAGGTGCAACTAGATTCTATTGTTTGCAATATATGATTGCCACTCAAAAATTCATCATCACATTCTCGTACAAAAGATGGCACCATGTTTGGGGGTAGTTGGTGCCACTAGACCAAGCCATATTAGTGTGTGGATGAACAATGAGCTATTGATTATTATGAAGCTAGGATCAACCTTCACATTACAACAATTGAGGAGGGATATGCACAATGAAGACATCCAAGTTCCTACTTTGTTTAACTTCTATGTTAATGACAAAAAGATGCATTGTTATTTGCATTGCTTATTTTGCTTTATATCCACATTATCAAAGGATATATATATATGCATGCATCACATTACCTCTAATTACTCTCTCTTGATGTATGCCACTTTCCAATAAGAAAGTAAAATAGCATTATGTGCAAAGAGATAACAAACAATGCCATGCATTTACACTAGAAAGCCATTAGTCCATCTTGCACACCTATATCAGTAGAGGCCACTATAGAGGCCTTTTTCACATAAGAATCATAAATATTTTATGCACTTTTGGACATAAGAAAGACAATACTATAAAAAAATTGTAATGAACATGTCTAGCAATATCAACGAGAACCTAAGATTTTTTTCATTACCATTTTCTTATTACAATGTAAAATTATACAATGTGATGAATGGATGAGCCATTGCAAAATGACAAGTCTCCTCAAGGACAGGGGTTGAAAGATTGAGCATGGGGGTAGCTATAGCTTGCACAATGAGATTATTATGTATGGTGGGGTTGGAAGGCGAGGTTGGGATTGGGATTGGTGGTGAGATTGGGGTTGGGTTTGCAATTGGAAGGATTGACATCTAGCGACATCCTCCATATCATGCCACAGATCTTCCAATCTCTGTCCCTCCCTCCTCTTTGGACTCTCTACAGGGCCGCTCATTCAATGGTTGTGACTTGCTCTCCATAGTCAGATTCGATTGTACCCATTCTTTGACTTATGCCATATTGGCTTCAAATTGCAACTTGGCCCATTCATACTCATGCACAATCTCTAACTAAGCTTCTTCAACCTATCGCCGCCTCTGTACTCTCTTCTTGTCCACTTCTCCTCCTCGAATCACCCCCTTGTCAACTATAATGAATTGAAGGGAGGAGATCTTGAACTTTTTAATGTCAAAATCAAAGCAGCCATGTCTACTAATATTCTGTGCCAAAAACAAAGTTACAAAATACATGCTTCAATTGGAAAAAATAAGCTTTCATTGTAGAAACCACACAGATTTGGAAGATCAAATATAGTATTGAGAATAAGGAACGTATTGAGGCATGCTCTCCATCCACAAATAACGTGCACTTTAGCAAGAATTTGAAATTTGTTCGTATCCCTATCTTGCTTTATCTTGAAAAATTCCTACAAAAAAACTCTTCATTCTTCTTCAATGCTTCACATCATCTTGCACTTTCTTGAAATCCCTCGTCTATCACATGCAAAAAAGCCAAATTTGGGTTCTCTTTCTTTGATTTCAATATTTCCTTGACCTTTTGGCCCTTTAACCGAGTGTCTTTGAATGCTTTCTCCGTTTCTCTCGTTTGTGTGGCACTCACATCTTGCAAGAGGCTACCTTCTAGGGAATTGATTGTAGTGGGCAACAAGTATTTGCCATGAACATTGATACCATCAACAACTACTTGCCATGAACAACCTCTACTATGAATAACCAAAAGACTTGCACATGCATCAACACTTGGGGGAATTGAAGTTGAAAGTATTGCAAATAGGTGAGGAATATGGGAGAGTAGAGCACGCTCATGAACCTGATGCAGGGCGCTGAATTTGCACTTTTATGATCATGTGTTGATTCTTTGAGTTTGAGATTTGTGAAGAAAAAAAACAGCGGTGTTTGCTGATGGGGGCATACCTAGCCAAATTTGTTTGCTAATCAAGGCACCCCCAAATCGTACCTAGGAAGGCACAGAGAACATTGCTCAAACCTATATCACAACAAAGAAAATGCAAGATGAAGACGACTGTAATGCACTTGGAAAGTTCGTAGCACAACAAAATGAATCCATCCATTCAGTTATATGTGCACCGAAGGCCATGCACAACTCCATGGAGTTGCTATCGGAGATGTGCAAACAACAATAGTTATGACGTATGTGCCATTGGTACAGTCACTCGTACTACTACATTATACGGTTCTAATTTCGTACTTCTAGATGTCTTGTTTGTGCCTAGCATTACAAAGAACTTGTCTATCTCTACTTTTAATAAGTATAACTTTCACGTTATCTTTGAGGATGACAAATGTATTGTCAAAGACAAAGAGATGGATTATGCACTCAAGTTGTTTGGCACCCTGTAGAAGGGTCACTTTTTGTTGGATACCTATGATAGACAATCTCATGATGCTCTAGTGGTTACTACTCTTTCGCCCACAATGTAGAATGCGGAGCTATGACATGCTCACTTTGGACATATGAGTTTTGGGAGTTTGATGACCCTTCAGAGGTGTCATATGGTAGATGCATTGCCTCCAGTGGAGACTCCACCTTCTTAGGCATACAAGGGATGTATTTTGGGCAAATGCACATGTTTGCTTTAAAAAAGAATGGTGCAATGTGTGCCGTCCAAAAAATATAGCTTATTCACTCTGATGTTTGTGGTCCCATGAGAACATGTGCACTTGGGGGTCATCTTTACTTTGTCACATTTATTGATGAAAACCCTCAATCTGATGTATTCATGCATTTTAAACACTTGTTGCAAAGCTTAAGGCTAAAACTGGCTTGAAAGTAAAGACACTTCGCACAGATAGAGGGGAGGAGTATATGTCTCATGCTTTTGAGACATATTTGCTTGATCATGGGATTACACATCAAGCCACCATTACAATGATCCCTCAGTAAAATGGTGTTGCTAAAAGGAAGAATTGGACTCTTATGGAGATAACTTGTTGTATGCTGAAAAGCAAGGGGATGCCTCATAAATTTTGGCTAGAAAGCCTTCAGTGTGTAAATCATTTGTCGAATCGTGCACCCACTGAGACACTAACAATCATACCGTTTGCAACTTGGCATGACAAGAAACCTAAAATTGACTACTTTCGGGTGTTTCGATGCATAGCCTATACACATTTCCGAAAGAGCTTCATGGGAAGCTTGATGACCAGGTTCTAAAATACATATTTATTGGCTACAATTTGGAGAGTAAGGGCTATCACTTGTATGCCCCACGCATGAAGAAAGTTTTTGTCAGTAGGGTCATCATATTTGCTGACAATGCTACATTTTCACATGACCAATTTCAAATGCCAACCACCTATGACATTGATGATGTCTTTGAGAGTGTTTTGCCACCTTTGGAGTCCATGCCTGTTGTAAATGGTAGGACATACATAATACAACAAGTTGTTGTTGCACCATATGCTCCCAAATAGTAGGGTTTTGATGATGGTTTGCCAGATGTAGTGGGCTGCAAGGGGCAAATTTGGCTAATTTTACGGAAGTATATGATTGCAATGAGCACGTCAAAGATAAAACTGATAGCACTATTGATAGGTACAAAGCACGGTTGATAGCAATAGGCTATGCATAGAAGAAGGGCATAGATTATGAGGAAACTTTTGCTTCTACATCTCATATAAGTACGGTGAAATGTGTAATTGCTATGGCTGCAAATTATGGCTAGAAAGTATATCAATTGGACATTAAGACAACATTTTTGAATGGGGATTTGGATGAAGATGTTTATGTATCACAATCTCCAATGTTTGTATTTAAGGGGAAAGAGCACATGGTATGCAAGTTGCATAAAGTTCTCTATGGTCTCAAACAGGCTCCTCGTGCATGGTACTCTAAAATTGATGCTTATTTGGTCAGCAAAGGGTTCAAAAATACTCCAATTGTTGCCACTCTATACATTAAGAATGAATGGGGGGACTTATTGATTATCATTCTTTATGTAGATCACATGCTACCACACACACACACACACACACAAGAGAGAGAGAGAGAGAGAGAGAGAGAGAGAGAGAGAGAGAGAGAGAGAGAGAGAGAGAGAGAGAGAGAGAGAGAGAGAGAGAGAGAGAGAGAGAGAGAGAGAGAGAGAGAGAGAGAGTGTGTGTGTGTGTGTAAAGAAAGAGAGAAGCATAGAGCAAGAAATATAGAGGGATAGAGTAAATTATATAGAGGAAGAGAGTTAGATCAAAATATAGGGGAAGAGAGAGTAAGTGGTATAGAGGAAGAGAGTGAGATATATATATATATATATATATATATATATATATATATATATATATATATATATATATATATATATATATATATACACACACACACACACACACACACACACACACACACACACACACACACATAGAGAGAGAGAGAGAGAGAGAGAGAGAGAGAGAGAGAGAGAGAGAGAGAGAGAGAGAGAGAGAGAGAGAGAGAGAGAGAGAGAGAGAGAGAGAGAGAGAGAGAGAGAGAGAGAGAGAACATAGAGGGAGAGAATCAAAATATAGAGAGGGGTATATAGAGAGATATTGAAGGAGAGAGTGGAAGGTATAGAGCAAGAGTGAGAGATTGAGGGTTGTGTTCATGGTTCATGATGATCATGGATTAGAAACCATACCATGTCTTCCTTTTTCACAAGTCCCCTTGTTGCACCTCACTCCATCTACCCCTTTTGTGATGGCACCCAGTCCTTGCTTATGAATTCTTAAAACAATTAGATATTTTCTTCAATAGTGATAAACAATTGGTTTAAGGGACTTGTTGCAAGAAGGTTAAAAATTTGAACTTAGTGATTTTGTAAAGAATTACAAAAAGATATTAGTCCAATTTATTAGAAGGATTGTTTAAGAGGGCTTTTCACTAAAGTTAAAACGTAAATATAATGTAGCATATCTCTTTGGAGAAAACCTTGATGCTCGAATAGATGTGTTGTTGTTACCTAAAGCAATATAACAAGAAACCAAAAATCACTAGAGCTAGATAAGAGGTAGCACGTGTGAGTGATATCCTTGTCATGCAAACCCAAGTGGAGATTGTTTCTTCATATTTCAAAGAAATCTTGATGAAGTAAAAATAGAAATTTGGATAAATAGTATAGATAATCTAGTTTGCAACTATTTGGCATTCTACGATCCTTGTGGACATCTAAGATGTCAAGTAGATAGAAAGAAGTCATAGGATGTTTTCCTACTAGTGAGATAAATGATTGGTATAAGGGATTCGTTACATGGAAGTTAAAATTTTAACCCAACTATTTCATAGAAAAATTAGAAAAGGTATTATTTAGCCCAAATCACTAGAAGGTTGTTTAACAAGGTGTCTTGTGAACATTAAAACATAAAAATAATATAGCTGACCTCTTTGGAATAAACCCTCAATACTTGAATAGTCACATCATTGTTGCCTAAAGCAAGATAAAAAGAGACCCAAAATCATGACTTAAACCAAACAAACCTATGCTTGTAATCTCAGAGCTTCAAAATCATGAATTAATCCAATGGAGCTTATGCTTGTAAGATTAGGGATTAGATGGTACTCATGAACAAGTATATTTTGGTTATATTTCTTGTTACATTAAAAAAATTGTTTTTATAGTTTGTGGATGCTAAGAGATAATATATCCAAAAATAGGTTAGTACGCTAGCTCTTCAGTAACGGAGTTGGATTACCACTCCGGATTGCTAGGACTGTTAGTGGACACAAGAGATCTCTCTATAGATACCTAATATATGCTAGGAGATGCCAAGGAGGCAGGAAAATGTGGCCATAAGTCATTAGACGTAGTAGGACTAGTTTAGCCTTTATGAACCTAGGTGGATCTCCTAAAAGACCCTCAAAATAAAGCATTTTTTTCTTGTCAAGCTAAATTATTCTAAGATAATTAAAAGCTAAAAGTATTCCTTGAGAGAAGTGTGTGGTTAGATTCTAGATGGATCTTTTATATGGCATGATGGTCTCCGTTAATAGAGAGGCTTCCATAAAAAAGTAAACACTAGATTAGGATAACTAGGAAGGGTCGAATGCTGACTCTCCTAATGTGTCACCCTCGATTCCAATTTGTGCCTTTTTAAGGGGATGGAGTTGAGACTATATCTTATGGGTAGAGGGGTGGGTACACTTGCTCCCCCTCATTTCTCACTCTCTTTGAACCAAGTGCCAAAATGGTTCACTTTCGCTTGAGGGTTGATAGCAATGCAGTCACCTTAGAAGCTTACACTAGATGGTTGATCAGAGTGTTAGATATGCTCAATGCTGCACTAATGTGCCACCATGAGCCGTGGTGCTTTTGGCTATTGGTATGAGCTTGATTTCATGATCAACGTCCCTTTTGGGAGGAATTTTGGTCAACTCTGCATGGAAGTCGTCTGCATACTCTTTCATCCAAGATGTTTCTTATTTAGATTTCTTATCTTGATTAATCTTATTGAGCTTAATAAGTAGACAAGTAAACCTTTCCTTAGACCTTGAGCAATATGTGAGGCTTTAGCCAATTAAATATTTGATTTACTAGCTTCACCTTGTGTAGTTGCTTGATTTTCCTTCTAATTTTGGAATGAGACTTAGCCTTTTTTGCTATGGATGTGAGTATCATTGGAGATTAACCAAACCATCCCTAGAAGACACTTGTAGGAATCCAAGTTCATGATGTAGAACCTCATGCTAGTAGGATCATCATCTAGATCAAATTTTACCTTTCTAGATTGTTGTGAAGAAATGACTTCTCTTCCATGAGCTCATTCTTAACCATGTTTTGGTTGGGGCTAAAATACCACATGTATCTTATGACCTTGTTGTCTTGGGCACATGTCCTTAAAGGGTTGCCACAATTGATGGACTACATAAGAAGTGGAAATTTTTAGCTATATTTTGTTTACATGAGATTGTAGAGGACTTCATCATTGATTTCATGAATGATGCTTACATTGCTGTTGCCCATGCACACAAGGTCAAATGGTTGTGAGAGGATAGGCAAAGTATTTGGCCGAATGGTTGTAAATGTTTACAAGGTATACAATACTTCTCTTAGATGTGAAATTGCTAAGAACATATTTATTGTTCCTCCACTTCTTTTTGTGGATATTTTTTAAAACTCTAGTTCAAATATTGGATGTTTTTTAAAATTTTTGATAGTGTCACACACACACACACACACACACACACACACACACACACACACACACACACACACACACACACACACACACACACACACACACACACACACACACACACACACACACACACACACACACACACACACACACACACACACACACACACACACACACACACACACACACACACACACACACACATCCATACATTGAAAGGCAAATTCCTTATACATAACTAGTTACTTTTGGTGATTTTTTTTCATATTTGTTGTTGATAATGTTTTCTTCACGGGGGTCATTGGAGTCTAATCTAGTTTGATATTCTTGCTCAAAGTTCATCCTTATGAATTGTCTTCAAGAGGTTTCATTATAAAGTGATGCACACCATTGTAGATGGAGAGTTATCTCAAATTTTTGTAGGACTATAGATTCAAAGTTGTTGAACATAGATGGGGTAACTATAAGTCTTTTGTCTTTTGCTTTTAAGTTAAAATTCTCTTATATTCTCAGCTGAGTTGTTGTGTGCTTTGTTTTAGTGCAAAGATTATCTTGAGTCATATATGTGGTAGATAAGGGAGAGGTATATTAAGATAATTTTGGATAGGGCAGTCACATCGGTGGACATTGACTCCCCTTTTCCTCCTAAATCATTTAAGGACAAAGCCAAGACATAGGTGAAAGATACAAGCAATAAGTGTTGGGGTAAAAGGCCTCTGGGCCTACCCGTGTATATTGTGACCGCCCATTCTTTATTCATATATAATATGATAGTGCAATAAGGCTATCACTTCAGTTGGACAGCACCTACATTGTGTGTGTTTTTCTCTCCCGCATCTTTCTCTTCTCCTTCTCCACTGCCATTGCATCCCCTTCAACTGGTATCAGAGTGGGTCTTCAAGAGCTCATCCCGGCCTTCCACATGAGGTATGAGATTTTCATTCTCACTCAATTTTCAGCTCAATAGGGTTTTCACATGTTGTGGGCAGCAATAGCTCACACCTCTTAGAGCTTCCTTCACCTGGATCTTGCTTCCAGCCTATCAAGGCTTGCTGAGGCTTGGTGTAGGCCTTCTTTGGTCCCCATTTGTGCCCCCTTTGGGCCCCATTGTTGACACGTGGGACAGCAGACCCCCCCCAACCAGCTCACGTTTTTTTTTTTGCGCCTGTTTCAAAATCTGGCCCAAAAATCACTCTTTTTGTCATATCTTGGGCATTTGAAACCCGATTGAGGCAAGGTAAGAGTCTAAGTTGGGGTTTTGGCACACTTCGGACGTGATGGTGATGTCGGATTTTCCAAATTCTAATGATAGAATATTATGCAATAAATTTCAGGCCTGAAACAACATGTATTTGTATGGCTATGGCTTATGTGATGCTTCTACTGATGTCTATTGATACTGGATCACTTGTGGATGTTATGCCTCTTATGTGAGATGCATTTGGAGCTGATTTAGCTCAGCCATTGACTGTTTTGAACAATCCCAGATCTGTCCAAAACAGGGCAGCCACCTGTTACTTCAATTTTATGCTTACAGATCTTGGCATTTGATGCCCGATTATGCACGGTTGGTGCCTATACATACGGGAATGTATGCCTATGGATTTGAGCTTGGATTGAACACTAATTTGCTCAGTTTATAGAGGTTATATGCTGTTGGAAACTTTAGGGCTGAAGCTATTTATGCTATAGTTGGGTTATGCCTATTGGTTACGGGGTGCTCCCGGATACTCGGTATGATGTCATGATGTATTTGGACTATGCCACATGTCTTGTTTATGCTCCAGAATGCTTTTGAGTTGAGATTAGAGCTCGATTTGGGTTTGATTGTCACTTATTTATAGCTAGCATTTCATCTATGACATGGTTTATGCCTAGGCTACCCAGTACGGGTTATGATGTCTTGGTGAATGCTTTATGCTTTGGCTATGGATGGTAGTTGTTTGAGCTCGTCTTGACATTCATTTGAGTATTCCCTTGAGTAGTTAGATATTGACTTGGCTTTTTTCGTTACGACCTTGGATGCTATATGGGATTTGATGCTCCGATTATGGATCTTGGCTATTACTTGGATGCACTTACAGGTATCGAGCAGTGAACTGCTCCCTTGTTTTGGCAGTTGCCTATTGAGCTGTGATTGCTTGTTTGCATTTGATATGACATATACTTAATGATCAATGGACTTGGATAGTGCTTGGGATTTACAGTTATGGCTTTCTTGCTCCTCTGTTGTCTAGCTTCTATGCTAGTTGGTCTCCTGTTGCCCATCCATGTTAGAGAGCAGATGCTATGTATGCTTACCCGTCTATGCACATGGTCTACTGTTGTATATCTTACAGAGCCACTTATTTGGATGTTGCTGTATAGATGTTTGGGCTTCACCTGGAGCTTGACTCTTGCAGGATGCTTTGCCACTTGTCGGTCTTTACTTGACTTGGATGTTCCTTGGTGGCATGATGTACTGCAGAGCTATGCGTATGCATATGATTATGGGCTGATTTCATGGCTGAATATCATATGCTCTTATGACAGATGTCTTATGCTTGATTGTACTTTGGTTGGTTATGCCATGCAGTTGGCTACGACTCTTCTTCATGTGGGAGATTTTGCATCCTTAATTGATGCCTTTATGTCCTCCCATCCATTGAGGTTTCATGAGCATTTGCAGCATGCTTCTACCACTGATGTACTAGCAGATGATTGTCTTTATGAGTAGGTTCCCTATGTTGGGACAGCCCTCGACTGCTTGAGCTCCGTGGATGCTATGGATAGCCCTATTCATGATGACTTGGATTCCTTGTCATCTTCTATAGGTTCTTCTACTTCAGATGTTGTTTGCTTCCATTGTGGGAAGCTTGGGCATGTTCAAAGAAAATGCTTTAGACGGATTAGAGAGCACCAAAGATAGAGACAGACTCGACATGAGCAGAGAGTCAGCGATGCAGCAAGTATTACCACTCTTTCTAGTAGTGAGGTACATGCAGTTACCCATGATGATGTAGTTGAGCATGTCCTCCTGTCATCTAGTTTCCCTACAACTTACTTACTCAATGATTAGGCCCATGCCTTTGATTTGCTTTTCGACTCTATGGCATCTTGTCATGTTACCCCTCATAGAGCATGGATCTCTTCTTACAGGGAGGTTGATGGATGCATTGATCTGGGCCTTGAGCAGACTTATACTATTGTTGGTACAGGGAACATACACCTAGCTTTGCCTAATGGGACTTCTCTTATGCTCAGGGATGTTCTACATGTTCCCATGCTCAGTAAGAGCCCGATTTCTGTCAGTCAGTTGCATGATGCAGGTTACTCTATTTCTCTTCAGGATAGGTCATGGAAGATCTGTCATGGTTGCTTGGTTTTGGCCAGAGGTTCTCGAGTTGGTTCTCATTACCCAGTGCATGTCTCTCATGTGGGAGATTCTATGGTTGCAATTATCCGGATACCACATGCATTGTTATGGCATTATAGCCTAGGCCATATGCACCACAGAGAGATGGCGATCTTGTCTCGTTCAGACTCATTGCTGCCTCCTATGTCACCTACAGATCTTGATGGTTGCCCTGATTGTACTCTTGGTCCTTGTAGAGCCCCCTTGGCTTCTGGCGATCGTATGAGGCATGCTCCTCTAGATCTTGTCGATTGTGCAGTATATGGACCTATGGCTTCCTAGTCACTTGGTGGAGCATCGTACTTTGTGACCTTTGTTGATCATGCTATCGATCGTGTTTGGGCTTTTCCCTTGGTGCAGATTGAGGATGCTGCAGTTATGCTTGACAGGTTTATGGATTCTGCTGGTAGCAGGCCTAGGTGCTTGCATATGGATTATGAGAGTCATGCTCTCTCTCCCAGCTTTCGAACCTCTTGTCAGCAGTATGGCATTGATTTCTTGTGCCCACAGTATTATGGGATTGCTCATGGCATGTGTCTGACCTTACAGACAAAGGTTGCTTCTATGCTTACCATAGCTAGGTTGTCTTATGGATTTTGGGCTGAGGCCCTTATGACAGCAGTCTATTTGGTTAACAAGACGCTGTGCTTGACCTTGGATAGTATTATACCCCATGAGCCATGGAGTGGCATGCAGCCCTCCTATGATTACTTGAGGATGTTTGGCTGCCAAGCATCTGTACGTATGCCACATGAGCCTATGTCGCGTATATGTATCCTCCTTGGTTATGGAGATGGTGACTTTAAGGCCTGCAGATTATGGGATTTGGATGCCCAACAGGTCATACGTAGTTGCCATGCTGTCTTCTATGAGACGTAGACACCTCTTAGCCCTCTTGATGAGCGTTCAGTATGCTTTATGGGGCTGATTTTACAGCAGCTGCAGTGCCATTATAGCAAGCTATTTTTAATGCTGAAAATGAGGCACTTATTGGCCCAGACGATGGAGCTATGCATAGCAGTTAGGGTCAGGATGTTGGTGGTCAGTTGCTAGACCCCTTGTAGGCTCATGAGAGCCGTTTTCTTGTAGTTTTGCAGGCTAGACAGCCAGCCATATGTTAGTCTTCTGCTTCCCTGAGGCCACATGTAGTCTTGAGACCCCGTTGGATGAGTGTCCGGGATGTTGGCCCTCTTTTAGTGATTGACTCTGGAGAGTTTGACTGCTCTCCACTGTCTTATATGCACCATGCTGATGCTATGCACGACTCTAATGCTTTACAGCTGTGCACTGATGAGTTGTGCTTGCTTTATGTGAAGCATTCTTGGATTGCTCTATTGTATGGAGCTGCGGAATCACTTAACTCATGGATGTCATGGACTCGGGGATGCTTGACTCTTCTTCTGCAGAGGTTCCCGACACTTCTTGCATAGCTCGCTTTTCGATTGGGTGTTGGGTGAGATGTTATGATTCCTCACCTTGTCTTTTTTTTTTCTTTTCTTTGTTTTCACTCCCTAGCCACATTGGCCTTTTAGTGGGAGGCTGTTGGGGTGAAAGGCCTCTGGGTCTACCCGTGTATACTGTGACCACCCATTCTTTATTCATATATAATATGATAGTGCAATAAGGCTGTCAGTTTAGTTGGACAACACTTACATTGTGTGTGCTCTTCTCTCCCGCATCTTCCTCTTCTCCTTCTCCACTGCCATTTCATCCCCTTCAGTAAGGGCACTTCTAAGGCAACCGCTAAAAAGGCTTCTATTGCCTCTACAAAGAAAGGTAAGGGCACAATCAAGTCAACCACCAAAAAGAATTATGTTGCCTCCACAAAGAAAGGTATTTCAAAGCTTTTTCCTTTGAAGTTTGATCCATTTCCTATGAAGTCTCAAGAGAAGAGGATGCTTATGAATTCAAATTCTTCCGTTAACAAAAAAAAAAGCATGCAATAAGGACACTAGTAATGATGAATGAAATTGATAAAGATGAACCTGTGCCAAAGAAGGAGAAAAGTTCAAAGGAAGGAGAAATTGAAGATCAGAAAGCCAACTAGCCTCATATAAACCTTATCATTAAACCACGGCAAGTGTATTCTTCTAGATTTCCTTCTAAGATTCATAGCCTTCTGAATATCTTTGGCTATTTTGAGTTTGACGCTTTTTATTGCTACTTGATTGGGAGTCTCCCAATTCAAGGATACAAGGATCGGCAATGGTAAATTCTCAATATATCCATATACCTTCTCTTGACAAAACCACATATTGTGCATAATATAGAAAAATCCTACCTTCACGTAAAAAACTAGTGGCTGAATTAGCATAGATAATGTATGCAAATTCTTTATGAATCACATAGAATGTGCCGCTAAGAGTCTCCATGGATTGGCATTCAAAAATTGTCAATGGAAATACATCTAACTCGAATAATCCATTGTTTACTTAGTGCTTTAACAAAAAAATATATTCACATACAAAATTGAAGTCAAAACCAAACTTAAAGTGGCTTCACTGAGAAAAACATTCATTTGAGGCAAGTACATCTCCTTCACCATGTAAACATATTGCACCACCCTTGGGTTGTGATTTTGAAAGTAGTGATATATCCCTTTCAATGATACTTGATATCCTCTCATTTCATTTTCTTCATCTTGTGAGACTCCTTGTAAGATGACAACATGGTAACCCAATCGTTTATACTAAACATGTTGGCTCCCATTTTCCATCTACACTTTTGTTAAATATGGTGTGAGAGTTTATCGAATGAGAAGGATGCCTTGTGGAAGCCACGAAAAAAAAAGGGAGCATAGCTATTGTGCAAAGAAGGAAACTCGGAGAGGAAAGGGGTGAAAGCATGTATATGTGGCCTGCTTTTGGTGCTAAAACATAAATAGTTTTTTTGTTTAAAAAGTATGTAGTTTAAGATTTTGACATATTATAAATAGTAGTCACTCAAAATACAAGTCTATTAAAAAAAAGCTTAAATTTCAAACATGTGTGAAAAGAAAGGCCAATATATTTCACAACTACTTCAAGTACCAACACTGTAATGAGTGCAAATATTCTTTGACAACTCTCTCTCTCTCTCTCTCTATATATATATATATATATATATAAAGAAAGCTTTGTTAGCCAAAACAATCCATTTTCAAAGCAACAAATAGTCTACATTACTTTTTTGTGTGGAATTTTTTGGCCCTTGGTTGTGCACACCATGTAATTAGTATATGTGTGGCTACATATAGGTTTGAACGTTTTGCATCATGCAAATATAATGGACCATATGCATGCTTATAGGAATCATCATTCATCATGCAAATATTGTATTGTGACTATTTTTAGGATGAAGAACTAGGCCGTGAAAGGTTCTTCCTCAAACTAGGGGAAGGGTATGCAAAAGAACATTGCATAAGGGTCACCCAACAAGACAGGTTTGTTGCATGCATGCAAATTAGCACAATTGGTATCCTTCCCTTGCAAAAGAGACATGCATAATTAATGTATTTAAATTTGGTAAAAAAAATCATACATGAAAATAGGTTAGAATGAGTTTGTGTTTACATTTGGAATAAAACAATTGCCATGGCCATTTAGAACTAGGATATTTGGGCAAGGTGTGAAGTCCCAAAAATCTAGTAAGTGTCAAGACTATAAAATAACGATGCACTAATGTAAATTTTACTTTGTTACATATATAGCAAAGATGTCAAAATAATAGATCTTAGATACCATTTAAAATCTTGATTTGAAAAGTGCTATAATCCTAGCACTTTAATGTTATCGATAATAAGTGGTTTAAACACCACTTTCAAGTCATGGTATGTGGTAGTGTGTTGTGATATTGATCACTTTTAGATCACTTTTGAGTGGTGGCAATGCATGATGAAGTGAGGTACCACTTTCTACTAGTGTTTTGTAGCTCAACAGTAGTAAAATACCACACTTTAAACATGAAGAACCACTCACAAATGGTGACGTTTCATTTCAGATACCCCTTAAAAGTTGTGTTTCACAACTACAAAGTGGATTTTCACCACTAAAAAGTGGTAACATACTACTAAAAAGTGGCATTCACCACTAAAAAGCAATCCACAAGTAGTAGCATACTAGTAAAAAGTAGTAACTACCCCTAAATAGTGGTAATCACCACTAAAATTGGCCCAATAAAAAGCAATATTGACTGCCAAAAGTAGTACCCCCACTAGTAAAAAACACAAGCACCCCTAAAACTAGTTACCACTAGTAAAAAGTGGTGCATTATTACAAAGTGTAGCTACCACTAAAAATTAGTACCTACTAGTAAAAAGTGGTTCCAATCACTAAAGAGAGATAACCACCACTAAAAGGTGGTATAGACTACTAAAAAGTGATATCCACAACTAGAAGGTGATTTAAAGGATAAAAAAGTGGTGTAGACCATTAAAAAGTAGGTATTTTTTTTTGCCACTTTAAAGTGGTATTCACCACTCAAAAGTGATGTTTTATAACTTACACTACCAATCTCTAGTAGCGATACTCCACTTTTTAGTTGTGCAATTCGACTTTTTTCTAGTGATCACCAATATAAATGGGTGTGAAACCATTTTGTTGTAATATAAAAAAGTGGTGCTTCTCTAGTTTAAAGTGGTCCAACACTTTTTATGGTGAATTTTTAGATTTTTAAAAAAAGAATGACACAAATATAAAGTGGACATTAACCATTGGCATTTTTAAAAAAAGAATGACACAAATAAAAAGTGGACATTAACCATTGCCATTCTGAAATAACATGGTGCTTGATACAATTTAAGTGATTTGCTACCACTTTCTAATTGTGTGATTCCAACTTTTATGTTCATACACAAATAAAAATGAGAGTAAATCCAATTTAAGCGATTTGCTACCACTTTCTAATCATGCGATTCCATTGTTTATAATGATACACCAATAAAAACGAGAGTAAATCCATTCGAAACTGATATATAACCACTGCAATACTATAATAAAGTAGTGCTATGCTAGTTTAAATTTCTAGTATCAATTGCTAGTGGTGCAATATCACTTTGTATTGGTATTGCACCAATAGAATACTTTGAGGCTTTTCTCCACCACTTAAAGTGATAGAGAACCATTCCAATGTGGCGTATAGCCAATGTCATAACGTGGTGAAGCACTTCAAAGTTCACTACAATGCTTCCTTAAAAAGTGGTGCTCCAACACCTCACAATGTTGCTCAAGCACTCCACATTTACTAGTTTAGTTGCACATCACTTTTAAGTGTTGGGGAAGTTGAAAAGTGGCTACGGACACCAAAAAAATAAAACTTTTAATTTTTTACAAGATTTATAATTTGTAATGTCTAATTATGTACGTGATTTTATATACATTTTTTAATAGTGTGGTGGTCAACGCCATGAGTAGTAGTACCAATTCAAATAAGACATTATTTTACAAAGGTAGACTTCGAATTGGAATATGGGCTAAGTGCAGTTGGGCAAGATCCCAAACTTATTTGCAATGATGATTTTGCAGACTCAAAAAAGATTGATAGTCTAGCTACATAAATGATATTATAGTATAAAGGTCCTTAAGACAAAAAATCTTCGAGGATTACCCCCTTTTATACCATATGGTATATCAATGAGCACCTTCGAACTACGAGGTAAGGCTACAGTTTGCATGTGGATTCATGTAGTAGAGACATATGATAGCCTTGGTCTTGTGGCATGGCCTGTTTTTGTGGAGGTTGTAATCAAGATGATACAATAGTAGAATAATCTAGATAGGAAACTAAAGAAGTGGAGTTGAAAAATGGGCCAAGTTGAGTAGTTGATGGAAAACCTTTGCTAACAATGCATCTCTTTATAGCAATATAGCTGGCACATCCTCTAACTAGTCTACACACTTTTGTGCATACATGTTCTCAAGGCATGTTGGGGAGTTTCGGAACAAGTGATCTTTTGTGTCTATCTTGAATATCTCCTTGATCACCCATTTTGCATCGATTATTGATATAGCAAGTAACATGAGGGCTAGAATCATTGTGAATCTCGACACAAATCGCTAATGTCTCAATGTAGTCCCGAGGCGGTCAATCATAAATATATGCATGTATCACATGAGTTCAACATATGGGATTTTTAAATACCATTTTTACATATTTTTTACATATAGAAGGGTCCCATATAAAATGGTTACTTGAATAGAAAAGGGTTATGTTTTATTAAGAAAAAATTCATAGATAAGGATATTTATAAATAGGCCTTGAACACATGTGATATAGAGGGCATACATATAGTAAATTCCTCGAGAATGTAGTAAAGATGGCTTTTGACGCGTTGAAAAATTCTAGAGGAGAGTAGGTTGGCTTAATGAGTGGAGCCACAAAGATAATTAAGACATTGAAAAAAGAGATGTAGGACCTTCAAATGCTCAAATTTGGGTTGGCGCCAAATGAGGTTGAAGTCAAAAGCTCAAGGAGATGATCACCATTAGAAAGGAATCCCTAAGAGACATGATTATTCAGGATACTGATATACTTGAGATCAATTGATTTGGCAAAGAGATGGTAGAGCTCCAAGTTTACAAGCTTGATTTTTAGCTAACAAGACTTAACATTTGTTCTTTAATGGTTGTAGACTTAGTTTGTTGTAAAGTATGGTGTGCCATTTTTGTTTCAGGTTTAGCACGATACTTATAAAGTATGGTGTGCCATTTTTGTTACATGGTCAACGCAATAATTTGGTATGTTAGGTGGGGGTGGCAACAACATATCTTTGATTTATAGAGAAAATTATAAATTTGTTTAAGACAAGATGCATTTCCTTCCTATAAGACCACTAGTTTAGCTGGGCATGGCTCAGAGCAATGCATCATTTGCTAACTTTATTGCTTGCAGGATATTGATAATGTAAAGTATAGTTACGGGTGTATACATGCTTTGGTATCTACATCCATACCACCCACTTTGCTTTGTAACTACATGTACCTTTTGCTCCCATTGTCTGTTTCATGGCTACAAAGAGTCTTTGTATGTTGCATTAATGATGCTAGCACCTAGTGATACACATGTAGACAATCACAACATAGGTAATACACGCTTGTATACCTTACACTAGACTACTCATTGTTGCTTCTCTTAAAGTATTCTGAGAACTTTGATGCTGAATATTATTGTTTTGTCATTTGTGCAGCATGCTCCTAGGCTACGTCTTCATGAAAGCTCGGTCATTGATAATGTATGCAATGGGTAGGCATATAGCAGTTGATCCCAAAGAAAGTACATGGTACCACATAGGGTAGTGAGAAGCCTTACCATATGATAGAGGAATGGGATACAAGATTAGTACATCCAATGGAAGGTAGAGAAGACATGTTGAAGGAGCAAGATCAAGAGCCTGAGAAGACAGTGCTTGAGGTAAGATAGCATCCACATGAAATTGAAAAGTGAAATGAGAAAAAGATAGATGAGGAACATCCAACTGAAGGAGAAACAATAGATTTTTTTGATAAAGAGGGTGGAAACAGTTTGGGAGGTCTACATTGAAATTTTGAGGAAGAAGAAGAGGAAGACCGCTATGCAACATGGCATTCTAAAGAAGAAAATAGGTTACTACAGAGTCAGGAATGCTTGACTCAGGAGGTAAAATGACCAATCATTCATCTCTTTACAAGAACATTAACTTTGAAGAATCTACTAATAAACCCCCAAATTGAAGTCCCAAAAGAGACTCCTTTATCCCTCTTTGAAGCTCTTAACTCTCCTTGTTGCATAGCCTTTTTATATCCTATGCCTCCATTGTATCTTCTCTTTTGATGTATAATTTCAATTATAATGAAAGAACATCATATTTTGTGTAACTTCAATTGTAGTGGAACAACAACATCATATTTTTTCCAATGTTCATTATTGATTTATGTCCACTTATTCTTGTACTAGTACTATTTTTGTGGTCAATATATATATTTCAACTTTGATTTTTTTCCTCTGGTATCTTAAGACAAAGAGGGAGGCAAGCCTAAGTGAAAAATCATTGATTGAAGTGTATGATAATAAATGAAATGAATAACAATTGTTCAAAATGTATAGTTTAAAAGTTATTTAAAATACATTGGTATATGGAATGTAATTTTGTTTAATTAATAATTAAAATTCTTGATCTTAATGGGATGCTTATCAAAAGAGACCCCAAGAAGAAAAAAAAAATGGGGGTAATTATAAATCTAACATCTCTTGCCTCAAAGCACATTGAATTTACAAGACTGATAAAGCATCTTTGGGTTTATCACAAGTAGGATATTCAACAATTTTGTGGGATCTGACAAAAATCATAGATGTGATAGTGTGGAGCTCTTACTTTATACACAACATGGACTTCATAATCATGAAGTCATGCTGACCATAGGTTTCCAACGGTAGGGCTTATTACTTTCTATATATTTTCTCAGAGTGGTATTGTAAGAAGTGAAAAAATTTAAATGCAATTTTAATGCTCTGAAGGAGGTTGGAGATAAGCTAGTGTTTCTCAATCCTCTTTTTTAGGTCTAGATCAAGTTCTCTCAATAAAATGTCAATTGCACATTGTTGGTTGACAATTGTAAGTATAAAAACCACTGTAATGAATGGGATAACTACATCACCTGTCCCACATTTGATCTGGGATACCATGGTTGTGCCGATAGGTAATACTCCAAAACTCCTTGCTAGTTCCCTCAACAACCCCAATGATCATTTATCTACTCTAGTATATAACCACTTTGTAATATCTCAAGATAGTGAATGAAATGTACTATGACATCTAGATAGCTTGTCTTATACTTCTTTATGAATATATACACCTTTAAACTCTTAATGTGTTTCTTCACAATTTCATGTTTTTTGAATTTTAAATTTTTAGAACCACTTTTAAGTGACTATACACCATTTTTTAGTAGTGTGAATGGTACTTTAAGAGTAGTTGGTAATTTTTACGACTTTGAAGTAATACAACACCACTTTTTAGTGGTGTAATATTAATTCTAGATGGTATTCCAACTTTTGATCACTTTTTAGTGGTGCAAAATCACTTTTCAATGGTGCAACCACTTTCAGTGATTTAGCACCACTTTTCAATGATTGATCACCACTTTTTTTTAGAGTGTTTCAATGGTCCAACATAAATCTTAGATAGTGCAGTAACATTACTTGCCAAACTAAATGTTACAAAGTTAAGAACTAGTTTTAGGCTTCATGTTGATAGTAAATTTTACAAAGATGTTGTCCATTATGTGATGAAAAATCACTTTTGAGTGATTCAAAACCATTTTTTAGTGGTGTAGAACTTATTTACATTGGTCCATCATAAATATTGGATGGTGCAACACCATTAGTTATTAAATTGACTGTTGCAAAGTTAAGATTAAGTTTTAAGTTTTAAAGTTGAGAGTAAGTTTTACAAAGATGTGGTTCACAAAATGATGGAGAACCATTGCAATCCATAGAATGATGGAGAATCACTTTTCGGTGGTCTAGCATAAATTTTAGATGGTACATTACCATTAATTGTTAAAATGGATGTTGCAAAGTCAAGGGTAAGTTTTAGGCTTTAAAGTTGAGGGTAAGTTTTAGAAAGATTTGATTCAGTAAATGTTGTACACTATTCAATGGTGATGCACTCTTTTAAAGTGGTAAAATAAGAGAATGAAACTTGATTAAGATAAATTGGTCCAATGATGTTTTTAATGTTGAAAACTTGCATATCAAGCTATTGTATATTGCTTCATAATTTTGAAAACACATACTTGACTTACAATTCAAAAACAAATGCTATTGTATATAGCATCATGATCTTAGTTAGATAATTCAAACACTTAGACTATGCCATCAACCATTACATGTTCCATAGGGAACTTTATTGCCCTTATCAAGTGGGAATATATAAAAGCTAGTAGCTTGTTATCCCATAGCTTAAACAAGTTTGGTTGTAGGGGTTTATACCAATGGCCTATTACCATAAGAGTTCGGGCCTCTATCTTGTTGACACATGTGTCAATTTTCTCCTTAGTTAGAAGGTCCTTAGCTAGACTACACTTCAAAATGTAGTAGCCAACAATTCCTCATTATTCTCTTCAAAAGGGATAACAAAATTATCGCCAGATAAGAGAGCATCATGCAAGGAATCGTGATGACTTGCATAGGTGGGATCTTGGACATCATTATTCGAGTCTCCACCTTCTTAGGAATCCTCAACAAAACTAGCTCCAAAGTGTTGGACATCCACATATCTACATGTGATCTATTTTTGCACCTTTTCTATTGGCTACTCCTACAAGGGAAAATAAAAGCACAATACCTATTTTATTTGCAATGCACAACTATTATTCTCAGAATACTCATTCACATTGTGCAGTGCTATTGAGCCCTTCAATGTTTACAATCCTATTGCTGGAATTACTGAATATGACCGAGCGTGTCCTCCTACTAGGAGACCATGCAAACTTTTCTATTTTGCTCGTCATACATAGCGGTTGCTCTTATACTAAGGTGCATTCTCAAGAAAGCAACAATTTCACCAATACAAGTTAAGGAAACACTATTTTACTCCAATTGCCCATGAGTTAGAGCCCTTTTGATGATTGCTCCAGGCATATCATGTTCTCCCTTCCCATATCCTAAGCAAAAAGAATTCCAAATCATTTTCATGCCAGTATGACTCCAATATCTAGCAAACAAAGTAAAATGGTCACTTTTCTTTAAATTGTGAAGTTATACCATCTAATCAAACCCATTATTTTGTAAAGTTGAGCCCTTGATCTTTTAGCCATTGAGCAATAATGTGTCATATTGTTTGTTGTCTAAGATTTAAAAGTGCACGGTCTTCTTTATTGCACCTAATGTGATGTGAAAATAAGTAGTCATGACAAAAATAGTGATACACTTAGTGTACCAATGCATTTAGTGGATCTCATTTTACTTCTTGAAGGAGTAGTTGTTTGCAAAGTCTAGGATAGAGACCATCGTCTCATTTGGAAACAAAAAAATGTAGTCTTTAAACTATTGTACTTGCCACCTTATATGAAATTGTGAATGACATACTTTTTTAAGTGGTCTTGATACACTTGTAAAAGTTTTGTAGCATGTATTTTCTTTTGGATAATGTATTTCACATGCTCTTCGTTCAATTTTTCAATCCACTAGTACCTACTATACTTTTTGAAAGACATTAACATGTACTTTCTTACTTTGCTTGAGAGCTTCTCTTGGACATAACTTAATATTACTTATACCACATGCATTGCATGTTCCCATTAAGCATTTGTGGCAATGGAGACTATGCTTGGAAGGAATATGGTGGAGGATAGACTCCCAAAGTAAACTGACACTATTACTTGTGTTCTTGGACGTGAGACATCCATTGTTGACAACTTCGTCATGATGATCACATTAGAAAAGTTTGCACTTGTAGCAAGAATCATGAAGATCAAAACTCTAAGTCCACATGTGATTTACGATCTCTTTAAGTAAATAATTTTGTATATGCACAATATAACAACATGTGTAGCAATCCCTCAATTTCAAAACAAAGAATAGTTTCATAAAATCAAAACAATGTTGCAAAATCTAGATATGTGTATACTTTGCCTTGAATCTAATATAGAGATCAACACGCAATATATGAGTATAGTGTTGCTAGTAGTAAAATTGGTGATAGTCAATTTTAGATCACCAACTAAAAGAACTCAATAACTCTAGAAACTACATTCATTAGAAATGTTTTACTTGTAAACTAACCCAACATTAAAGTAAGAAGGCATCACTAAAAAGTTAATACCATTATCGTGTGGTTGGGAACCACAAGATAGTGATATGGCAACATTAAAAGCAATATGAAAGTACTTAAAAGTGATGTTGATAACACACAGAGGTGGGCAATACTTCCAAAAGTTTGAAAATAGTAGGACCATGTTTAAAAATAATGGTCTATGAGCACCTTAAACCAGTGGGGTCCCTTAGAGTCAACACATTTGAGTGTTGAATGCCAATTTCAATGTTTATCAAACTAGTTAAACTGCATAATGACCACCATGACCACTTCACAATGGTGTTTAAATACTGATGCCAATAAAGAGTGCATATTTTTGTTTTGAACTGGTGATTTAACCATATGAAAGTGCTCATCACCGATCAATAGGAAAATATGGAAAATCAATAGAATAGAATGATTGAACAATTACGAGTGCTAGCAATCCACTCCTTATAGTAAAAAAAATGACTTCCAAGTGATTGCTACCACATAGAAGTGGTGAGCAACTAATTGCTAGGAAGAGGTGAACGATCAGTAAATATTATGATTTACCACTTATGAGTGGTGGAAAATTGTTCGTAAGTGAAAAGCAACCACTCAACCACCACTTAGACTTGGTGATCATCACTTGAAAGTGTCAATTTACCACTTTTACCTTGTAAGTTTTGATTGTGATTTCTTGTCCATGCTAGCACAAAAAAAAAAAGTGGTGGCCACAAACAAGGGGTTTGCCTCCACAAACAAGTGGTGGGCATAAATAGGTGATCTCCAACCGTGTGAGTTTAACTAGCAAATATTTACAAGCGGGCTAATATTGGTTAGTAGTTTGTGGTAAACCCTTTGTTAGTGGTAGCAGAGCTCTTGAAAGTAATATGCGTCACTTTGAAGTGTTAGAGGACAACTTGGAAGGTAGTGCACTGTCAATTGTCAATTGCATAGGCTTCCAGTTATAAGTAGGAGGGTACCACTTTCACATGCTGGTGCATTGCATATAAGTAGTGACACTCACACAATGGGCATAATGCTATTTTAAGTGATAGTAAAACACTTGAAATGATGTCTGATCTTTTGTAAGTGATAGTAGACCACTTGAATGTTATGTGCACCACTTTTAAGGCAAAGAAGAAAACTTGGGAATGGTAGTTCATGAGCCAAAGTGGTAATACTCTAGATACAAGTTTTATGGGAGCACTTAGGAGCTATATCATACCACTTGTAAGTGGTAGGGGGTCAATTGAATGTGGGAAGTTTTGGTATCTCCACATGACTATGAGCTTGACAACATTGATATGAGGAATGATATCTTAGAGTGATCATGAATTTGTGAGAGAGAGAATGTGTGTGTCGAGAGAAAAGAGAGCAAGACACAAGCTAGAAGCAAACTAGAATTAGAATCTTGTTAATAGAGAATGAAGAGTGTATGTAAGTACAATGTGGGATAGAGCCTCGTCTATAGGCATAGATAAGTTGCTCTTGCTTATATCATAGCTGACCTCACAAACATAGGGCAGTCCAACTCGCACCTCACATAGGTGTAAAAATATCTTCTCTCATGGGTCCAATACATCTCCCCTTTTCCACCAAATAGAGGAGAATTTATAATGCTTAGCTAGGTGACACTCAGTCAAAAATAGATAAGACAAAATAACAAATCATCTAGAACCTTGAAGCTTCTAGGTTCTCTTTAATTCTAGGAATACAAAAGAGAAACATCTAGAATTTGAAGTTTTTAGGTTCTCTTCAAGCCCAAGACTGCAAAATATATTGAGGAGATACCCATAAATCTAGCAAGAAATCAAGCATAAAATATTCAAAATATTTTGATCCTAGTAAGAGTGGTTCATCACTAAAGAAACACATTGTTGGTCAAACATATTTCACGTCTAGATGATGTAGAAGATATTGTTGATTGTTGGTCTTGATGGTAAAAAATAGTGTCTTTTAAACTACATTTATGATAATAACTACTCCTAGAACCACATGGTAAAAGAATTGCATTAGATAGCCATCTACTCTAGTTTCATTTAAAGATTTATAGTAAATGCTTACAAAAAGTAGGTCAATAGTGCCCACTTCCTTGTCAACTTGTGAGTGTGTACTAAAGTAATTTGTGGTTAGTTGTGAGCACATTGCTAGGTGAAGAGTACTAGTTTCTTTCCTTTATCATTTCTTTCATGGTCAACCCAATAGCAACCCCAAAGTATTGTATGTATAAATGCTTGGCTAAACATGTGAACTAGGCTTAAGCCATAGTATGAAAATAGGCTTAGTAGTTTTAATTTAGTAAAGATTATAAATTAGCTATCTTCACAAATATGATATTAATGATGTCGTGTCAAATTGCCACATTTAGTGGGGGGAGCCCACTGACCTAGTTGTTGATGATCATCGAATACTATTGGTAATGATAGTCATGAAGACTACATTGTATGATGAGTTGGAGCTTAGTGAATGTTGAATAATGTGCTTATGATAATAACATTGAAGATGGCCATAGATGTGGATCTTACTAGATGAGTAATGATCACTTTTGTTGGCCAAGTTAGAGCTTGATGTCATGATGTGAATGTGTTGATTTTTCCTTCGTAGATGATGTTGATTAAAGTCTTATAAGGTATTAAAACACATTTTTTAATAAAAAAAGTCAAAAGTCTTAAGACTTTTTCAACATCTCTTCTCACAATGAATCTCTCTTATACTAATGATGCGAGCTTAGTTTAGGCAAAGATGTTGTCCACTCTAATACCGTGTTGGCCCATATTTGGTATTTCCATGGGATCATGAGCTTGATAGCATAGCTATGGAGGATGATATCTTGGAGTGCTAATGATTTTAATGGAGAGAGAACTTGTATGTGGAGAGAAAAGAGAGCAAAGACACAAGCTAGAAGCAAATTGAAATCATAATCTTGTTGATAGAGAATGAATAGTGTAAGTACAATGTGGGATAGAGTCTCCTTTTTAGGCATAGACAAGTTGCTTTTGCTTACATTATATGCTATAAAATTCGGGATACATGCTTGACCTTCTTATATACTTAAAAGATATATGGTGAATATTATGCTAGCGCAGAGAGAGAACATATGAGAGAAAAGAAAGATGTAGAGAGAAAGAGAGAGAGATAGAGACATTGACAACACACTAGGGACTACAAGATGGGCCAGTCCCCTCCTCTTGTGGAACTATATTATTGAAAAGGAGCAAGCTCCTCCATTACACATAAACTAGTTCTTAACTTGTAGATCTTGGGAACAAGATCACGGTTCCTTGCACGGTATAAAACTTGCTAACACTTCCACAACTTGGAAGTTGCCACCTTTTGATCCATCTTGAGTCTCTCCTTCTTTCCTACACAGTATGTGTAGGGATCTCCTCTTGGAGCTTGATTTCAGTAGAGCTTCTGCAGCACTTGCACAACTCGAGGGTTGGCGGGCTTGAACTTACATAGATCCTTGCATGGTATACAACCGGCGAGCACTTGCACAACTTGAAAGTTAGCTCCTTTAATATTCTTGATTTCTCTTCTTCTCTCCTACACAATATGTGTAGAGCTCTCTTCTTGGTGCTTGATTTCAGCAAAGCTTCTGCAGCACTTTATGAGACTCGAATCGCCTTCTCTCCTCCCCTTGTATGCATGCAAAGTGATGCTTCCTTCACCTCCTTCACACCCAAGGAGAGCCTCCATTTTATAGGCTCCAAGAGCTTCTCTTCTTGGAGAGAGACTTGAGTGCCAAGATTGGAAAGGTTGATCTTCATGCAAGATGTGGCTGTTCCAGGACCTACTCTTTGCAGCACCAATTTTGGAATATCTCTTTGTGCATTGCTCGGATAGAAAAACATCCCACACAAAAGTTGTAGATCTCGTAGTTTCTTGATCCATAGATAAGGAGAGTTCATTATATTGCCTTGGGACTCAACCTTAAGATTTACTTCCACACAAAATCTTGTGTCATCTTTGACCTTAGAAAGGGAAAATCACTTCTCTCCTCACTTTTAGAGGATCACGTCTCTCATCTTTCTTAGTGAGAGAATTACCTCTCTCATCTTTCTTAGTGAAAGAATTACTTCTCTCCTTAATTCATTAAGAGAGAAAAGACCTTAAACCTTGACTTGTAAGGGAGAGGATGACCCCAAATGAATGCAATGCTCATTACACACAAGGAAACGTTCCCAAGCATACCTGGATGCACACATAAATACATATACACAATGGTAATGCAGTTCCTCACCTTAGAAATCAATCTATCTTCATTTATTTGTAACTCCTTGGTTCTTGTGTGCACTCTTACACTTGGTAGGCACTTCCTTCCCCATTCATAACTTGTAATGCCTGTACTAGATATTCCCGCCGTCACAGTGCTCTGATCACCCCATTAAGGGATGCACTAGGAATATTGGTCTCTAAATGGTCTCATGGCCATGCTAGATGATCATCGACACTTAAAGAAAAGTGAGTCATTAATTTATTGACATAAATTTACTAAATAGAGAATGTGTAGTAAGAAATCAATTTAGTAAAATCCCATTGGCTTCTAAATAGTTGACCTCAACTGTAGAGGGGATACATAGTTCTTAAGAAGACCTGGAAAGTCTTGTAGTTCTCTTTGAGTCATAAAGTGAGTGTCCAATGGGGGATAATTCTTAAACTGAACCAGATACTTCTGTAATACCTTAGATAACCTTAGAGTATTGTCCTGATGGTGTAAAATTCTTTCAGGCACAAGGAACTCTTCTGTTTCTTCTATGTCACGTAAATCTACCTTGATTGGTTCCATTGGAGGTTCTCCATTATAGGGACATAGCAAACTTATATGGAAAGAATTATGAATGTTATAATGACTTGGTAGATCCAAACAAAAAGTCACATCGTTTATCTTATCTGTGAACTTGAAAGGGCCACAATAGCGATTAGAAAGCTTAACCACTTTACCCTTTTGAACTTTTTGCTTCTTCAAGCATGCCTTCTCAAACTTAAGAAGAACATACTGTCCCAACTTGAGATCTCGATGCTTATCAACTTCATGTTTATGCTTCTCTTGTGTCCTTTGGATAACAGCTTTTACTTGAGTGAAAGTTGTATCAATGTCTCTAACGAACTCATCTGTAGTACTAGAGTGCACCTTGTTATTGTATGCAAACTCTACTAAAGGCAAATGCTTTTTCCATTCTCTTTGATTATCAGAAACATAGGATTTTAAAAGGTCAAGAATAATAGAATTAGCACTTTCACTCTGCCCATCCATTTGAGGATGATAAGAGGATGAAAACTTTAATCGAGTCCCGAGGTTCTCAAAGAGAGCTTGCCAAAAGAGGCTGGTCATGCAGGGATTTCGATCACTTATAGTGGACTTAGGCATGCCATGATGCTTGAAAATATGAGCAATGAATAGCTTAGCCATATGATCAGCTTTGATTGTCTTGTGCATAGATATAAAGTGTGCTTACTTTTATTGAATCTATCAATGATAGTCCATATTGCATCGTTGCTTGCTTGTGTGCGAGGAAGCTCCATGATAAAGTCCATGGCTATACTTTCCCAAGGCTCACCGGGAATAGATAATGGCTTCAGTAGACAGGTGGTTTATGCATGTCATACTTTACTTTTTGGCATATCTTGCACTCGCAGACATATCTTTCAATGTCAGCTCTAAGAGTGGGCCAAAGAAATATCTTTCCAATGCTTGAGTAGTAGGTAGAATACCCCTATGTCTAGCATATGGAGATGCATGTGCTTCATCCATTACCTTGTGTCGCAATGGTAATGCTACACTAATTGCTTTGATGATGATAAAAATAACCATCTCGAATCGAGTAAGGTGTAATCGGCTGACTTAAGTTACTGACTCAAGTTAAGTTGATCCCATATGGTTGAGAAATCGAAATCAGTTGCATATATTTTTGGTAAATCCATGAAGTCGTTATGGTAAATAGTTGTGATTGCATTCACTCAAGTTCATTGTGATAGAGCATCTGCTACCACATTCTTAGTTCCAAAGGTGTGAAGGATTTGAAAGTGAAACATAGACAATAAATTTTTCCAATGCATTTGTTTCTCTGAGAGCTTCTTCTGAGTGAGGAAGTACCTTAGACTTTGGTGATTTGTTTTAATAACAAAATTTACACAAAGTAAATAGTGTTTCTATACTTGAAAAGCATGTACCACAACCATAAGCTCTTTTTGTTATAAGATCTGAGATACATGCTCGACTTTCTTATACACTTAAAACATATATGGTAAATATTATGCTGGCACAGAGAGAGAAAATATGAGAGAAAAGAAAGATGTAGAGAGAGTGAGAGATAGAGAGATTGACAACACACAAGGGACTAGAAGATGGGCCAGTCCCCCCTTGTGGAGTTATATTATTGACAAGGAGCAAGCTCCTCCATTACACATAAACCAGTTCTTACTTGTAGATATTGGGAACAAGATCACAGTTCCTTGCACGGTATACAACCAACTAATACTTGCACAACTTGGAAGTAGGCACCTTTTGATCCATCTTGAGTCTCTCCTTCTCTTCTACACAATATGTGTAGGGATCTCCTCTTGGATCTTGATTTCAGCAGAGCTTCCACAGCACTTGTACCTTCTCTCCTACACAATATGTATAGGGATCTCCTCTTGGAACTTGATTTCAACAAAGCTTTTGTAGCACTTGCATCTTCTCTCCTCCTCTTGGAACTTGATTTCAACAAGGCTTCCCCAGCATTTGCACCTCCTCTCCTCCTCTTGGAACTTGATTTTAGCAGGGCTTCCGCAACACTTGCTCCTTCTCTTCTCCTCTTGGATGCATACAAAGTGATGCTTCCTTCATCTCTCCCACACCCAAGGAGAGCCTCCTCTTTTACAGGCTTTCAAGAGCTTCTCTTCTTGGAGAGAGACTTGAGTGCCAAGATTGGAAAGGTTGATCTTCTTCCAAGATGTGGTTGTTCCAAGACCTACTCTGCACCACCGATTTTGAGATATCTCTCTGTGCGTTGCTCGGATGAAAAAATGGCCAACACAGAATTTGTAGATCTTGTTGTTTTCGATAAGCTTTGTGGGCCGTTTTTAAAGATTGTCTTTCTATCGTGAGATATTTTAAAAAGGGGTTCACCATGTCTATTAAAAAAAAAGATCTTTTTAAACTGTGCTCTTAACTTGTGGTCTATGCAACCACCTTGAGCCATAGATAAGGAGAGTTCATTAGATTGCATTGGGCCTCAACCTTAAGATTGAATTCCATGCAAAAGCTTGTGTCATTTTAGACCTTAGAAAGAGAAAATCACTTCTCTCCTCACTTCCAAAGGATCACACCTCTTGTCTTTCTTAGTGAGGGAATTACCTCTCTCGTCTTTCTTAATGAAAGAAAAGACCTTAAATCTTGACTTGTAAGGGAGAGGAAGACCCCAAATAAATGAATGCAATGCTCTTTACACACAAGTAAATGTTCCCAAGCATCCCTAGATGTACACATATATACATATACATAATGCTAATGCACTTCCTCTTCTTAGAACTCAATCCATCTTCATTTATGTGTAACTCTTGGTTCTTGTGTACACTCTTACACTTGGTAAACACTTCTTTTCTCCTTCATAACTTGTACTGCATGTATTAGATATCCCCATCATAGTGCTCTGATCACCCCACTAAGTGATACACTAGGAATACTGGTCTCTAAATGGTCTCAAGGTCATGCTAGATCATCATCAACACTTAAAGAAAAGCGAGTCATTAATTTATTGACATAAATTTATTAAATAGAGAATGCGTAATAAGCAATCAGTTTAGTGACATCCCTCTGGATTCTAAACAATTGACCTCAACTGTAGAGGGGATACATAGTCCTTAAGAAGATCCAAAAAGTTTTGTAGTTCTCTCTCAATCATAAACTGAGCTCCAATGGGGGATAATTCTTAAACTGAACCAGATACTTCTGTAATACCTTAGATAACCTTAGAGTATTCTCTTAATGGTGTAAAAATCTTTTAGGCACAATAAACTCTTGTGTTTCTTCTATGTTAGGTAAATCTTCCTTGATTGGTACCATTGGAGGCTCTCCAATATAGGGACGTAGCAAACTTATATGGAAAGCATTATGAATGTTCCAATGACTTGGTAGATCCAAACAAAAAGTCACATCGTTTAACTTATTTGTGATCTTGAAATGGCCATAATAACAATTTGAAAGCTTAACCGCTTTACCCTTTTGACCTTTCTGCTTCTTCAAGCGAGCCTTCTCAAACTTAAGAATAACATATTGTCCCAACTTGAGATCGATGCTTACCAGCTTTGCGTTTATGCTTCTCTTGTGTCATTTGGATAGCAATTTTTACTGAGTGAAAGTTGTATCAATGTCTCTAACAAACTCATTTGTTGCAAAGATCTTATCCTTCGTAAGATGAATGGGTGGTAAATGAGGCTTGCCATAGATGATCTCAAAGGGTGCCTTACCAGTACTAGAGTGCACCATGTTATTGTGTGCAAACTCTACTAAAGGCAAATAAATTTTCCATTCTCTTTGATTATCAGAGACACAGGATTTCAAAAGGTCTAGAATAGTAGAATTAGCACTTTCACTCTGCCTATCTGTTTGAGGATGATAAGAGGATGAAAACTTTAACCGAGTCCCAAGGTTCTTGAAGAGAGCTTGCCAAAAGAGGTTGGTCATGCGGGGATCTCGATCACTTATAATGGACTTATGCATGCCATGATGCTTCAAAATATGAGCAATGAATAGTTTAGCCATATGATCGACTTTGATTGTCTTGCCCATAGGTATAAAGTGTGCTTGCTTTTACTGAATCTATCAACAATAGTCCAGATTGCATTGTTGCTTGCTTGTGTGCGAGGAAGCTCCATGATAAAGTCCATGGCTATAATTTCCCAAGGCTCATTGGGAATAGATAATGGCTTCAGTAGACCAGGTGGTTTGTGCTTATCATACTTTACTTTTTGGCATATCTTGCACTCGCAGACATATCTTTCAATGTTAGCTCTAAGAGTGGGCCAAAAGAAATATCTTTCCAATGCTTGAGTAGTGGGTAGAATACCCCTATGTCCAGCATATGGAGATGGATGTGCTTCATCCAAGATTGCATTGTTGCTTGCTTGTGTGCGAGGAAGCTCCATGATAAAGTCCATGGCTATACTTTCCCAAGGCTCATTGGGAATAGGTAATGGCTTCAGTAGACTAGGTGGTTTATGCCTATCATACTTTACTTTTTGGCATATCTTGCACTCACAGACATATCTTTCAATGTTAGCTCTAAGAGTGGGCCAAAAGAAATATCTTTCCAATGCTTGAGTAGTGGGTAGAATACCCCTATGTCTAGCATATGGAGATGCATGTGCTTCATCCATTACCTTGTGTTGCAATGGTAATGCTATACAAATTGCTTTGATGATGATATAAATAACCATCTCAAATCGAGTAAGGTGTAATTGGCTGACCTAAGTTAAGCTGATCCCATATGGTTGAGAAGTCGGGATTAGTTGCATATATTTTGAATAAATCCATGAACTCTTTATGGTAAACAGTTGTGATTGCATTCACTCGAGGTTACCATGATAGAGCATTTGCTACCACATTCTTAGTTCCAGATGTGTGAAGGATTTAAAAATGAAACATATATAAGAAATTTGCCAAATGCATCTATTTCTTTGAGAGCTTCTTCTGAGTGAGGAAGTACCTTAGACTTTGGTGATCTATTTTAATAAGAAAATTTGCACCAAGTAAATAGTGTTTCCATACTTGAAGAGCATGTACCACTGCCATAAGCTCTTTCTCATATACTTGAGCATGCAGCTCATGATCCTTAAAACATCAGCTCTCAAATGCTACTACATTATGCTCTTGGTTAAGCACAACTCCAATGCAATCCCTAGAAGCATTGCAGTGAACTTCAAAAGGTTTTTGAAGATCTGGAACTATGAGAATTGTTTCTTGAGTCACAAGAAACTTAATTCTTTCAAAGGCTTGTAGTTTCCTTGATCCCCAACAAAAAGGCATTCCCTTCTTAGTAAGGTCATGTAGAGGAGATGCAACATATGCAAGACCTTGTATAAACCTCATGTAGTATGAACATAGGCCCAAGAAACTTCTAACTTCATGTACAGAAGTAGGTGTAGGACATTCAACAATGGCTTGAATCTTCTCAGGATCCGTTCTCACCAAATTGTGAGAAACAATATGGCCCAAGTAATGAATTTCTGAAAGGAAAAATTCACTCTTCTTAGCATTGACATGTAGTCTATGCTTGCGAAGCTCTTGAAAAACAATAGATATATGTTTTCTATGCTCTTCTTCAGACCGTAAAAATATTAGAATGTCATCAAAGAAGGCACTTGTGAACTTTGAGTGAGGTTTGAAAATTCTCTCCATCATTCGATTGAATATGGTAGGTGCATTAGTCAAACCAAATGGCATGACTAAAAAATCGTATAGTCCAAATGTTGTACGAAAAGCTATCTTATGAACATCTTCAAGTGCTATCCATATCTAGTAATAGCCACTCTTGAGATCAACGCGACTAAATATACTAGCCCCTTGCAACTTATCCAAGATATCATCTATCCTTGGGATAGGAAAACGATTCTTGATTGTGATATTGTTCAAAGATCTGTAGTCTATACACATATGGAAATAACCGTCTTTCTTTTGAACAAGTAAGACTGGAGAGTAGTATGGAGAAGAGCTAGGTTGAATTAACCCTTTTTCCAACAATTCTTTTATTTGTTTTAGGATCTCCTATTGCTTGACTTGCACTTACTTGGTAAGGCGGTTGGTTAGGTGGTGAACTACTTGGGATAAGATCAATTGTGTGATCTTTCGAACACTTAGGAGGTAACTCTCCTAGGAGTGAATCACTAAAACAATCTTCATATTGTTTAGAAAAATTATATATGGCTTGATCAATTAAAGAGAGGGGTTCTTTTAAAGTCTAAGACTTAGAAGCATTAGTTAGTATTGTGTGTTCATTAGAGGCATCAAGTGCCCTTGAATCATTAGCTTTTATCTTGTAATGCCAAGGCATGCCTATGATAAGATCATAGTTACCAATGGGTGCAAGTAGAAAAGATTCTTGGTCGCGGTAATCCCCAATTCTAAGATTCAACTTCCCTTGGTGATAGGATTGGTTGTAAGTCCTTCAAATGCTGAACCTAATCCAATTGGTGTTCTCAATCGATCCGGTGGAATTTGTAGCCTTTCAACAATATCTGCTAACACAAAATTATCTGTGGACCCTGGATCAAAGAGTATCAAAACTCATTGATTATTGAGTGTCCCCCAACCCTTTAAGAGTTGTCTTTTCTTATCATTTGAATGAGTGTTAGCTTGCACATCTGGAATAGAATTTGAAGATGGTAGAGAAGGATCTTTAACCACATTTTCTTCATTCCTTTTGTGAGGACAATGAGGCTTCATATGCCCTAACTCACCACAAAGAAAGCACCTTCCTTCCTCTTTGTACTTTTGTATCTCAGAGGGTGAGAGATACTTGCACTTCTTCTTGTTACCCTCTAGCTTTGAATATTGGTCATGGGTAGAGGTAGGTCTTCTTTAATTAGTCATGTCTTTTGGTTGATCATAGAGTTGCTCTTGTCTAGATCTATAAGAACTCATCTGCAACTTTCAAGATGTACCAGGTGTATGCAAACTTTCAGCTATGATGGCAGACTCCATCATGCAAGATAAGGTTTCATGTGGATACACCTTCATGGTTCTGTGTAAATGAGGGAGTAGGCCAAATTCAAACTCCCTTTTCTTCTCTTCATCGCTAATCTCCATGAAAGGAGTAACCTTGAGAAGAGTAGACCAAAACTTGTCCACATAACTAGTGACCTTCTCATGCTCTTTTTGGCCTAGCCAATCCCACTCCTTCTTGACATCATTCTCAAAATCAGGAGGCAAGAACTGAGCATAGAAATTCTTCTTGAACTTTTCGAAGGTAATAGGTTTCCTTTCTTCCAAAATGAGAGTCAACCACCAATTGCTAGCGGTGTCTTTCAAGTGCATGCCTACATGCGTGAGCTTGGAATTTTTTGGGAAACTGCCATTTAAAAAAAAACTTCAAATTGCCTGACAAAGGCCAATGCCTTAACAGGATCTCTCTTATCGGAGTAAGAGTCAAACTTTATGTTCTTATCCCCCCAGACTTGAAATTCTTAGTCTTCTTAAGCTTGCTCCTCTTATGGTCCCTCTTTGTCAGTTTGCGGATTGCACGAGACTTAGAATCAAGAGCGTCCAAACTAGAAGATGAGGAGGAGGAGGAGGAACTTGAGTAATCAGGGGAGTAGCCGGTTGCTAAGGGAGATGACTTCCTCCTTATTCGCCTTACTCGAGGTGAGGCCTTTTTACTCTTCTTGACCTGAGAGTCCTTCTTCCTTCTAGGAAGCTTCTCAACAATTGGATGCTTTGCACCTTCACAATCAATTGGTGCAATGGTGTTTCCTCCTACATCACCATCTTTTGGAGGATCCGCTCCTTCATAAGCTTCTTCCCTTGCCCTTAAGCTATCAATCAATTGACATACTTCGAGAATCTCCAACAAGCTATGACACCTATAATCGCTCACTTGTAGGCACTTCATCAATTTCCATCTTTAGCTTCTTCTTGCAAGGATCGCCTTTACTTCGAGAAAAGAAAAAAGACTTGATCTGATACCACTGTTATAAAATCCTGGATACATGCTCGACCTTTTATATACTTAAAAGATATATGGTGAATATTATGCTAGCACAAAGAGAGAACAGATGAGAGAAAATAAAGATATAGAGAGAAAGAGAGCGAGATAGAGAGATTGACAACACACTAGGGACTGCAAGATGGGCCAGTCCCCTCCCCTTGTGGAACTATATTATTGAAAAGGAGCAAGCTCCTCCATTACACATAAACTAGTTCTTAACTTGTAGATCTTGGGAACAAGATCACGGTTCCTTGCACAGTATAAAACCGGCTAACACTTCCACAACTTGGAAGTTGGCACCTTTTGATCCATCTTGAGTCTCTCCTTCTTTCCTACACAGTATGTGTAGGGATCTCCTCTTGGAGCTTGATTTTAGTAGAGCTTCTGCAGCACTTGCACATCTCGAGGGTGGGCGGGACTTACACAGATCCTTGCACGGTATACAACCGGAAAGCACTTGCACAACTCGAAAGTTGGCTCCTTTAATATTCTTGATTTCTCTTCTTCTCTCCTACACAATATGTGTAGGGCTCTCTTCTTGGTGCTTGGTTTCAGCAAAGCTTCCGCAGCACTTTGTGAGACTCGAATCGCCTTCTCTCCTCCCCTTGTATGCATGCAAAGTGATGCTTCCTTCACCTCCTCCACACCCAAGGAGAGCCTCCATTTTATAGGCTCCAAGAGCTTCTCTTCTTGGAGAGAGACTTGAGTACCAAGATTGGAAAGGTTGATCTTCATGCAAGATGTGGCTGTTCCAGGACCTACTCTTTGCAGCACCAATTTTGGAATATCTCTTTGTGCATGCTCGAATAGAAAAACATCCCACACAAAAGTTGTAGATCTCGTAGTTTCTTGATCCATAGATAAGGAGAGTTCATTAGATTGCCTTGGAACTCAACCTTAAGATCTACTTCCACACAAAAGCTTGTGTCATCTTTGACCTTAGAAAGGGAAAATCACTTCTCTCCTCACTTTTAGAGGATTACATCTCTCGTCTTTCTTAGTGAGAGAATTACTTCTCTCGTCTTTCGTAGTGAAAGAATTACTTCTCTCCTTAATTCATTTAGAGAGAAAAGACCTTAAACCTTGACTTGTAAGGGAGAGGATGACCCCAAATGAATGCAATGATCATTACACACAAGGAAACGTTCCCAAGCATCCCCGGATGCACACATAAATACATATACACAATGGTAATGCAGTTTCTGTCTTAGAATTCAATCCATCTTCATTTATTTGTAACTACTTGGTTCTTGTGTACACTCTTACACTTGGTAGACACTTCCTTCCCCATTCATAACTTGTAATGCCTATACTAGATATTCCCGCCATCACAGTGCTCTGATCACCCCATTAAGGGATGCACTAGGAATACTGGTCTCTAAATGGTCTCATGGCCATGCTAGAACATTATCAACACTTAAAGAAAAGTGAGTCATTGACATAAATTTACTAAATAGAGAATGTGTAATAAGCAATCAATTTAGTAACATCATATATGATCTCATAGTCACATGAAAGTCCAACTAGCACCTCACATGGGTGCAATAGTATATTCTCTCATGGATCGAATACATCTTCCCTTTTCCACCAGATAGAGGAAGATTCATATGAGCATATTACTGAGGCATATTTCAACATTACAAGTGGTGGGTACCACTTGTAATCTTTAGAGGAGTAGTTGCAAGTTGTAGGGGACCACTTTCAGATTGTTTTTAAGGAAATATTTACGAGCGATATACTACTTGGTAATAGTGTTGAATCTTTTGTAAGTGGAAACAAAGCACTTGAAAAGTTTATGCAACACTTTTTTGTGGTACTAGACTACTTATAAGGGGTAGCACATCACTTATGAAATGGTAGGGCCCCACTTTAAAGGGGTAATGTTCTAGTTGCAAGTAGTAGAGGGGACAACTTACAAGTGGTAACGCACCATTGGTAAGTGGTAATGAGTACTTGTATAGTGTAGCATAATTTTTTTTATGGGAGGTATATAACTTATAATTCATAGTACACTATGGGAAAGTACTTGTAAGTAATTATAAGTGAAGCACAAAACCTCTATGGTAGAGCATTACTTATAATTGGTCATACACCTCTTATCAATATTAGTAATGGCAACCACTTATGAATTGTAATGCATCACTTGTACCTAGCTCTAATAAAATGAAAAGCTTGGTTTAAAAATAAAAGAGTAGTACATAAAATAAAACATTTGTTTAAAAATAGAAAATAGTTGTATTGCATCACTTGTAACTAGCTCTAATAAAATAAAAAAATGATTCACAAATAGAAAGGTATGTCCCATAAGTATAAGAATAAAGTGTTTTAAAAATATTTAGAAGTATTTAAAGCTAAATAACATTGTAAATTGTTATATACTAGTATACCAAATCATCCAATGGAAATAACAAACCATCAACTTCATGTACCACTGCTTAGTGATGTTTGGTTGTATATAAGTTTCTTTTGTAGAATTGCACAAGCTTGGTAGCTTATGCTATACCAATATTAGAGCTTCGCTCCCAGTTTCACCATTTACCAATATCATTGCATAAGAAACTTAGGTATATTGAAGAAAAAATTACATTTGGAATTGCTTGAGACTAGTATAGTAAATATTTTAAAACTTCTTAGCATGTTGCACAAGTAGCAAGTGGAATTAGGGGAGTTTTGACGTCTCAAAAATGCCTTTTAGGATGTAGAGAGTGTGTGCTCTAGACCAATAGGAGTAAAGCCTTTGTAGCAGAACTTCTATTTTTAAAAAATTAAAAAACTATAATTTTTTCTTTGAATGTCTGCTTTTTATCCCTTATATTATAATTATGGCAACATTTATATTAATGAGATAGGGTCTCGTCCACTTCACATCACTGACATGATCATGACTACATGATAATCATATTAAGTCTAAATTAAAATCACAAAAAGTTGGGTGCTTCAAACTTCTCACTTGTCTTTTTTCCTCCTTATTTGAATTGTTCATCTCTCTCTCTCTCTCTCTCTCTCTCTCTCTCTCTCTCTCTCTCTCTCTCTCTCTCTCTCTCTCTCTCTCTGTGCCATGGATGGAGAAATTCAACATTCAAGAAGATGCCTAAGCTCTTGGACCACATTCATACAGGTGTTTAATTCATTTTAAAGTGATGGAAAATGGATTCGTATTTGATCAAAATTCTTTTATGACACACATTTGTGCTAAAAAGTTTATTAGATATCAAAGTGGAGAAGAAGAGTATACAATATAAAGATATTGAAGTAAATCTTTCTTTATTTTAATACATTTTCAAGCATTAATATTGAAGCAAATCTCTTTGCTTTCATCATAATAACATACAAAAGTATTTACAAGGCAATATAAAAAAGCTATGGCTTTTTATGAGGACTTTTCCTAGAAGAGACATTGTTTTTAGGAGTTCTTTAGGCTTTCTTTGATACTTTAATTACCACAAATATTGAGAATATACCTTGAGTTTGTTATGGCTTTGGAAATATCATTAGACCCAAAGATTTTGGCTTGTCCCAATGATTGATATCTTCCAAGAAGTATGCACTTGCCAAATCTAGACTTCTTCTCATGAAAAATAGGTTTGGAATACAATGAATTCTGTCCTTGTAAATGTCTTGTTTGAAATAGGGAGCTCTTTTATATATGACTTCTTAAAAGGTGGTCAATAGTCCTAGATTTTTTAAAAATGGCAATTTTTTCAAAAAGATGCACACTTTTCAATGCCAAAGCAACTCTTTTTTTCTTTGTTTGGAGTTCCTTTATAAACCCTTTCTTTTCATTTTTGACTTATTTCTTTAAACACTTAAGCAACATAAGTGTGTGCACACAGCCAAGTCCTTAGATCTATATGTAATATCCTCTCAAATGTGCATGTTAAAGCATATGATAAACTTATTATGGATTTTTATTTGCCACTGGGCTAACAGGCATATAGGGACACGTGGTGGGAAGAAAGCTTGCATGTCTAATACGTGGATGACCATTGGAAACCCTAGCCAATGGTATGATGCCACATGCCATGGTGTAGAGGCAAACATAAGCTCAACCGCCAAGACCCACGGACCTCTTCAAACTCCCCCGCTTCCTACCTATCTACGTCAAGGACTAGTTTGGGGAAAACCCTACTTTGATGCTGTATTTGGAGCGTGCAAGCACTCAAGGCTTGAATATGTTGAATGGAACCAAAATGTAGAGGCAAGCACAAGCTCAACCGCCAAGACTCACGGACTGCTTATTATTCAAGTGTTCCAAGCCAAGCACTAATGACTACCTCTCATATAGCTGAGGCGCTATCCATCTCTATGAATGTAGTGAGCTTACCTCCATGCGTGATCGAGTTGCCTCCTATCTCGAGCACTTCGATCGCTCCACGATCCAAGTGCAAGCTTTAAGCAAGCTCCATCCTCAAGCTCCACGCTCCAAGCTCCATTGCTGCAAGTAAGACAAGAGAAGAGAAGAAGAGAGAAGAATATGGAGAGCTTCTCCACCATGGTCCCTTGCCCTCACACATTCACTCCCTCACACTCTCATACTCCCTCTCTCAAGCACAAGCTCAAGCAAGAAAGAACAAGAATGAGAAGAACAAGAGGAGAGCTATTTTTTGCCACACACAAGAATGAGCTTCCTATTCACTTTTCAACTTTATATACAAAACCCTAAATCCCTTTTTGGGTGGTCATCCCCTTATCCCCTTTTTTACATGGAGGCCCTTTTTCCCATTGTCCTCCTATCTTCCTAGCTTCCTTTCCACTTCCCATCTACCTTTACAATTTGCACAAGTGAGAGCCCAGTGCTCTTAAAATAAATCTTGGTGTGCCTTATGATCTTTCACAAAAGCATTGACTTGTGCTTTTTCTTGTGCATCTTTCTCATTGATTTGGGACTATATTGCACTTCTTGTGTTTCCGGATTCTTCTTTGGTGCGCCTTTGTCTTCCATTTCAAATTTTCCTTAGCCTTGTTTTCTACTTTAGATTTTCCAAATTTTCCACCTTGTTTGTTTGAGGGTTGACATTACCCCCTCCCTAGACGAGTGCCAGTCCCATGGCACTCATTGTCGTAGGTAGCAAGGTTTTGGCATGCACTGAAGATGTGGGTGGAAGGGACATATGTGGTTTGCCTTGGAGGAGTTTTGGTGGTGGTGAGAATGAGGGTTGTTGGGGGCATATTGTTGGCATGGGTGGTTGGTGGTCGGGTTGTTGGAATTGGGGATAGGGTTGTTTGTTGTTGGGAATTGCACAGAGGGCTGGCATAGGTGTTAGTTTGTGGGGATTCTGCACATGACAGTTCTTTGGTGGGCTTGCATGATGAGAAAGGACAAGAGTTCAGAGTTGAGTGGTGATGGAGAGCTGTCGATACTTTGGTTGGAGTTGTCAATACCTGCAATTGAAAACCTCTCATATGGTCTCTCCCTAGGGGTTGGTTCTAATCTTCTTATTGTGTACACAAGACGTAGTTTGATTAGTTTGGGAGACATGTCAAACTCTAAGAAAGCTTAGAGTAATGGCCTACACTTGAGGACCCAAACTGTGTATAGATTGTGGTTCAAATAGTATGTGAGTGCTCGTGCATACTTAGATATTACGTAGTTAGAAGATTGCTAGTCTGGTTCCTCGTAGCAATGTGTGGATGAAGCAAGGGTTCAATATGGTGGAAAAAGTTGTCGATGTTGAGGAGGAGTACACACGAAGGTTTTTTGAGACATCATTTGTGATTTTGACAACACGATTAGCATAATTGAGCTCATTGACGCCTCAAAATTTTGGTTTATGGTGGCTACTTGTATTGTTTCGAAGAGTACGGTATACTTTCCATGTTCTTTCATGAGTTGCTTACCACTATTGATTGCAATGGTACTGAGATGGAGTGCAAAAAAGGAATTGTGCAAATCGTTTAGGGTGATAGGTCTAACCATAGGCGAGACAAGTGCCCTAGGTATGTCCTGCCCTTGATGTGCCCTAAATAATTGTGGGGAATGGGTAAGGAGCTAGGGGACTAGGGACGGAGCTAGTTGACCAAGGTCAATGGATGTACCTAATTTGAGAACCCTTAGGTGTTGTGCCATGATTGTGAGTGTTTTTTTAAAATTTACCTCTCTATTAAAAAAAAAAAAAGAATGCAACCATTGCAATATGTTGAGGCTATCAGTCTTTCATTTGGATTGGGAAATGTTGAGATTCAAAGGCTGTGAAAATAGATACTACAACGATGATTGTGTTACTAGCCTCCATGCTAGGGGAACGGTTGTTGAGATGGGGAGATACACTTGAGATTTTGTGAACCTCCTTGTAACATTGTGAGATATCGGTACAGTTGATGTAGCAACTGCAGTGAGCCAAATGTAGAGTTTGGCCAAGAAAGGAAGAGTAGCCAATGACTATGCCTTCGGCCATGCTCAAATGCAATGTGGGAGTCCTGGAAGGGTGATTTTCTCTTCTAATAATGGGGCTTCTGTCATGGCTCTTTGTGGGGTTGGTGGTCTTGTGGTAACTTGGACATTGAACACTTTCGTATAGAGTCCTGTGTCATCCTGTATCCACTTGACAACTCATGAGAGTACATGCAAGTCATATGCTTCAACTATAATGAGCAGGTGTAACACAGAGACATCACTTATCTGAATCCCATGGTGTTGACTTAGATGCATGTCACCTGCGCTTGAATTTTTTTTTTGTTAAAGACGTGAAATATATTAGAAGTAGATAAGGAAAGTTTGTTTAGTTGGGGAAAGTGGCCCTTTTAACCACCTAAAGACAAAAAGTTATGGCAAGTTAGCACTTGGTAAGCATCTTATACAAAATAGGGGCTATTCTATTTGTATGAGACAGGGTGAGTTTAGGTGACCAGATGACTAAGGTACTGCATGCGAACCCGTGTCATCATGATCCATTATGTGGGGGGCCAGAGTCTAAGCGGTCAGGGGGAGTTGCACATCTTGATTCGGGCTAAGGGTAGTGGAGGCATTGGTCGAGATCCAAATGGTGGAGTCCCTGGCTGTTGCCGCATTAAGAATGCTCTTGGAACAGTTCAACAATTTTATTCTTGATTTTTGCTTATTTTTTCTCTTTTGAGCATCTGGTGCCTGAGCATCTTGGAAAGGTCTGCATGTTTAGGTCGCTACCTTCCAGGCATTCCTTTGAGCCTTCCTCTTCTTGGTTTGGGGAGGAGTTCTTGCGTTTGGACTGTGTCCTAGGTAGTTTTGCTTTGGGCCATGTCTCAGTAAATACTGCTTCAGGGTGGGCACATAGTGTTCCAATGGTGGAGCTTGTGCCGTGTGCTCCCTTTTGCGGAGGAGAGCCTCTTTCCAGGCTAGCGGCATGGGGTGCTTCATGATTGGTGATTGTTGAGGAACTTGGAAAATGTGAATCAAGGGTTAGACCCTGAGGCAAGGCAGAGCTACTCGCATGAGCGAAATTAAATAGCAGGTTAACATGCACATATGACAACGAGGGGTTAGGCAAGGCATGGAGTATTTGTTGTAGAGGGATGACCCTTGTGATGATACTCATCCTGCCTCAAGTGTGGGACAGATTCCAACCAATAGCAGATCTTTGCTCTTGCCAAGTTATGTGGACTGGCTATGATGGGATGGAGCAGGGCTCATCCCTAGAGGAATCCATCGAAAAGGGGGAAAGCCTGTAGGAGGGGATGGTGCCCTGTCTGCAACCTCAGAGGTGTTGGCCAGGGCTTCCAATGGCAGGAATGAGGGTTGCATGCTCTCCACTTGGAGGCGGAAACGGTCACATGACTTCTAGACTTGTGGTGAGGGGAGGACATGGGGAGATCAGCCGGTCTCAATCTTATTGGCATCTACAATCACTTGTAACTGCTATTGTTTTAGTTGTTTTCTCCTCTTTTTCTTGGGAAATTGATGTGTATCATTTAAAGTTTCTGGACCCTGAACTAAGTCAGTCATTAATGTGCTTGGTTGTGGACCTTAATCCTCTCTTCCTCTAATGTGTCCTCATGGGACATAGCTGCGGCTTGCTGAATAGCCTCACTAGGTTGTGAGGGTACAACTGCCTCTCTTTTGGGAGAGTCTAGCTCTTCAGCTAATTCCCCTCTGTTTAGCTCCTCATCTGATTGCATTGACAGTTGCTCTAGGTCGGGTGTTTGCTCTAGGCTCATGTCCTTACCCATTGTTGGAACATGCCTCCATTGCTTCTTATCATTGCAGGTGTTGTGTTTAGAGCTATTTTTCTCTTGCTCAAGAGGTTTGGGTGACTCTAGTGTAGAAATAAGAGACGGTTTAGGGTTCTTGTCATGTAGGCTTGGACACAACCAATTGAAGAAGTCATGATTGTATTGGTGGGAAGCATAGAGATCTAGGATTGCAGGGTCTTGAGTGAGGCGGAAGACATATGTGATAATATCAAGAACCATGCACCCTACTCCTAGCCTACTAGCCACGTGTTGATCTTATTCTAGAAGCAATTTATCGTATAAGGGATTTTTTTGAACACTGGTAGAAAGCTGGACCTCATGGACCGCTGTTGCCAACACTTGTAATGAGGTTGGGGCAACGTACGTGGGATCATGTATTGATGTCCAAAGGGCTTTCCTTTGATCAGTGAATGTCATCAGTCAGTGGCCAATGTTGGCTGCCAGACTCTGATTGGAGTACCATTTCTGCACAAAGTTGCCTTGTCCTTTCCCTTTCCATTTGGTTGCTTCAAGCTTTTCCTTGTTTGTCCTCACATTGAGTAGTATAGAGTGAGGGTATCAAGTGCAATTCTCTAGTTGTGGCCTTTGCGATATCCTTTATGACTTCTTCAGCAACAACTACATAGAAGGATCAAACATGTTGTTGCTTGTCCCAAGTTAGGGTCCCAAGTCAAGGGTTTGGCTATGAGCTTTGTATGCTCTGGTGTTGGCCTTCCGATGTCCACATGGATGTATGCATGTGTAATGGCTGTCAGCTTGTGATCAAGCTTCATTAGGCACTTCATCTCTGATTCATTGGTCAGATGTGCCATCTCCTTAGCCAAATCTTTGAGATATTTCTCCTCAGGCCTAGGCTTTAGGTGCTTCGGAAGTGCTAGAGGTGTCAAGGATATTGGTTGTGACATCTCTTCCGTAGGTGAATTTCTAAGGACACGTTCTGCAAGGGGCGTTGTCATGGCCAAAGGCTGTGGCTGCTGTGATTCTTGATTGGAAGTAGTAACGGCTAGTTCAGCGGACTTGCCAATATTGATAGATTGCGGTGCCAAATCCTTAAGCAAATCAAAATTGGCCATATCTTTTGTTGCCCTTTGTGCATTCACTTGTGCAAATCGAGCATCAGTTGAGCTAGTCATGATGGATTGCACAGGCCTATCCTTAGGCTGAGAGCTAAGGGTGGTGTCATGTCCCACCTCTTGGACATTTGGAAGCTTAGATGGAGGTAGAGATTGGGATTGAGTAGTTGCACTTGACGACTGTTGTTGTGCTTCCTGTTTTTGTTTAGGGGAAGAGGGTGCAGGAGATTTGGGACTCTTAGGTGGACTTGGCACTAGCTGGTGGGAGATTTGCTTGTTCTTGTTAGATGATTCTACCATTTGGTTTTGTTAAGCAATCAACCTTACCATGAGCAATGTTGCACCTATGATGCTCGTTATCCTCTTTGGAAATCAAAGGCTCCTTGGGCACTAATGGATTTTGTGCATCCTCAACGATTACATCTAATGTCTACTTGTTAAGTACACTAGGCTAAGGATCTACCTTTTGAATAGTCCCGTTTGGTTTCTTGATTTCAATTGTGAGGGGCTCAATCACTCCAACCTTGTTGAGTGAAGACTTGGATTTTGTTTAGATTTCCTCCTGCACTTCTTCACTTTTGATACGATTTCAGCTGACAGAGGTGGTTTAGCCGAGGGTTTTGGCACCCAAATCCATCGGTTACCTACGTAATACCCTTGAGCACGTAGCAATGCTTTGGATATCCATCGTGGCATTGTGCTTGCTCTGCATCTATACCTTGTCTATACAGCTTGGGCTTCTTTTGTTGCCTTCTATGATATTTGTAAGTCCAAAGCCTATCCTTGGCATTGTCTCCTAACCTTCTGGCTTCAAGCATGGCCTTGCTCATTGGTTCTCTCTATTCAACATGCTCATGTATCAACTCTTTTAACAAGTTATTGCCCTCGTTAGTAGGCTTGTGTGGTATGTCAGAATGCTCATTATCTTTCCTTCGAGGTTTGATGAGGTCACCCTTACTAAAGGTTGTGATTATCCTCATGCCCGGTAATGTCAAGTGTATCCTCTGTGCTACATAATTGGCCTTACACTTCATCGCCCGTTTGAAGGGTTGTCCTAGGAGGGTTTCCTTTCCACAATTAGCACTATTTGGAGGAACATGGAATAGGCTAGGCAAGCTTTTAGTTTCAATAGTTACAAGGATTTTGCACTTCCCTATAAGTTCTTGTGGGGGTGTCCCCCGTATGGACCAAGGGTTGCATTAGTCGGTGTGAGCTCTGGTTGGCCTAGTAGGGTCCATGCTTCACTGGTCAAGATATTAAAATCTGCTCCTTCATCGATGAGAGCATCGACACTATGCTCTCTTTTTGCAGTGAGTTTGACCCTACGATAAGCATGCAGTACTATGTCTTCATCTTTCGGGTCTTGGCTTATAAATTTAAGCCTTCTGATACATGCCTTTGAGTCCCCAACTGCACAACTAGATGTGGATTCTCCACTGATGTCTTGGGTCGTCTGTGCAATGCCATTCAAGGTGCATCGATCGTTAGGACTATCATTTCTAGTCATCTTCCCAGTTGTAGCTTCATGTTATTCTGTTCCGCTTTGACTAGATGCAATCTTAATGCAACCTCTACATGTTTTTGTGGTGTGGTCTTTTTGCCCTTATTGTTGGCTAGATTGGCCCATTGAGGTTCTAGGGTCTTTGTGTTTGGGTATGGGCTTTCAGTTGTTGTTGTTTTGCAAGTGAGAGTCTATGCTTGTGTAGAGCCATCACTACACTAGGATCTAATTTGGAGGACCTTTCACGGCACACGTTTTCTTTCCAACCTACTCGGGGGAGGTGCGGAGGGGCCCCCCTTTATGAGGATTCGGGGGGGGGGGAGGGGGTAGTTACGCTAAATATCATATGCAATTTGAAGGACCATTCGTAGCCAAGTTTTGAACTACTTGCTCTAGATTTTAAGCTAGTAATAGACCTATGATGTGCTTTTGGCTCTATATGGTCTTTGGGTCAATTTCAAGATCTACAAGTTAAAAATTTTAAAAAATCCAAATTTGGCCCAACAGGTCCTAATTGCAAGGGTCGAATGTTCGACTCAGCTCGTCCAAATGGCCGAGGGCCGAATGAGGAAATGGGCGAATGCAAATGGGCCAAATGTCCAATTCGGCCCATTCGAATGGCCGAGGGCCGAATGAGAAAATGGTCAAATATAATTGGTCTAAATGTCTAATTTGGCCAATCTGAATGTGGTTGTCCGAGGGCTTGTTTGAGGGCTAAGGGCCGAATGGCAGAATGGTAGTGGGCCAAATTGACTGGACCAAGGGCCAAATGAGAAAAGGGCCGAATGTAAAGTTGGTCCAAATGGTTGATTTAGATGGATCGAGTAGTGGGCGTCATCATGGTAGTGGGTCGGATACTCGAATATAGAAGGGCCGAGGGCCCATTTTGGGACTCGGCCCAGAATCTCTATCACTCGGACGAGTTGAATGTAGCGTGATTTTGATCAATGCAACAATAAATCACTCAAATCACACGTCTCAGGTCACGACATATCGCACACACCTCCAAATCAAAGTTATGGATAGAGGAGAAGAGTTGTATATACCTGGAATAGCAAATAAACTCCAAAATGAAAATCGGTAAACAAATCAAACCTTCATGCCCTGTTATGATAGTAGAAACCCTATTGCTTATTTTCCTTTGTTTTTGTCTATTTATTCCTACCCTAATGTATCCAAATCACACAAAAAATACCTACACTACTCCAATATGATTTTCCAAATCCAAAAAAATAAAAACTTACTTGCTATGGAGATCAAATACCTCTTCAAACTCCCTCGCTTCCTACCTATCTACCTCAAGCATTGATTCAAGGAAAACCCTACTTTGATGCTCGATTCGAAGCCCGAAAGCACTCAAGGCTTGAATCCGTTGGTCCTGACAATCAATGGAACCAAAATGTAGAGGCGAGTCAACCGCCAAGACCGATAGACCGCTTATTGTTTAAGTGTTCCAAGCTGAGCACATAGCCAATGCGCTATCCATCTCTACGAATGTAGGAGCTTACCCCCATGTCCAATCAAGTTGCCTCCTCCCCCAAGCACTCTGGTTGCTCCATGATCCAAGTGCAAGCTCCATCCTCAAGCTCTTCAAGAATAAGCTCAAGCAAGCAAGAACAAGAATGAGAAGAAGAAGAAGAGGAGAGCTAATTTTTGCCACACACAAGAATGAGCTTCCCATTCACTTTTCAAATTTATATACAAAACCCTAAATCCCTTTTGGGCGGTCGTCCCCTTTTTTACATGGAGGCCCTTTTTTCCATTGTCTTCCTTTCTTCCTAGCTTCCTTTCCACTGCCCATCTACCTTCACAATTTACACGGGTGAGAGCCCAATGCATGTGCCTTACGCTCTTTTACAAAGCATTAACTTGTGCTTTTTCTTGTGCGTCTTCTCCTTGATTTGGGACTATTTTGCACTTCTTGTGTTTTTGAATTCTTCTTTTGTCTTCCATTTCACTTTTGCCTTAGCCTTGTCTTCTGCTTTAGATTCTTTGGATTTTCCACCTTGTTTGTTTGAGGGTTAACACATGGAATACGCCAACTATATAAGATGGGGCTTGGCTTACATGGACCATTTTTGCTCCCAAGCAATGACGCGAATGACATTTTTGGGTTTCCCTTCCTCGTTGTGATTGTCCCATATCTTTCCCTTAGTTTCCTCTTCCACTTTATCTTATCACAAAATGTCGCAACTACAGTACCTCGAAGAGATCATTAGACTTCAATCGCATCGTATCATGATGCTTTCCCTTGTTGTTTTCCTCAACATGTGTAGTGGATTTGTCTTCTTGCGAAATGGCATGGCTTTTTGTTTTCAATAATGTCCACTGTCTCTCATCATGTTGTATTTTAGGTCTTTCTCTTCCATGCTCACAATACGATGCAGTAGCACTATTCTGAGTGGAACCCTTTCTCAAAGGCATGCCATATCTTCATGCCTTAAGATACGGTACAAATAGGTATTGATGTGTGTCGGTTTCTATATATCATGATGTATCTTCCCTCATTATAACACCATGTCAGATATTCCTTGTCACTTTTTGCTATCATTTTCTATTAGGCCAATGGTTAAGAAAAAGCAAACAGTAAGGAAATTTTATATAGATAAGAAAAATAGTTGAGATGTCCCTAATGCTAGGCCATTAGAGGTTCTATTTTTGCCCCTAAGTTCCCTCTTACTCCTAGTTTTGTTTGATCTCTAGCTATGAAATCAAAGCAATCTAGGCAAAGATTGTGTCTTCTCCTATTGTTCAAGGCCAAGTAACAACACCTCCTTTGGCTGATGACCAATCCTTTGAGCTTGGTGGACGGTCTCCTCAAACTGGCCAAGTTCCAACCTCTCCTAGGGCACCTAATCAACTAGCTAATCAAGTTGGACCCTCTTGTGCTTAAGTTGGTGAGCTTTCCAAGCCAACAAAGAGAAAGAGGGGGGTCCAGGTTCTACTATATGTAGAAGTGTTTTAGTGAGATAAGAAAGGCCTAGAGAGCCACACAACATGCAATTCCAAATATAGATTTTATTAGAGTTGTGAAGGATGTTTTTGATAGATTGTCAAGAGTGTCCATTGAATCTAGCCTTCATAAGAAATGGCAGCTTGTAGAGCCATTATTTGTCTACAGGAGGAGGCAATTGAAGATTTTGTCATTGAAATTATGAATGGTGCTTACATTGTTTATGCTCATACTCATAGGATCATCTTCATGAACAAGGATTTTAGCATGGTCAATAAAATCATTGACAAGGTATTGAGGCCCTTGCCCACTATTTGATCAAAAAGCCTTTGAGATCCTTAATATTTCCCCAAAATTGTTCAGGAAAGTCAAAGAGCCAAAAATCATTGACAAGGTATTGAGGCCCTTGCCCACTATTTGATCAAAAAGCCTTTGAGATCCTTAATATTTCCCCAAAATTGTCCACGAAATTTGAAGAGCTAAAGGTCAAGGATGTGACTCATATGTACTCAACAAGGGGTGCATCTCAATAGAAGTCTATCTAGGAGGAAAAAAGGCAAGAGGTGATAGAAATTGAGGTCGAGATTTACAAGAGGAAAATCGCTTAACTTGGCCCTGTCAATTATGAGAGGATGGGTAAAGTGTATGGCCAAATGGTTGTCAATGTTTCTTACACTTCTAAAAAAGAGGACTACCTTAGCATATCTCCTGAGGACCAATCCATGCTAGAGAAAAAAGATATTTAATTTTATGACTCTATGCTTTATTATTGCATAAGGTATTTGTAATGATTGTATTGTTAATTGCAAATAACTTTTCTATAGGGTGTTGGTTGCTTATCTTAGCCAAGGTATCTCTAAAAGTATATTTATTGTTGATCAACTACTATCAATGGAATTCTTTTTCAGATCTGGTTCAAACATAGTAGCCTTTTTCAAGTCTTTTGATTGTATAACAAACTACCATATCTTTTTTCGTCATGTCAAAAGATATACAATTTTCCAAAAGGGTTAACTTATACTTATTTGTTGTCATATTTATTGCTTACTACCAATCCCTCAAGGCCAAGCAAAAATGTATGTTGAATGGGAAGTTGATTGCTTTTTTGTTAATGGTTTATTTTATTTGTTTATCTTTTTAAGTTACAAGTTTCCATTTGCAATACTGGCAAGCTTCAAACTACCTTTTGGACACCACATATGAGGATATTACTAGTCTTAGAAAACCTTACAACTTTCTCCAACAAGAAGAACCATTGCAAAGTGATGCACATACTTGCTAATGGAGAGTGATTTCAAATGTCTATAGGATAATAGATTCAAAGTTACTGAAGATAGATGGAGTAAATGTAAGTCTCCTTGATATTGTTCATTTTTTGAGGAATCCTTATCAATCCATTGACTTACTACATTTATTCTTGCAATGTTGGGATTACCTTGATTCATATATGTGGTGGATAAAGGAGTGGTGCATTGAGTTGATTTTGGACAAAGCAATAAGTCGATCCCAACTTCCCTCTTCCACAAAAATCTTCAAATGCTAAGGTAGTGGCAACAACTAAGGGCAAGGGCAAGTCAACCACAAAGACCACTGCCACAAACTCCAAAAAGAAAGGAATGCCAATGCTTTCTCTTATGAAGTTTGATCCACCTCCTCTTAAGCCTAAAGAGAAGAGAGTACCTATCATAGTAAAAATCTTCTAGCAACTAAAGAAAAAAGCCCCTGCGGCGGGAAGACTAAAGATCTTTGAGAAAAGTGATAAAGAAGCTACAGTGCCAAAGAATGAGAAGATGCTAGAGATAGGAGAAACATGTAAGTAAACAAAAACTGAGAAGGATGCCTTATTATTTTGCATCTCGTATATTTGCACTTCAACTTTGTAACTCATGATGTAGTAAAATGATTTCTATCTTATGTAAAATAAATAAAGTCATTTTTATAGATTCGAAAGGCAACTTATTTCACAATGGGTTATAAGTTTATATTAAATAATATCGTTATAACAATGCCATTCAACAAGATGGGATCCTACAAAGTTTTCATATTTACGGCTCAAAACTTACAATTGTGGGAGGCAAACAACTCATACAAGAGAAAGAGCATTCGCCTCTTTTTTCTAATTGTTGTACCATTGACTTTGAACTTATATTCAAGGGATGTATTATTTAGCAACTCCAAGATATCCCTTACATCCTTTGGACTCTGATTGGAAGTAACATTTACATTTTTTGCTTCTTCATGTGGTATAACTTGCACCTTAAGTTTAAAGGGCATGCAATCTATATCAGAATCTAAGGGAACCCAAATACCAAATCTAAGTTTGTATCTCCTATAATCAAAGCCCAAAGCAAGAGTTTGTTGGGAGATGTTGTAAGACAAAGCCAAGGATTGGGGGCATACATTATACCTCATGATATTGCCCTTATGGTCGTATTCTTTAGGTTTCCAAAGCCTGAATCCTATAAGGTTGTGCAAATCCTCTTCCACAAAATTTCTACTTAGCCAAGACGCCTTTGTCCTTTGTAAATGTGCTATTTTGAAGCAAGAAATAAATATATATAAGGGTACAAACCATGATAGGCATATTCTTCTTAAGATCCTTCCAATCGTCATGGACTTTTAAATATCTTGAGATATTTTGAATTTAAAAATATGTAACATTGCCTTGTCAAGAATCTCCCAATTTTGAGATGAAAGACTTGGTAATGGCAAATCCTCTCAGTATGTCTATAGGTACTTACTTTCTAGAGGGAATCACATATTGTGCCTAATATATAATAACCCTACCCTCACTAAAAAAACCCCACAGTCCAATCAACATTGATAATGTATGTAAACACTTTATGAATCACATGGAAAGTTCCACTTAGTCTTTCCACAAGTTGTCATTCAATACTTTTTGACAAAAATTTGTCTACAACCAACTTGCTTAAATGGAAAAAATGTTACATACATTATTCAACTAGAGACTTACAATGTGGTTGTTAGGAAACATGTTTGTTTAGAGGCAAGTGCATATCCTTAGCCATATAAACATGTTTCACTTTGACAAACACCCTTTAGACATAATTTTGAAGGTAATAATATGTCCCTTCCAGTGATGCTCTATATTCTCTCATTTTCTTCTTTTCACCTTATGAGAGATCTTGCAAGAGGGCAACATGGTAACCCAACCATTTATGCTAAAGTTTTTGGGCTCTCAATTTTCATCTACTCCCTAATTATAGATAGTGCAAGAGTTTACTAAATGAGAAGCATACCTTGTGGATGCCATGAAAAGAATGAACTCATAGAGAAATAAGCTCAAAGAGGAAGGTGAATGAACTAAAAAGGCACATCAAAAAGACTAATGAAAAGATATTGGAAACCAAAAAGAATATTGAAAGATCGCTTGACTTTCAAAAAAGTCCTTATTAACTTCATCCTATATTTGTCACATATTTTGTAAGATTTTGTAAGTAAATAAGGACCTTGGGACTACCAAAACATGTTAGACTTTGGAGATTTTAGCTAAAAACGAGGAGAGAATTACAAAATGGACTCTACTATCTTCAAAAAAGAGGAGACAAGAATACCATACGTATTATTATATACATGGAAAACTCTTTTTGGTCCTTTTCGTGAAAGCATATCAGCCACGGGGTTTTCTCTACCTACAATATGCTGAAAATCAGGCTTAAGTGACTTTATATATGCAATCCATGATTAACAAAAGTACATTTTTTGAAGTGTTTTTGGCCCTAATGTGATTTACTATTATGAATCGTATGCTTCAGCTCTCACTATTCACATGGAATATTAGGGAGGCATGTGCTCTAGAGAAGAAAGCCAAGTGCATGAGACTACTTTTGCAGCCAGAGAAGACTGGATATCCTCGCCCTCCAAGAGATCAAGATCCAATAGGGGGATTGGGAGGGGGATGTAATGCAAAGATACGCATACCTAATGGTACCATGCAAGAGAGGAAAGGGAGGCTCATTGATCTTTATCAAGGAGAAGTACAAACCCCAGGTAATAAAGGGGGATGAGGAGGGACGCTTCTTGATTATTACCATGTCTGTAGGAGTGGAGGAGATTAGAATTATCTCTGTATATGCTCCCAACTACTCTGCCAACCAAGCAACTAAATGGAGTGAACTAAATGAATTTATATAAGGGGCCCAAACATTCATACTAGGGGATCTCAATATGATGACCTGGGAAGGAGACAAGTTGCATGCCGCAACAGCCACGACAACTAATGAGAGGAAAGCTGGGATGACCTCTATGGAAACCTTGATCTAGTAGATATGTTGCACATGACAAAAATACTCTCCAAGGAGCCTTCACATGGCACATCTAGCAAAAGGGTGCAGCTTGGAGGGCCGCAACACTAGACTATATATATGCCAATCATGGCTCATGGTAGATCATCCCCCGACCAAAGGTAGGACTAAATGCAGAAGTATATATATCATATCACATCCTTTTAGATTAAATATCTTATTCCTACAGGATGATCACTTCCTAATGCAAGGTAAGAAACATTGGAGGAAAGCACAAGCTGGCCACACTAACCCCTATAACATGCTTGTATCAACTCTTTTGTGAGCTTCTCCAAAAGCCATGGTAGACATAGAGCTAAAAATCTAAGGCAACACATGGAATCATCTAGCTATTGTAGGTGCACACTATTAAATGCTATTTCTCTGGAGCCTAATAATCCTACTCTCATGTGGCTCATCCAAGATGTTGAAGATTATATTAAAGCTTAGGAAGATACCAAATTGATGATATTAAGACTCAAGTAAGGGCCAAATTTGATGTTTAATTAGAGGCTAACTTTACTAGTTTCTTTGAGATGTTGTAGGCTAAGAAGAAGAGAGAAACCATAGCTCATCAAAGATGCTAAGGGCATTGTATATTAAGGTGACTTTAGCATCTCTAGGGCCTTTGTGAAGCAAATGTCCTCAATTGCTAGCTTGTGTTCCAAAATCTTGAAGATAGCCACCTTGATTGCCAAACCCTTTATCTATGATGAACTTGAGTACATCATCCAAAATATAAAAGTGGGGAAGTCTCCTAGTCCTGACGGACTTCCAATAGAGTGCTATAGGGTGCTATGGGAGACATGTGGGTAAGATATATGCAACTTTGAAAATCACCTCAAGAAGATTGTGTTTGTACCATGATACAACAATGATGGACTAATCAAGCTTATACTAAAGTCTAATGACAAGCTAGTTATCATGCGGTGGCATTCTACTAGTTATCATGCTAAATGTGTGCTATAAGATCATTGCAAAAGCAACAACATTGAGGATTAAGTTACTACTAGTGTAGGATATCCACAAAGACCAATATGGTTTCATCCACGATAGACACATATATGATGCTATTCTCAATTTGGTGCTCTCTATTGACCATGCATTAGGATGGGATGGCAAGTTTGTCTTGATCAACATGGACATGGATAAGGCCTATGATAGAATCGTGTGGGACTTTATCTTGGCAACCTTGGGATGGATGGGATTTGGGGCCCACTTTTGCAAGATGATCAATGTGCTATTCTCTAACACAATGACATCAATGAGTGTCAACAGAGTGGTTTCTCAGAGCTTCCAGCTAAGGAGATCAGTGAGGCAAGGTTGCCCCCTAGCACCCCAAGTATTTGATGTAGTGGTGGACCCCCTTCTGAGGCTCACCAAATTCAAATTTCAATAGGGTGCACTAAAGTGCCTCCCCTCCCAAATGGTTTCGTATTCTGCATAATATTATTTATATAACTCTAATCTAGTCAAAGTTACAAAGTAAAATGTTGAGCTCTCATGGGAATTTATGCACTTTTCTATTTTGTTTCCTAATCGCTAATTAGAATCAAGAAAACTAAGTTATTCCTCATCTCTCTTGACAAAGAGAAGCAAGGGTCGAAGGACTATAGATTCAAGTAGATAAGTGCAAGCTAGATCATCCTCTATTTGGGCTTCCCTCTAGAAGCTAGAATCTTTGAGAAGAAAAAAGTTGATTGGCTACAAGAGAAGGTGGAGGCCAACAAGCTCACTAAGTACCAAAAAATCGGGATTGGCCTTAGTGGGAGGATTATCATAGTCAACTCAGTGATCAACCCTACTGCCTCATTTATTATGGCATCCAATGCCTTCTCAAAGGCGAGCTAGGAGTCTGTAATACCCCTTTTCCTCCATAGGAACTCACCCCCCTTTAATTTTTGAAAATTTTTTTTAGAGAGAGAGAGAGAGAGAGAGAGAGAGAGAGAGAGAGAGAGAGAGAGAGAGAGAGAGAGAGAGAGAGAGAGAGAGAGAGAGAGTGTGTGTGTGTGTGTGTGTGTGTGTGTGTGTGATGTGTGGAAGATGGGGGGGCATGCATCCCCCAGGTGGCAAGTGGCACTGCCTTGCCACCTCCCCCCCTCCACCTATAAATCTCCCCCCCCCCTCCGTTGCAGGTCCCCGCCTCCTCCGACTGACGTAGCAGTGCCCCCCTCAATTGCTGTGAGGCTCTTCCCCCCCCTATCGCACTACGGTAGAACGCCCCCTTGGCGGCAGCAATGACTGCAGAACATTTGAAACCCCCCCATTCCGCCAAGCAACTGGCCGTGAGCAGAGAGGTAGAAGGTGAGGAGTGAGAAGAGAGGAGAAGGGAAAGAAGGAGAAGAAGTCAGAGAGAAGGAGAAGGAAGAAGGGAGAGAGAGAAGAGGGAGGAAGAGAAGGAGAAGAAAAGAAGGAGAAGAGAAGAAGGAAGAAGAGGAGAGGAAGAGAAGGAAGGTAGAAGGGAAAGAGAGAAGAGAGAGAAGAAGGAGAGAAGAGATAGAAGAAGGGAAGGAGAAGAAAAGAAGGGGAAGAGAAGAGGGAGGAAAGAGAGAAGAAGGAGAGAAGAGATAGAAGAAGGGAAGGAGAAGAAAAGAAGGGGAAGAGAGGAGGGAGAGAAGAGAGAAGAGGGAGAGAAGAGATAGAAGGAGGGAGGAAAGAGAGAAGAGGGAGAGAAGAGATAGAAGAAGGGAGAGAGAGAAGAGAGAGAAAAGGGAGAGAAGAGATAGAAGAAGGGAGAGAGAGAAAGAGATAGAAGAAGAAGAAGAAGAAGAAGAGGGAGAGAGAGAAGAGGAAGAAGAAGAAGAAGGAGAAGAGGGAGAGAAGAAGGGAAGGAGAAGAAGAGGAAGGGGAAGAAGAGGGAAGTGAGAGAAGAGGGAGAGAAGAGGAGCAATAGAAGAAGAAGAAGAAGGAGAAGAGTTTAGTAAGAGGAGATGAAGAAAGGGAGAGAAAGAGAGAGAAAGTGGGAGATTAAGTGGAGAAAGAAGAGAAGGAGAGAGAGTGAGAGAGTAGGAGATTAAGTGAAAAGAAGAAGAAGAGAGGGAGGGAGAAAGAAAGAAGTGAGAGTTGGTAACTGAGAGGAGCGACGCCCAAACCCCTCTCTCGGAAAAAGAAAGACCCCATCCAGCGGTCCTTCCGAACCTGTCAACCCGAAACCCATCAAGGTTCGGATTGCCCAATCTCTGCGAGGTGAATTGCTCCCAAGAAGAAAGTCGCAGGAAGCGTAGGCACCCAAGCCACTGGCAATGCTGGAGGGCCAAGCGGAGCAGCCAACGCAGCACATGCAAATCAAGCCCAGGTTTACACACATGAAATGATAGGTTTTTTAAACAATATTTCACATAAAATAATAGGCTTCCACCCAATCTAGTACATGAACAGTTATCTAGGATTCATGGTTCGCGCCCGTGATTTCAATAAACACATGAAATGATAGCTCCCGTTCTTAACATGCAATTCACAATTGCATGGAAAATTTAGGCTTTCATGTACTTAAGCCACACAAATACGTGCATAGTAAGATAAAAAAAGTCAGCGACTAAATGTGAAGGGAGTTAAGGATCGTAGATTGTGTCAGTTTATTAAACGACCCTTGTGCACGGAAGATGAGTTTGATGGCAAAATTCTGCATAGCATCACACTAAGAGAGGATGGAAAGAATGTATGACAAGTCTTGCAATATATTGTGTTTCAAAGATTACCAAGTATGTTAAAAGACATGCAAGAGGATTCATAGCTTGGCACCCTAGGATAAAACCCAAGGGAAAGAGGGATTCAAAAGAAGTTTGGTGATTAATACACGTGCTTGTGACTTGTTTTTAAGGATCTTGTCTTAGATTATTGGAAGTGGATATCCTCCAGGTTTAAGCTAGGCTAGTAAGCTGACTCTAAATGGAATGTTGATCAAGGCTTATGCTTGGTTGTTTTGAAAAGGATATTTCTAAGTGAATTGACTGGTTGCCTTGGTAAGAGGAGATCCTACTAAGGACAAGTGGTTTATAAGCAAAGTGATTGCTTGATGTAGAAAATGATATTTTCTTGATTGGAAATGAAAGGGATGTTTTCCTTAGTAATTGTTTATAAGCTCGGTGCTTCAGCTGTGATTGATTCCCTAAAGGAATAATTAAGGAAAGATGGCGCTAGCTACCCCCCTGCGAACCACCAAACCCTAACTAAGGGGGTTGTGAATCCGCACCGGGAATGTGGACCGAACCCGCCGTGAGAGGTCTCTCCATGGAAATTACTAGGTGTAGGAGGACGCTTGAGTGCTAGTGGGGGCTCTGGCCGTAAATCTCAATGCCTCTGGGCCCTAGACAAGTGTTCTACGTGACTCGAGATGGGATCTCGAGGCCTTGATACTAGTTACAAGGCGGAATCTTGGGAGGATAAACCTTCGGGTTTTATTGCCGGGAGACGAAATGATTTTTCTGTGGAGACATAAAGGAACACTTAATTCTCCTGTATGGGTAGGAGGCAAACATTAATCTTAAGACAAGTTAAGGAAGTGTTTGATCTTGTTTTATCTTATAGGAGGCAAACATTAATCTTAAGACAAGTTAAGGAAGTGTTTGATCTTGTTTTATCTTATCTTCGTGTCAGTGTCCTAAATTACGTAAAGGAACCTGTGACTAACAGGTTAATTACAGAAGTTGCTTTTATGTGTCAAACATAATGTGGTAGGTAATTAGATAACTAAAACAACCCCCGAGGGAAGCGTGGTGGATGTGACCAATGGGTCTATCCTACAGAAGGGTGGTCTCGGTTAGCCAAGAGATTTCCTCAAAGGAGATGTTAATGAGAAATGTTAGGAAAAGTCGGACGATGACCTTAGACAATGTTGGTAAGAATTCTGATTCATACCGTTTTAGGGGACCAGAATGGGACTATGCCCTACGGGCAGAGAGGTCGAGCGATGCATCCCTCTCGTTTCCCATTCTCTTTGAACCAAGTGCGGTATGAGTCTGCTTGGGTCCATTTGTATCTACGCAAAGTGGAGCGGCTGTAGATCGACGCTAGAAGGCTGTTAGGAGGACTTGGCTACTAGGAACCTGGACTTCATGTCGATCCTAGTGGGAATGGGCGAATAAGTTCCGTTGCGGGGCAGACTCGAGAGACCCTAGTTGGCAAACCCCATGTCATTCCTTGGGAGTGTCGGGCGGCGTCTTCTAGATTGATCTCTCGATAGGCTGCTAAGACGTGTCCCACAATTTGAGGGGCGGGCACGTTACAGAGTCCTTACAAAGAAAGGCTAAAGACTTTCTATGAGGATATGCCAATAAGGCAAATTGGCATGTTGTTGTGTGGAGCATACTAATCAACACTAAAGCCAAAGGTGGCCTGGGAGTAGAGCCTATGAAAAGCAAAGCCCAAAGAATGGTGCTCATGCTACTCTTTAGAATTGAGATGAATCTCTCTTGGGCAATTATCATGAGAGATTGGCTGAGTAGAGCCAATGCTGGAGATGGAATGATCTTTCGTGGGTGGATGTCTTATTGGGAGGAGTTTATTTTAAGATTAAGCAATCAACACTAGCCAAGTCACTATTGAAGAGTTGGAAAGAGTCACTTGGAAGTATTGAGTGGGCACAAGCCTAGGAGACAAAAAAAAAAGTGTCTCTGACTTTGTCCATTTGCATATAAGGATGGGGTAGCCTTGGCAATATTGGACTGAAAAAAGTTTCAATCTATCAAAAAGAAGGGTATTAAGAAGTGGAGTGACATTTGGATATCAACACCAATGATCCTTTGGGAAAAGCACAAATAAGGAGAAAATTTAGGTTAAAAGAAGAAGAGATAGTGTGGGTAGAGGAGAATCTGGAAAGGAGGAAGGAAGAATGGCCCACAAGTTTGTGTTGCAATGTGGGCTCCCTGCTATGATCTCTTTATACAAAGAGAGGTAAGAAGACCCTTCAAGCAAAATCGAGGAAAGAATTTGAGGATAAGAAAAATTATATATTTCTCAAGGTACAACCTAAATGGAAAAAGAGATTATTAAGGGCCCACTAGAAAAAGTGGAGATGCAGAATCAAAAGGGTATGGATCTGCATGCCCTCTAACAAGCTTAACATGCTATTGTGAAGTCAACTACCCATATCCTATGGAGCTATACTTATGCCCCATAGGTTAGGTGAGAATCAAATCTTATGTAGTTGCTCTTGGGGTAAATGTAAACATTAGGATGAAGGGAGCTCTATTTAGAGATAAGGGCACCATTGATGATGAAACCGTGATACTTTGGCATATCATCAAAGTGGTTACTCTAAGAGCTCTATGGAACAGTAGAAATATGGCGACAATGTCAAAAGGAGCTAGAGTAAAACCCCCAACTTTGTGTGGGAAAGTAATTAGGGAATCACTGACTTTAGTGAAGAGACTTAGAAGAAAATGGCAAAACTTCAAAGTTGGCTATAAGCTGCTGAGGAAGTCCCCACTTTTGACCTATCCCTCTTAAGTGAATATATATTACCAAGGTTTTGGGTGGATCCTTTTTTGGCCCCCAAAAGCATATTCTAAGATGCACTTGTATATAACCTCTCATAACAATATCAATACCATTATTTCTCATTTTTTTAAAAATATTCACGAAAAATCAAGGTTCGATGTAAAGTGAATTGTACTTTAAAAAAAAAAAACTTTAAATTGTATCCAAGAAGGTTAAACACCTTAGCTTTTCTAAGATTCTTAGTTAAAAAATAGGAAACACATGTAATTTGGTTTCAAAATCCCTAGAAAATTTTGACTCTAAGGTTTTTGTATCTACTAGCAAAAATGTTTTTCTGAACACTAGAGGGGGAGATATAGCATGAGAAGAGATCATGGCAATAGAATAATTAGCTTTATATGAGAGGTGGCTTTTTTGAAATCTATGACAATGCCTAGAGGCCATGTTCTCAATCAGGTTCAAGACATCATATTTGGATTCTCTCCTACCATTGGGAAGGTTTGGTGCACACCAAAGGCACAACATGAATAATATAATATATATGACTAAGAAAGCAAAAAAGTAAAGATAAGAGATACAGAATGTGAGGAAGAAAGGAAAGAGAGGAAGAGTGATGGTATCCTACCAAAGGCATATTATCACTCACAAATGAAGATGGAGGGAGAAAGAAATAATAGCAAAAGAATGAAAATGTTTGAGAATATAGAGTGTTGAGTTTTTTTGGTACCCTAAGGTGCTATGCACTAAATTCTATGATAATAAACTAGTTAAGTTGTAATAGGCTAATACTTCCAAGAAATAGAGTGAGTATTGAAGTTGGTGAGAGGATGAAAAAATGACTTCCAAGAAAATCTCATTCCTTGATAACCTCTAAATACATTGGGAAAGTGTGATAAATATGGCTCAAATTTGCCTCCTTTTCTAGTTAGATGAGGTCATTAAGAAATCAATCACCTTCATAAGGGCTCTTTTTTGCATTTTTGGCCAATGCTTTATTTCTCTCCCTTCTTCTCCCTCTCCCTCTCCCCCTCCATCTATCATAGTATTCATTAGGACAATTAGCAAGATGCCATACAAGTTGTTAATATAATCAAAATGTAGAGATGGTTCTGGGCACATGGATTACAAAGCTCCCATCTTTTTTTGTATAGCTTGTATAATCTTTTAAATTATTTCTTTGCATAAAGAAATAAATTATATTGACTTAAATATTCATTTTAAACTACCCCTCAACCTAAATAACCTTGTGAATCACATCTTGAGATAACAAGTATGTTTCCATCTAACAAATATGTAAAATATAAAGGTTTTTCAATGATTATATACTTTAAATTTTATTTTTACTTTTTAAACCAAAAATTTTGAAAATTTTCTAGAATATTAGAACTAGTATTCATAACATTCTCATAAATTATCATATTTTCTTGAGAATAATACAATTTCCATGAATTAAAATCAGTATTTTTAATAAAATAGAGGATTTTTGAATTTAAAAAATATACTATAATTACTCTAAAAGTCTCAAAAAAATCACATGAACTTCTAATGGCATTAAAAATACCCAAAAATGTGTTTTTTGATTGATATTCATTGTAGTGTTTCTTAAAAAAATTCAAAATCTATTTTCAAGTGGTTTTTAGGCGTTTTCTATACTTTTATATTTTCAAAAATTCAAATAAAAACCAATAAAAATCATCAACCATATAGAGTGGAAAAAATGTATTTCTTCCAATGTAAAAAAATATTAGACATAGAGAATTTAACCATTTTGTTGTTCATAATGAATAAATGTGTCTAGTACACCGAAAATTTCTGTAATGGTAGTTGTGGCTTTGGAAAGACTAGCCTCATAGTCCAGCAAAGAAGATCTTTCTATCAGCTCTTCCCATATCAATATGCACATACTTAGATGATTCTCCATAATTGGAGCTCTAAATTTTCCACATTTTGATCATTGCATGTGAATTGGGCTTAGTGAATTTCAAAGTTAATCTTTTAAACCTTAAAGGTTTAGAAGAAGGTTTCTAATAGAGAAATGATTGTCGCCTTATGAATGGATTTCAACACCATGATCCCTCGACATGCTGAGATGCTAGCATTTTGATTAGAGAAGGATAAGATATCATAATCGATGAAAATGATTGAACAATGAGCATCTATACTATCCACTAAAGAGAAAAGTGATGATCACTCAATGATGATGTTTATGATGGTACTAATGGCGATGATCATCAAATTGAACATGATGATCTTGCCAAGCAAGTCCATGATGGCTAAGATCTCCATCTCTCTCTCTCTAGCATTGATCTTCTTTGCCCTCCTCCTCATCAACATGGTGCTCCCCTTCTTCCTCATGTCTCCTCTCTCCTCATCTTCTCATTACAATGTTAGTGGCCCATCTTATCAAATTCCTCACAAATATGTCCATCTCTCCCTCTCGTCATCATCACATTCTCTTTTGCCATTTTAACAATTAATGCCTTGTAAAATCCTAGAGTCTCCCTCTTCCTCACACCTATTCCAATATTGATGTTGTTTTTCTTCAACAACTTGCATTACTTTTTTTCTTTTCTTTCTTATTATTTTCTATAAACCTTCTAAAATATTCCCACCCTCTTGTATAAGATATCAAGCCTTATAAAGTCCACTATTCCATTTCTCCCTTCATCCTTGAATTCACAAATTCATGATAACTCCTATCTCTCCGGGGCATCGAGTTACCAATGCAAGTTTTTCTCAACAGAATTAGTCTTTATCCTCATGTGAATACCACAAAAAATTCATAAGCATACACATCCCATCAACTTTCAAGAAGCATGGAGCTTTGCAAACCTAGAATCACAGCTTTAGCTCCCTTTTCTCTCGTTCAAAAGTCCTATAACATTATGCTCATTATATCAATCTTTCTTTTTTCTAGATTGTAAAGATGAGCCTTTCCAAGACATCAACCATGATCTGCATGAAATTATTTCCAAAATTTGGCACAAAGATGTTAAAGATATATCAATTTGTTTGAAAATTTTGAAATTTTGAGTAAATTTTTGATAGTTGTCATCAAGTGTTCTTGCAAATGAGAGCATGCATTGCTAATAATCTAGTTTTTAATAATAGTTCAAGCTCTACTAAGCAATTGGTCCAAGCTTCATAACCTTCCTATCTCTAATATACAACTATCCTTAAACTTGGAATAAAGATTTCAAATAGCATGATGGGTATGCTAGCTTTTAAATGGAGTTTGGCCAATGTAGTCTTGTCGGCCACATGATACACGAACAATGTTACCATGAGTTTATTATCCCAATTGCTTCAAGAAGACAAGTCTGCTTTGGTCATCACATTAGCCATGATTTTATTGGTAGCATTCACTTGGCCATTTTCTTGTGAGTAGTAGGGGGAAGATTTTCGATGAATAATCATGAACATGGACAATAGTGCGAAATCACCTCATTAATAAAGTATGTGCCTTGGTCACTCATAATCTCAATGGGGCATCCAAATCGTGAGATCACTTTCTCACATAAAAATTTTATATTAAAAAGGCCAAGTGGATTTTTGCTACATCATCTTAGGTGGAGAAGCTTAGATGAACCTTGAGCCTGCAAATACCTTAGTGACGTATGATAGGGATGTAGAGCTTTTGTGATCCCCATTTCCAATTTCAGGGATGAATGACCTTGAATACTAGTGAAGAGATGGAACAACCTTGAGGGTTCAGAAGTCCTCATGGGGGACTAAGGTGGCTTCAAGGAAGTCAAAATCCTTGTGGGGGATTGTAATAAAGGAATTCAATCCTAAATAAAAGGAATTGTATTTACTATTGACAGTTTATGTCTTATGCCTAAATTTTGTGTAATGAACTGTGTGTAATAGGATAATAAAAGCCAAGCTACATTTACACGTTCTCAAAGTGTGGTAGCGTATTTTACTAATTTGATCACTAAAACAAACTCGATAGGAAAAGTGGGAGGCCTTAGTCCTAACGATGAAGAGTCTATGGTTTGGGTGGACCCAATTGGTCGAGTAACTTTTCCAAACACTAGATATAAAGCTACTAGAATGTGGGAAAGGTGAGAAGGATCGAAGCTTGTACTCAAGAGCTATGGCGGGAGAGCAAGAGCAAGAAAGAGAGAGATAAGAAATGGGAACTCCAACAGTCACAATGTGTGACCGGGCCTTCCTTTATTCAAATTGTCACTAAAAGAATAAAGAATAAAGTGATGGTGACGGGCGCCCACCACCTGCAATGTGCAATGGTGGTGACTGTTAGTGTAGTAATACACGGGTGGCTAGGCAGAGGCACCTTTACCCCCCAACAACCTCCCACTTAAAGGCGAATCTTCCCTAGTGAGGAGTGAAAAGAAAAAAGAAAAAAAAGGCAGTACAACATTTACACATGTACAACAGGATGAGGAAATACGTCATCTCATCCCATGCCCATCAACCTCCTGAGGAAGGCAAAGCGCTCTGTAGAGAGGCTTTTTGTGAGTAGATCTGCAGGATTCTGGTCAGTTGAGATCTTGGCAAGGTCAACAGACTTGTCCTCAACGACCCCACGTATGAAGTGATACCTCACCTCAATGTGTTTCATCTTCACATGGAAGACCGGATTCTTGGCTAACTGAATAGCACTCATAGAATTCGAATGCAATGTAGGGATAGCATCAATACCAAGGTCAGCAAACCAAAGACCCAACCAAATGGTCTCCTTGCAAGCCTCAGTGGCTGCAACATACTCGGCCTCTGTAGTAGAAAGGGCCGTGCATTTCTGCACCCTAGACATCCAAGAAACAACACCTCCAGCATAGGTGAATACATAGCCAGAAGTGGACTTCCTACTATCTGCATGTCCTGCATAATCAGAGTCAATGTACCCCATGACTCCTGTATCTTGGCTACCATAGCATATGCACAGATCTACAGTGCCCTTCAGGTACCTCATGATACCCTTCACAGCATCCCAATGCTTCTTACTAGGTGTAGCCATATAGCATGCCACAACACCAACTACATAGGCAATATCTGGATGAGTGGCTATCATGGCATACATAAGACTGTCCACTGCGGATGCATAGGGGATCTTGGCCATCTCGGCCCTGTGCTCATCTGTCTGCGGACAATTAGCCTGTGATACCTTCACATAAGAAGGCAATGGACAACCAATAGGCTTTACGTCCTGCATGAGGAAGCCCTCAAGGACTTTATGAATGTACTCCCTCTGTGACAAGTAAAGGAGTCCTTGATGCCTGTCGCATCTAATGTGCATACCAAGTATGTGAGAGGCCTATCCCAGATCTTTCATCTCAAAGCTCTTCTTGAGCTGAGCCTTAAGAGCATCTAGCTCATCATGAGCTTTCCCTGCTATCAGCATATCATCCACACAGAGTACCAAAATCAATAAAGAACCATCACAGGATTTCTTCATGTAAAGACACGGATCCATAGCACTCTTGCTGTAGCCCTGCAACTGCATAAAGGCATCAAACTTATGATACCACTCCCTAGGTGCCTGCTTCAAGCCATAAAGACTTTTCTTCAATTTGCACACTAGGTGCTCCTTGCCAGGTTTTGCAAAGCCCTTAGGCTGCTCCATATAAATCTCATCAGGCAATCCCCATGTAAGAAAGCCGTCTTGACATCCATCTGGTATAAATCCAAGTTAAGCTAAGCAACCAAAGCCAAGACTAAGGGCAGGGTGGTCATCTTAACCATAGGAGAAAAGAGTTCATCAAAGTCTACACCATGCTCCTGCTCAAAACCCTTTGCTACCAATCTAGCCTTGTATGCCGGCTTGGGGTGTCCAAGGGTACTTTTTAGCTTGTACACCCACTTGTTTGGCAAAGCCTTCTTGCCCTTAGGCAAGGAAACCAAATCCCAAGTCTCATTCTTATGCAAGGAGTTTATCTCAGACTGCATAGCCCTCTCCCAGGAGTGACTATCACCCCTATGCATAGCCTCATCATAAGTGAAAGGCTCTTCTATATCTGTAACCAAGACATAATGCATCGAGGGCTAAAATCTATTAGGTGGACATCTGTCTCTAGTAGACCATCTCACAGTAGGCTTTGTTGCCTGCCCAGATGCCTGTCCAACACCCTTACCATGAGCATTTGTTGCAGCTGTAGGCTGTCCAACTGGCTGTGCGGGAGCTCTCAGCTCCTCTTGAAATATGAACCTGCGGATCTCAACAACTCTCTCACGCTGCCTATGCATCTTTTCTTCATGAAAGACTACATCATGACTGCGGATGACTTTCCATGCCTGCAAATCCCAAAGATGGTAACCCATCTCACCTGCATCCCCTTAACCAAGGAAAATGCATTTGACACTCTTAGGATCCAGCTTACTTCTCTTGTCCCTGGGCACATAGCAAAATGCCTCACATCCAAAGACACGGAGATGCGCATATAAGAGGGAGGCTTTCCAGTCCATACCTCCTCTACAACCTGGAAATCCAAACCACTAGAAGGTGATTTGTTTATGATATGCACAAATGTACTAACTGCCTCAGCCCAAAAGCTCTGTGGTAGGCCTACATGGCTAAGCATACTGCGTACACGCTCCTAGATGGTTCTATTCATCCGCTCAGCCAAACCATTCTGGGGGGGGTGTAGGGGGCGGTCAACTGACGCTTAATACCCCTCTCATCACATAACTGCTCAAAAGCACGTGAGACATACTCACCCCCATTATCTATCCTTAGGCATTTTAGACTATACCCACACTGGTTCTCAACCAATGCAAGCCATCTTTGAAACATAGCCAAGACATCGGATTTCAGATTAATGGGATAAGCCCAAACTTTTCGTCAAAAATCATCTATGAAAGTAACAAAATACTTTGCACCACCCATAGACTGACAAGGCATGGGCCCACAGACATCCGAATGTACCAATGCCAAGGGCTTGCTCATGCGTGGCCTACCATACTTCTTATGCGTAGACCTAGTCTGCATGCCATAAAGATAATGCTCATATGAATCAAAACATGCATAATCAAGGGGCGGTAAGTACTGCAAACCAGAAAGCATTTTCATTCCCTTCAAAGACATATGGCCCAAACGGGCATGCCAAAGAGATACATGTGGGATCAACCCACATACAAAAAATGGTCAAGGAAAGAAGCAGATACAATCAAGGGATAGAGGATGCCAGCCTTGGCACCTCTCGCAATCACAAGTCTGCCACGAGTGATCTTCTATGCAGAGTCTCTAAAAGACACATGATAACCTACATCATCAAGCTGTCCAGCTGACATGAGACTGCGTGTCAAAGCAGGTACGTGACATACATCTTGCATAACAAAATTGTTGCCAGAAGGAAACTGCAACCTAACATCACCAATGCCCACAATATCAAGAGAGCTGTCATCACCCAAGCGCACAGAACCCAAAACAGTACGGTATGAATGAAACCACTCTCGGCAAGGTGTCACATGAAAGGACGCACCTGAGTCCAAGAGCTAACACTGTGCATACATAGAGTGTATCTCTGTCATTTGTGAAGCACTAGAAGAAGCTGCAAGGATATAATCATCATCAACATCCTCAGGCTGCATAACATTGATCTCTTCAATTTTAACACTGGACTTTGTAGGCACTATGCTACAATCAGAAGACTTATCATGCACTTTGTCTTTACCCTTATCTTTGCACCTTTCATTACACAGTTCATGGCATTGTGGCCTAATATGGCCCTTTTTCCCACAGTGGTGACAAGTGACATCTGCATTCCTGCCATGGGATTTGCTACGTAACTTCCCACGATACTTGGACCAAGATTTCTAAGAATCCCGTCCATGGCCATTACCACTAACATGCTTTCCATATCCATCATTCCTGCCTCTAATTGTCATAGCATGCGACACACGAGAGGCATCAAAATTCTTACAGTTAACCTCTTCCTGTAGAAGAGCACTCTCAACATCAGATAATTTCAAGGTAGTAGTAGAGACACATAATGCAGTGCGGAATACATCCCATGACTCATTAAGAGTACCAAGCAAGAAAAGAGGAGTGACATCCTTTGCAAAAGTGATGTCTTGCGAAGTCAAGTTCTTGAGTATAGTATGGAATTGGCTCAAGTGAGTAGACATAGTCACATTCTCCTTCATTCCAGAAGCTGCTTTAGCCAATACATCTGACTTGCTGGACTTTTCTTGTCATAGAGATTCTTGATTTTATCCCACAACTGCCATGCGCTTTGTTCTTCCTCAAATGCATTGTAATGAACCTATTCTGTGAGAGATAATACAATAGTGGACTTGCATAACTCATCAAGCTCAAGCCATTCCTCATCTAGCATAGTTGCAGGCGGATGCCCGCTTAACCTCAAAGGTTTGATCTGCAATTTTTGCACCAACACCTCCCAAATTTGGCTCTTCCAATAAGAGTAATTCATACCACAAAGCTTAGTGATGTTAAAAATAGCATGATCAGTGGATGAACTTGCCATAATGTAGGCTGGAAGACTGCAGACAGTTCAAAACTGCTTGCTGTTTACTGTAGAAAATGATAAAAAAATCACCAAAATCGAGAGAAAATGGCGAGAAAAGTGTAACCAAAGATGCTACCCACCAAGTACTAGTGAAAGTACATCATTTTAGAATATTTTAGCATGAAAAATCCATGTCAGTCCGGAGTTATATGGTTGCTGTAATAAATGACAGCAGTGTATTGTGAGAGTCAATTGCTGACCAAATCACTGCACCAAGTCAATAAATGATAGCCAAGACATGACCAGCCATAAACGGACATAAATCAGCGCCAAACAGTCATCAAGACCTTGAGCAAACACCCAAACATGTCACCAAAGCATTCGTCAGTGAGTAGGCATACCCTGGACAGTAGGGCAAAGTATACATAACACTGGCAAGACCTGACACCAGTAGGTGTATGCCCACAAGAGTGCAAAGCCCAAGCTCAGGTAAAAAACAACTCCAAGATATCAGTGCATGAACAATGCAACATGTAAGTGTAAGAGATCCCAAAATTCTCAAGTATCTGCAAAATGCTCAAATAGCATAAAGCTCCTTCTCAATGTCGGTCAAGTATACAAGATGCTCCCACTGGCTCAAAAGGTGGATAAATGAGCTCAACAGCTCAAGCAAACCAAGTCAAAGTACCAAAGACAGGTAACCAAGACAATGCCTCAATAGCATCCCAAGAGCATGACGGCTACAAAGCAACTGTAGGTAGCATCCATGAGCAAGACATACATCCCAATAAAGATCTCTGACAACCAAAATGACATCCAATACAAAATTTCGGAATAGCAGATGAGAATCCAAGCCAAGTCTTCAGAGAGCACTAAAGCTTGACAAATACATGGTACACTGTGCCAAGACAAATGCATAAAGCCGTAGGCGTCGGGTAAGCATGTACCCAAAGAGCATATAGTTGTCAAAGCACTGACCACTGTCAAGCATAGACTGATGTTAATAAGTGCAGGTTGAAATAAGCTCAAGATTCCAAAAGCATCCGGATCCAATGACAAGCTTGAAGTCGTCCCTCGATGATCAATACATCATAGCATAACCCAAAACATACACCCGGAACCAATAGGCATATGTCAAAGCATGAAAGATAGCTTCAGCCCAAGAGTATTCAGCATGCATTTATTGTTATAAATTGTGTATTTCTAGTCCCACAATAAAGCCAAAATCATAGCATGACATGTAGCTTCAATCCCCCAATCAATCAGGATGCAATAGGCATCAAACCGGTTATATAGTCATGCCCAAACAAGCATAGGCATAAACTGTGAATATAGCATTAGCATCAAATGTCTGTGGACTATTTATAACAGTCCTAAAACACTGTTTTCAGCCACCAAACCAATGCCTAATATCAAAGGATCAATGCCAAGCATCAATACATGTGCGAGAAGCTCGAAATGGAGCCCGAACAAGTGCTTAATGCCAAGCTGGAGCTGGAGCTGAAGTGGCTGAATGGTGGCTATCCAGAATCAGGCACAAATTTGTGTGATGTTGTTGCTACTCTTGTTGGTCCATGTGATAGGTGTGGAGAGGTTGAAGGGCTTAAACATGAGCCAAAGAGGCCTAGGAACAAGCCTCTAGCAGCCCACAACCAGCGGCAAAGAGATACGAAGGTTGGAAGCTTCAATGGTGGCTTCCCTGTTTACCTAGACCTGTGGACTGAGATAAATCTCTGAAATAATGAAGCAATATCTCAATTTCAATGCCTTGATGGTGCCTCAATAGGCTGGGAAGAAGCTTGGGAAGCCGAGGAGTGACGGGAGCTCAAGAGAATGAGCTATGGCTGCCAAGAAGGAGACCCAATGCAAGTGGGGAGTTGATGGTTGCTAACCTTGGTTGATGGGAAGCTGAGAATGCCACGAGCCAAGCTCAAGAGTCAGAAGCTGTGCTCTCATACCAATTGAAAGGTGAGAAGGATCGAAGCTTGCACTCGAGAGCTATGGCGGGAGAGCAAGAGCAAGAAAGAGAGAGACAAGAAATGGAAACTCCAACAGTCACAATGTGTGACCGGGCCTTCCTTTATTCAAATTGTCACTAAAAGAATAAATAATAAAGTGACGGTGATGAGCGCCCCCCACCTGTAGTGTGCAGTGGCGGTGACTGTCAGTGTAGTAATACACGGGCAGCTAGGCGGAGGCGCCTTTACCCCAATAATGTGATCCCCAATTAGCTCCACTCTCCATTGAACTAAGTGCAGTGTTAGCCCACTCTCATTGAACCAAGCATAATGTTAGCCCACTCTCACCTTTGATTGGTTACAGAGTAGCCCTTCTTAAGTGGATGCTAGACTACTATTTAGGAAGCCTTTGTAGTTTAATCCTTAGGTTGATCCTTCAAGTTGGGACCTTGATGTTTCATTGCAAGGTAGACACAGAGGCTACCTAGATTAGCTAAGTCCCTATATCTAAATTGGGTCTAGATAGGGAATTGATATATCATAGAGAACCATAACAATTGCACCATCCTTGGTGGTCTCTGCAATAGAATTAATATATTGGCTAAATATACAACAGTCAAGACATTGGTTAGAGTTATATTCTTTCAAAAGTTGCAACTCATTTTAGCAAAAATCTCTCACTTTGTATTCTCTGCACTTTTCTCTAACTAACCATGCATCCTTCTCTCCAATCTAAGAAAGCAAGAATGTAAGACCACCTTCGAGGTATAGTGAACTCACCTATCTTACCTTCTTGTGTTGTGGTCTAAAATCTTAAAGGCTCAAAGATGGTTCCAATCGACCAAAACAACACGATCCGATGCTATCATTTCTTCACATCCACTACTAAGCACACCAAAAAATAGAGAAGAAGAAGAAGAAGACGATGATGATGATGATGACATAGAGCTTTGTCTTCTCTCAGTCCTTGCTTCAATAGTTGCATTGACAGAGCTTTTGCAACATGATGTCCCAAAAAGCTAGATACAACTAAGAACTTCTACCCTTATATGGTGACAAACTCAAACTTAGAAAGGGATGTGCTAGTTAAGGTCTTCAAAGAAGCCATACAAGTGGATGACCTACTCAAGGAGAGGAGCTCGAGACCCACAACTTGAGACAACACTGACTCTAAAACCTCAAAAAGAGCTACTCCTATTAGTGAAAGATCTAGTCAAAGCACCCAAGACAAGGGAAAGAGTGTCGACCAGAGCCAGGAAATGTGAAGCTAGAGTTGGCTAGGCTTCAAGAGATGATGAGAAGGCCTACACAACCTCATGTGCAATGTGTGCATTACATGTAGAGGAAACCACCTTCTAGCCAAGTGCTCGGATCCTAGATCCAGAGCCCTGTGCCAATTGTAGTAGGTTACCATGATGCAATGCATTATCCATTACCGAGGTGATTGCCATACCCACAACCATACAATCAGTCTTACTACCTAGGGAATAGATCGCCACATTACAAAAGGGAAGCTCCATAGCTCTCCCAGCACCCAACGTTTCAAAGCCAACCATCCTTAGTATAGATATCAACCCCATAGGGATACCTAGACCACCTAGACCCATTGTGACCCACTCACTGAGCGATGCTCTGATACATTACATTGAGGAGTCGAACAAGGATAGAGCATACATAGACTCTTACCTCTCGTACGATGAAGAGGGCAATCCAATCTTGATGGAACCAATACCGGTGATAGCATTGGACAGGGGAAGAGGTAGAGGTCTAGGAGGACGAAACCAAGAGCCCATCGCATGCTAGACTTGTGGTCACCTAGGACACATCTCATCTCGATGCCCCAAAAGGGAGCAAGCCAATCAAGACAAGGTTGACTTGAGATGCCCTAAGTATGGGATCACACACTTTTCCTAAGAAAAAACCTTCCACTAGTTTGGATATCATGCCATATGTACCATTGGGACTGTTCGGAGTTGAAACACTTGTTGATGGTGAAGCCACGTTAATTTTGCTAAATGCCATGACCTAGTATAGGCAAAGCAGGCCGGTATTTCATTGCCACAACCTAGCATCCTCAATGTATCTTCAATAGGGAAGAGAAGCCATAGAAGAAGGAGAAAGAGAGCTGAGACAAAGATTATGCTTAAGATAGAAAGTGCCAGTACATTACCAAGGGGAAAGCAAGTCACATATGTAGAAGCAGAGACATCTGCTCCCAAGACAACAAAAAAGGGAAGTGCCAAGGTTGGAGAATATCCCGATCTGAGGTACCAATTGGAAGTGTTTGATAAGGTCAAGGAGAAAAGCCCAAGCGCACCTAAAGGATGCAAAACCCATGATCAAAGAGGAGATTCATGAGCTCTCTAGTGTGACCACACCGGTCTTGCCTACTCAGTTCAAATCAAGAGACTCATTTGTACCCCATGTGGCACCGCATAAAACAGAACCTAGATGCCACAGGTAGGCAGACTACCCAAGATCATTGGCAAAAGAGTGTAGAGGCTAACAAAAAGCAGGTGGTTGGCAACTTTCTCATAATGTTGATATCAGCCGACTCTACCTTTGGGAGAACTGCTTAGGCAGAATCCAATGTTATGGAAACTACTATTAAAGCAGTGGGTAGAACGGCATGATGAGCTTGGAGTGACCGACTTGTCTAACCACGATGCAATAACGTATACACCAAGCTTAGCCTTGAGCTCAATGCCCAATTCTTTACACATAAATGCCTTTTGGGAAGGCACAGATATGCACGCAGTCTTGCCTATCAATGCATTAGGAGATGTTGCAAGAAAGGGAATTGTAGACACATGATCTGGAGTTAGTGTGCTCAACCATGCAACCCTGCAGGCTTGGAATAACCCACCTATGGAGGCTACAAGGTTTACTATCACACTGGCTAATGGAATGAAGGATTATCTTGAAAGAACACTCACAAGTTAAGAATTCTTATGAGCTACTAATGAAGTAATCCCTTGCCCTGAGGACAAGCGGGATTGGATACATATACTAGCCACCATTGATCTATTGTTCTCAAATGATGATGAAGATTATAAGTAGGCTACTAGGGCAAGTCCCAAAAAGTCACATCATCTCAGCTGCCACCACCAAAGAGTAGGATCCCACCATCGGTGCCACTCTACATGATCATCAGGACCTCTAGCAATCGACCAACACCAATGCACCCACCGCACGAGCCTCCAATGCTGAACTTGCTTGTAAATGTAAGAGTAACCACCATCACTGAGATTGAGGAAGAGGATAAGGAAATGGTAGAATCTGCCTACCTATGCATATCAGTGACTGCCCAGAATACACACATCTTTGACGCACTTATTAATGAGGGAGCTAACTTTAATATTCTTACATATGACCATTGGACCCTCATTGGTCAGCCCCAACTATAGCCTACTAAGGGAGCTAACTTTAATATTCTTACATATGACCATTGAACCCTCATTGGTCAGCCCCAGTTGCAGCCTACTAACTCAATCCATTTGGGAGACAGTCCTACTCACTGCTAGGAAAGTGCAAAATAACAGTCTCTATCAAGACTAAAAGTATATCTATGATCTTCTAGCTGATGCCTAACACCAAGATCATTGGTAAGGAATTGCTGCAAGGATACACATTCGAGAAACAAGCACACTGCAATGTCGATATGACTCGGAGTACATTCACCTCACCATTGGCAATGTTTGGATATAATGATGACTTTCAACAAGGGTAGCACGGCTCCATCACAACCTGCAGTGCCACCGGTAGAGGAGCCAAGTGCAAGGTGTAAGGAGGGGGATCGTGACTTGCCCCACCTTGCCAAAACAAAATGGCCACAATAACCCAAAGGAGACACACCCAAGACCACTAAGCAATATCTCAAATGAGTGCCCAAATGACAACCCTAGCCACCTAGAAGCCAAACTGCACAAACCAATAACCATAGAATCTCACACCCTAAGCCTAGGAGACAAAGCTAGTTATACATAAACAAACAAATGGTCAAGCTGCAATGGGTGTTCAAAGACCTATTGCGTGTTCAAGGCTACTAGGAAGGCAACACTTGGATTTGGTTGCCCAAGACCACGAGTACCATGCGTGTTCTCAACCACTACTTTCCAAGCCACCTCCATGAGACTTTGAGCTAGCTAGGAATGAGAAATCCATCAACTCCAAAAGCACCAAACCCATAGAATATCAATGAATCTATCGACCAAAACCATAGCTCGCTGCATCCAAATCGACAACTTGACACTCCTACCATTCCAACTATTCCATGAGTAGAGAGCAACACATCATCTAAGCCGCAAGACCAATCCATCCCACAAGTGGCCGACAAACACCCCACTGAACAGTCCATGAGACAGGCATCAGTAGTTGAGCCCCCAACATCCTCATAGGCCTTACATCCTCCTATAAGTAGAGATTCATGAATCCTTGCCTTGGCCTTGGACCTCGCCACAAACACAGGGGATGAACTCATCAATTGTATTAGACACTTGGACACCACATTCACCACGCTAGCGAGGAACTATGAATGGCTCGACTCATGCCTTCGACAAGATATTAGCAATGGAAGTGTGCTCCTTGCCATGCACTAGGGAGGACTATGAGTTCGTGTTCGTCAAAATTCTTGAAATGGCCAAAGCCTTGATTGACAAGGAGATCTCTCAAGAGTAAGCTCGCACATAACGGGGGATGATCACATCCTATCACATAAGCAAAGTCTCTTCCAGAAGTTAGAAGTTAGAAGAGGTGACAAAGCTAGCCGACTTTGACTCTTCTTTCCTACGAAATTGGTATGCTCTACGTCTCCAATGGGAATGAGAGGGCTGCCAAATTATGACCAATGTTGAGTAGAGATGCACAATCAAAACCTATAAGTACAACCCTACCTATGTGGCTGCTACCTTGTTGAGAGTCTTGGCCATTACATGCAAATGACCTTTAAAGGAATATGTCATGGCCCACACCTATTTCGATCGAATCCTAATCGAGAAAGAATTGCATATTGCTAGTAGGATGAACTCTGGTGACTTCCTAACTGATGTCCTAACCTACATTACACATGTAGGCATTAGACCTCATGACATGGACCATCACACCCACTTGGACTATAACCCAAACTTTTACGATTGACTTATGATGAAGTAAAGCACAGTAAGCATGCGCTTCATGCCCTTAACCCTTCATCCTCTAATCCTAGGAAGGATTTTTATCACTCCCGGGGGAGGAGATAAGGTGGAAAAGACGACACGACTTGGACCTTAAACCGAACTTTAAAAAGCAAAAAGGACTGATAAAATTCAATTCATACTTAAGGAAGATTTCCATGAAATTCTGGATTAAACTATGTGAACTTATTGAAGCAAAAATTTTCATTTCCTACTTGAGCACTTCATCTTTCCATAACTATATTCATAACCCCCTCATCTTTTTGCAAAAAACCATTTCAAGTAAACTAATAGTGAGCTATTGCATCATGATAGGAACTTGAGATGGCCGGGCACAACAAAGGCAGCAAGCTTCCATTCATGGAAGAGCAATAGGTCAAATATGGCCTAACAACGGAAACAAGGGCCTTCAATCAACTTAAATTTGGAAGCATTAAGAAATTAGAGAGTGTGATGATGAAAGAACAAGCAGTAAAATAGATGATCGACTAGGGTAGCCTTGGTTAATATAACCATCAGTGAGGAAGGGAATAAGGGCTCAGTCCCATCGATTCGAGGTGCAAAAAGAAAAATCAAGCTAAGCATCCCAAGGAAGAGGAAGAACACCATGGCAGAAGGAAACAAGGAAGTAGAAGCCACACAAAAGAGGTCAAGAGAATTAGAAGATGAATGGAGAAAGAAGTAGGAAGAGGAAGAGGAGCAAGTAAGAAAGGTGGAAGAGGAGTTAAGAAGAGAGGAAGAGGAATGAAGAAGGAAGCAAATAGAAAACAAGGAAAGGCTAAAAAGAGAAGAAGACGAGCAAATGGCCCTAGCTCAAGTAATGAGCCAGGCTCTAATGTTGCAGAAGAAGAAAGAACTAAAGAACCCATTGTGCCAGGCAAGGGAAAAGCCCCCATGAATGGCCTTGATTGCCACATCAACCACCACCTAGGAGACCTCAAAAGGGGGAGCGGACCCAAGCAACATGGTGGCGTGGGTGCAGTACCTGTACTGAGCTCAATAAAGAAGCTTGACCCAGTGCCCAATGGCAGAGCCCCAATAATAGGGACAAAGAGACTTGCTATTGTGGATGCAGAATCTAGAAAGGACCCTAAGAAGTCCAAGATCAAATCATCCACAACATCTTTGCCATTGGTGTTGAGAGTAGAAAAAGATTGAATTTTTTACTGATTTTTGTTGTTTTTGAGGTCTGAATGGTTGATTTTTTATGGATTTAGAGTGATGTATGGTTGTTAATGGAAATGTTTGAATTTTTTTTGGATGATATTGATTATGTTTTGGAAGTTCATGATGATTCTCAGTAGAAATATGAGGATCTGTGATGTTATGATAGGTTCTGTTGAGGTTCTGATTGGTTCTGATACATTCTGTATAGCTTTTGTTTTGTTTTGATTTTCTTCTGTATGAAGTATGGATTGATGATTGAAGAAGGATGAGGTCTTTTGAAAGCTTATCGAATAGTTTTTGATAATTTGGAATGGTTTTAGTATGAGTTATGAGGATCTGATGTTCTCTGATGACCTTCTATAGCCCTCTATAAACCTTCTGTAGAGCTTCTATCTCTGCTCTGTTCTATTCTGTAGATCTTCTGTAAGTGTTTTGTAGAATGTATGTGTGACTTTGAAAAAGTTTTCCAACTTTTGGAAAGGATGAATCTAAGTTCAAAAGAGCTAAAATAAATGGAAGAAGCAGCTCTGCTGAAGACTGAAGAGAAGACTGAAGTGACAGTGACAGTAGTGAGTTATGAAGAGACACTGTAATGGCTCTGGTGTCCTTTCATACCTCCCATACCACTTGGGAGGTGCATCTACGACCTAAGATGAATTATTAAGTATCATTATTGAGTATTGTAGTAAGGAGATGATGTATTATTGTGTGTGTGTGTGTGTGAGCCAAAGATAGCCAATTCTATGAAAACAATGTATCTGTATATGAGAGATCAAGAGAGAAAACTATGAAGACATTGAAGATGAATACTATGTGATTGATTTCCATTAAAAAAATGGTGTATTCTTTTATTTTCCTTGTTCTATTGATGGATTCTATGAAGATGTTGAAGATTATGGTTGATTCTGTCAAATCCTTGGGAGATATCTACTATGATACTGCGTGAAGAATTGTTGTTTTCTTTGTTTTGGTCATCAAAAGAATAAAATAAAATCTTGTTGATGTTACAAGATATATTTTCTTATAGTAGAATCCCCTTTTCCTTAGTGTTCCTCTTGGGGCTCCATGTTTTTGGTGCGTAGTCGGGGAAACTTGCCATCAACAAGCATCAAAAGAGGCTGAAAATGAAAGAAATGGCATTGCCAAGAAGAAAAGAATTCAATGGATGTTTGCAAAGTTTCTTCTTCCATTGAAGAGTTGGAGATTCTCATTATCAAAGCCACTTTCCACAAGAAGTTCATCCCACAATGGCGGAAACATATTACCATCATGATGCAAGCTCTATGTAATGGTTTGTTTCCTCTTCCTGTTGAAGCAACAAAAACTTGCATCTTGGTGGCAAATTGTTTGGAAACAAACTGAAGAGTAGAAGTAGAGAGAATGACTATCCATGGAAGATTTGGTATTCATTGAGAAGTTTCCAGACATCATCAAGTGGGAGATTGTGAAGAAGCTTCAAGAGTCATGGTCTATGGAGGTTCACGAAAACAAGAAGGAAAAGAGTTGGAATTTGTTTGTGGATGCTCAACAGCAAGATACGTGGGATGCTTGGTGCACTAACAATCTTCTATTTGTCCAATTAGCAACCCACTAGAAGTTGGTAGATAGAGTGTTTTTCACAACATACACTGTTGAAACCCTCAGAAGCTAGCATTATTATAATGATGGCACAACAACGATCCTAAGAAGAATGAGTTTTGATACTTTCAGAAAGGAATATCTCCCTCTCTATAATGGTTTGAAAGCCAAATTCAGAGATGTTGAAAAGAAGGATGTTGGCTAGAGAATCCCTCAGAGACTGAAGCCCCTCTCTGATTCTATTCTATTGAGTATTGAACAATTAGTTGGAGCCAAGCCCTTGATGAATGACACAATCAAGAGGCAAGCGTTAGAATGAGTCCAAAGGTACATGAGAAGAGAGAAGGCAAGAATTAAGGCTGAGAACGAGCTTGCCAGCAGAAGCCTCCTTTGATGCCCTAAAAGCACTCTTTATAGAAGTCCCCATGGCAACTCAAGGTCCCCTTCCTAGTCAGATTCATCTTGGAAATATTGATGACATGCCAACAAATGTAGTCCCATTACCAATTTTTAAGGGAGAGTACAATGAAGACCCTGATCTTCATGTAGCAGAATTTATGGTAGCATGTGTGGCTAACAGTGCCAGAACCCCTGAGCATTGGTTAGCAATATTCCCCGCCAGTTTCAAGGGCATGGCGTTTCAGTGGTATGAGAGACAAGTAGCAGGAACTTTTGGCACATGGGACAACCTGAAGTTGGCCTTCCTCACTAAATTTAGGCATGAAGGTTTTGAAGAGCGGATGCGAGAGGAGTTCATGAATCTAAGTCAGTCCTCTAGAGAAAGAGTAGAAGCTTATGTCTCGCGAATGGAATCCATCCTGAAGAGATGGACTAACCATCATTTGGATGAAGGAATCCAAAAAGGAGTGTTTCTCAGGGGTCTACAACCAGAAGTTCGCAAGTTCGTGGAATTGAGAAGACCCGTCGATCTACAAGCTGTAGTGGAAGGTGTAAGATTGTATGATGAAGTTGAAGCAAGGCTATCAATGACTCCAGGAAGTCTTACCTCCTCCCATGCCAGGAATGGTATATCCACCAAATACAGTCCCAGGGATAGTTCCCTACCCCTATCCCCAAATGCAAACAGTGTCGCAGTATAATGCACCTAATCCATTGTGGTCACCATAGACGACAGTGCCTCAAATGATGTTTCAACCACAACAATGGTGGGCTCAAACAGTTCCTCCAATGGCAGCTCAACAACAATGGAACCCTACCAACTAGAATCAATAATCCCAAGTCTCAACAGGAGCTCTGAATCAGAACCAGAACAGGACCCTTTGGATCAACCCAACCAGTGTATGTAGTAATTACAAAAGCTTCCCAAAACACTACTACAAGTACTTCAGGAGGTGAAAATCTGAAGGACTACTTATCCAACTCAGTTGCAAGTATCAAGAAAGAGCTTATAGATCTGATTACAGAGTAGCTATAGACGCTAAAGATGAATACCGCCAATATATCTACTCCTGCAGGAGCTGGGAGACATGTGATGCGTTCTAATACATGGTGTGAAAAGTATCATCAAGCGGGACATTTAGCCACTGAATGTACCCGAAAACCAACCATTCCTGGAGCCTTTTGTTCCTACTATTTGTGGAAGAACCATACAGAGGATATTTGCTCTCTAAAAGAGATGCATGAACAAAGACATAAAGATGAAAATGCAAGATTCAACTTGCTAGAATCCAAAATGACAACACAGGATATTGGACCAAAGCCTAGGGAGTTTGGTCCTAATTTCGGTCCAAGGATGTTTCCCTCTCAAAGTTACAGAGGATGACAGTCTGGTGGTGGTCAAAGGTCCTAGATGGAATGTTACAAATGTGGAGAGAAGGGTCATATCTCACCAAATTGTCCAAACCCTAGAAGATTTGTGGATTACAAGCCCTTATGCAGCCGATGCAAAGGAGAAGGTTACACTGCAAAGGACTATCCAAGTCCAGCCCCTGTCAAGGCCAATGTCACTGATAGCCAACAGAAGGCACAAGAGCCTGCCTCCAATTTGATAGAGTTGGAAGTTGCCACTATCACGTATGCCAAGAAGAAGAAACCAGTTGTCTAAAAAGAGAACAACTCCCCTGCCAAGACTATGAAGTTCAACCTGGCAACAGAGGGATAGAGCAGTACAGGACAGAACAGTGCAGTATAGAGCACTGTAGTGCCACATAGAGTCATAGAGACAGTCCCAGAAACAGGACCAGAGGTCCAAGAGATAGACGATATAGAAGCACTTCCAAAAATAGAGGAAGTGCCAATGCTGCATTACTAGAAGAAAAAGGAAAGATGAAAATGGGAGTAGCCTCATTCCCCAGCAGGCTGGAAAAGCCCATGGATCATATCAAAGAATATGACTTGGTAAAAGACCTAGACACTTTTAAACCAAACTTAACAATCTGACAGTTGATGATGTTGTCTCCCAGCTGTCGAAAGAAATTCAAAAGCATCTTGACTCGAAGATGTGGATTAAAGATTGCTACTTCAACAGCAACCAAGACCAATAAGGCCCCGGAGCCTATAAAGGAAGTAGATGTAGCTAACGCCTTCCTAGATCCTGGAACCCCAGAGATTAGTGTATGGATAGAAGGATGATTTATTTAAGATGCATTGATTGATGGAGGCTCATCAGTAAACATAATGATGGATGTGACAATGAAGGACTTAGGGTTGCAAGGAATTCAGCCTACACAATGGCTTATCAAATTGGTAGACCAAAGCTGAATTAAATCATTGGGCATCCTCCCATATGTAAAAACCACCCTTGTAGGAAGAGACTATTGGCTGACATATTTGGTGGTTAAAGCAAATTCTTATGGGAACTCATACCCTCTACTGTTGGAAAGACCTTGGCTTTTTGAAGCAAGAGCCAAGACAGACTGGTTCAAAGGAACCCTAACCCTAGGCAAAGAATCCAACAAAGTGGTGTTGAAATTGTATGGATGGCAAAAAGGCAATGGATCCACATCCATCGAAGTCATAACTGACTCCTCCAATGAAGTAATAGATGGTACATCAGGAGACGAAGAGATTATTAAATAGATCTTTCCCAAGAAAACAAAGGCACATTCCCTAACAGTGGGCACTGTAAGCCAACTACCAAAGGAAGCGAAGTCTTTGTCCATGGGAGAATACCTCTTGCCTCAACTAGAATTAACTTCTGAAATCACCTCTAACAGCGAGATAGAAGCATGGATATAATGTCCTCCCTGTTACATGACAGTAGCAGAGATAGAGCCGGAGATAGAAGTAGAAGTAGAAACAGACACAGAGGTGGAGGATATGTTTTTCTCCTACAAAGCAGTAGCAGAGACAGAGCTAGAGACAGAAGTAGAAGTAGAAACAGACACAGAGGTGGAGGATCTGTTCTTCTCCTACAAAGCCTCTACAGAAGTAGAGGCACAGCCTCCAGAGGAAGAGGATGAAAATGATGAGGAAGAAAACGAAGCAGGATATGGAAGTGCAAATGAAGAATTTCCTATGATAGTGGATGATCTTGTTGACGGCCCTACAGAGATCTCAGAGGTTGAAGATCTCGGGGTGTTGGATGGAATGACCATGGTTCCATTTGGGTTGACCAATGGACCACAAAGTATGTAGAATCTGCATAAACAATGGATCAAAGGCATAAAAATTAAGCTCACCAGTGGCCCCTGTCGCCCTAACCATTCATTCTGGAGAAAAGTTGATGATGATGCCTCTTGTCAACAGAAGCTAGAGGTATTAGAGCCACCGCTTCTAGAAGGTCTGTGCTATGTGACATTCCTGGACGTATCCTCTGAAGATGAATCCCTAAGTCCAGATAAAATCACCACTCACACAAAAGCAAACAAAGCTCTGATACTCTTCCAGCAATCTCAACAGACAAATAAGTCATCTGTTCAGAAGGAGGACACTGGTTCTAGTGAAACATCAGACGAGGACACTACTTCCTTGAAAGAGTCACCAAAAGCAATCCGTGGGACATTCATCCGCGAAGTGGAAGGTGAAATGCAAGCAATATCCCTGGATACTAACAATACTGAATGACACCTGAAAGTGGATCTCAATCTTCCAGAAGAAGAACTAGTGGTCCTGCAAGATCTACTAAAGGAGAACTTAGACGTGTTTGCTTGGTCATACAAAGACCTAAAGCGGATTGATTCCACAGTATGCCAACATCACATTGACCTAGAGCCTGATACCAAACCTGTAAGGCAAAGATAAAGGCGTATGAATCCTAATTATTCTGCTCTAGTGAAGGTTGAATTATTGAAACTTCTTGAAGCCAAGTTCATTTATCCCATGGCTAACAGTGAATGGGTTTCGCCCATTGTGGTTGTACCTAAGAAGAACGGGAAACTTCGAATATGTGTAGACTTTCAAAAGTTGAACTCGAAGACGAAGAAGGATCATTTTTCTATCCCTTTTACAAACCAACTGTTGGACACTGGCAGGCCATGAGTTGTATTCCCTCTTGGATGGATTCAACGGATATAACCAAGTCCAAATCGTAGAGGACCAATCCAAAACAACCTTCACCATAGAATGGGGGACCTATGCCTATAGAGTGATGCCATTTGGGCTCTGTAATGCTCTCGCCACTTTTCAATGAGTAATGATGGCTGCCTTCTAGAATCATCTGCATGATTTCACTGAGGTGTATCTTGATGACTTCTATGCCTATAGCTTAATACGAGAGTATTGGGGACACCTAGAGCAATGTTTAACAGATGTCGAGAGTATGGGATTTCTCTCAACCATGACAAATGTGTCTTTGGCGTTTCATCAGGAGTTTTTTTGGGCCATATTATCTCTGCACAAGGGATTGCAGCAGACCTAGCAAAGATTGAGAAGATTGCTACCTTGGTAGTACCAACAAACCTCAAGCAATTGAGAGGATTTCTTGGCCATTTGGGCTACTACAGAAGATTTAATGCACATTTTGCAACCAAGGCAACCGCTCTGCGCAAGCTCCTAAGGAAAGATGTGGATTTCCTTTGGACTGATGACTGCGAAGAAGGCTTTAATACCCTAAAATAATGCCTTATCCAAGCACCTATCTTGCAGCCTCCTGATTGGACAAAGGAGTTTCATGTGCACACAGATGCATCAGTTGAAGGTCTAGGTGCTGTCTTATGTCAAAAGGGCCCCTCTAAATTAGATCAACCGATATATTATGCAAGCCGAAAGGTCATTGATAGGGAACGGAACTACACAATGACAGAGCTTGAGTGCTTGGTAATGGTGTTTGTACTAGAAAAGTTTCGCTACTATCTATTGTCAACGCATTTCAAGTTCTACATGGATCATGAAGCCTTGTCCTTCCTAATGAACAAAGTAGATGTTAAAGGATGACTGATGATATGGTTGTTCCTATTCTAGGAGTTTGATTTTGAAGTGGTCACTAAGCCTGGCCATTCCCATGTCCTAGCCGATCATCTATCACGGATCCCTCAAACTATAGAAGAGGAACATGATGATCTAGACCTTCCTGATGCTTCCTTGTTTCTAGTTGAAATAGCTACTCCCTAGTATGTAGACATAGCCAACCTCCTAGCAACTCAACAGTATCCTCCTGGCATCTCAAGCCATGAGAAAAAGAAGCTTCTATTAGAATCAGCCCCCTACACTTTGCTAGGTGGTGCACTATACAAGAGAGGCAAAGATGAAGTGCTAAGAAGATGTATCGCAGGTGATGAAATCGGCACAGTATTGCAAGCATGCCATGACGAACCATGTGGTGGACACTTCGCAGAAGAAGTGATAGTCAGGAAGGCTCTATTAGCAGGATACTGGTGGCCGACCCTCCACAAGGATGCACATGACTACTGCAAGAGATGTGATGCTTGTCAGCGAATGGGAAAACCCATCAAAACAAGTGCTTGTTGGGGGTAAAGGTGCCTCTCCCTAGCCGCCCATGTATTATTACACTGACAGTCACCACCACTGCACACTGCAAGTGGCGAGCGCCCGTCACCGTCACTTTATTCTTTATTCTTTTAGTGACAGTTTGAATAAAGGAAGGCCCGGTCACACATTGTGACTGTTGGAGTTCCCATTTCTAGTCTCTCCCTTTCTTGCTCTTGCTCTCCAGCCATAGCTCTTGAGTCCAACCTTTGATCCGTCGCTCCCTTTCAATTGGTATTAGAGCTTTGCTTTCCGACTCTTGAGCTTGGTTCGTGGCATTCTCAGCATCCCATCGACTTCCTACTTGCATTCGGTCTCCTTCCCGGCAGCCATATCTGACTCCTTCGAGCTCCCGTCACTCCCCGGCTTCCCGAGCACCTTCTCGGGATTGTTGGGCACCTTCAGAGCATTACATCAGAGGTATTTGACCATTTTCTTCAGGGTTTACTTCAGTTCTTAGGTCTCATAGGCTGTAAACAAGATTGGGGCAGCCACCATTGAAGCTCCCTTGCTTCATATCTCACTTGCCTTTGAACAAGACTTGTTGGAGCTTGTTTGAGGCCTTCCTTGGCTTTAACCAGACCCCTCCGAAGGTTGGCCACCATTTTTTGCAGCCCCAGGACCATCATTTATAGTTGGCGGAATCACGCAGCCCTCCCATATGTGTCTTCAGCATTGACAATCACAACAGCAGCTCTCCCCCTCCATTGGCACTTGGAAAGGCTCCATTTCGGATATATGAACATGCTTTGATTTTTGGTTTTGATGGTTGATGTGTTGGCATAGCATTTGGACTAATTTAACACTATTTTGGGACTGTCATAACAGTCCACAGGTAATTTATGACAGTGTTACACTGACATTTGATGCTACAGCTTGTTTGGCATTGCCATTTGATGCCCGGATGTTAGGGGAATGTATGCTATTGTTTGGCAACCATTTGGAGCTGATTTTGGTGCTAAAATTCTCAATTTTGAACAGTAAATCACTACTATACACAGTTGGGCTGAAGTCATTTTACTTAGGTATACTTTTGCCTATGCTTTTCGGGCTATGTTTCGGGCATATATGGTGATGTATTGACACTTGGGGCTCGACATAGAGCTTGGTTTTGATTCGGGATCATTGGTTGAGCTTGAGATTTCTTTTCAAAGCATTTGGATGCTCCATCTTGATGTACTTATGGCATGTATGTTACTTATGTCTGACTGGTCTTGACATGCTTAGCCTATGCCATTACTACATGCTAGTTACATTGTTTGGAGCCTATTGCTACTGGAGCTCGGTCTTGGCTTGACCTTGGATTCTCAGAGCTTACTTGAACTATTTATTGCCTTGCCAGAGTTGTATCTTGGGATGTATTTGATGTCTTACATGCTTATGGATGCTACATACGGATGCTCTACCGCCTACATGTTCGAGATGTACTATTGATGTATTGTCTTGGACTTATGTCATTGGCACTATGTCTTGCCTTGGCTTGAGCTCTTGAGCTTGTACATAAGGATTTTGTGCCAGTGGGAGCATTCTTGAATGCTTATCAGACATTGAGCAGGTGGTACTTTTATGCATTGAGCCGTTACATGCTATTGAGTAGTTACAGACACTTGAGACTTTGGGACTTCTTACCTTTTGGGATAATACATCATATGTCTTGGTTCACTATATGCTTATGAGCTAAGTCTCAGTTTTGGATCCGTATCTTTGTGAACTGATACCTACTTGTGCCAAGTTTTTGGTAGTGGCAAGAACACTTTGCCCAGTTGCCTGGGGGGTGTGCCTACTCACTGGCAGATGTTTGTATGACATACTTGGGTGTTGGATTCATGCTTATCAACCGTCACATGCTCATGCTATGCTCGCATGATGCCGGATTTGGTCTTGGCAGTATCTAATTGCCTTGGGATCTGATTTTGGCACTGTTAGCTCTCTTTTACTGAAATCTGAAATTTATTACATCAAGCATATATGTATGGACTGACATGGATTTTTCATGCTGAAACACTCTGAAATGATGTACTTTCACTAGTACTTGGTGGGCAGTAGCTTTGGTTCCACTTTCTTTGCCATTTTTCCTCAATTTTGGTGATTTTTTTGTCATTTTCTGTAGTAAACATCAAGCAGTTTTGAAGTGTCTATAGTCTTCCAGCCTGCATTATGGCAAATTCGTCCACTGATCATGCTATTTTCAACATCACTAAGCTTGATGGTATGAATTACTCTTATTGGAAGAGCCAGATTTGGCAGGTGTTGGTGCAAAAATCACAGGTCAAACCTTTGAGGTTAAGCGGACATTCGCCTGCAACTATGCCAGATAAAGAATGGCTTGAGCTTGATGAGTTATGCAAGTCCACTATTGTATTGTCTCTCATAGAACAGGTTCATTATAATGTCTTTGAGGAAGAATAGAGTGCATGGCAGTTATGGGAAAAGATCAAAAATCTCTATGACAAGAAAAGTCCAGCGAGTCAGATGATGTATTGACTAAAGCAGCTTATGGATCTACGCATGAAGGAGAATGTGACTATGTCTGCTCACTTGAGCCAGTTCCATGCTATACTCAAGAACTTGACTTCGCAGGACATCACTTTTGCAAAGGATGTCACTCCTCTTTTCTTGCTTGGTACTCTTAATGAGTCATGGGATGTATTTCACACTGCATTATGTGCCTCTACTACTACCTTGAAATTATCTGATGTTGAGAGTGCTCTTCTGCAGGAAGAGGTTAACCGTAAGAATTTGGATGCCTCTCATATGTCTCATGCTATGACAGTTAGAGGCAGGAATGATGGATATGAAAAGCATGGCATCGGTAGTGGCCGTGGACGGGATTCTCAGAAATCTCGGTGCAAGTCTTGTAGGAAGTCATGTAGCAAATCCCGTGGTAGGAATACAGATGTTACTTGTCACCATTGTGGGAAAAAGGGCTATATTAGGCCACAATGCCATGAATTGCACAATGAAAGGCGCAAAGATAAGGGGAAAGACAAAGTGCAGGATAAGTCTTCTGATCACAGCATAGTACCTGCGAAGTCTAGTGTTAAAATTGAATAGATCAATGTTATGCAGCCTGAGAATGTTGATGATGATGATTATATCCTGGCAGCTTCTTCTAGTGCTTCGCAGATGACAAAGATACACTCTATGTATGCACAGTGTTGGCTCTTGGACTCAAGTGTGTCCTTTCATATGACACCTTGCCAAGAGTGGTTTCATTCATACCGTACTATTTCGGGTTCTGTACACTTGGGTGATGACAGCTCTCTTGATATTGTGGGCATTGGTGATGTTAGGCTGCAGTTTCCTTCTGGCAGCAGTTTTGTTATGCAGGATGTACATCATGTACATGCTTTGACACACAGTCTCATGTCAGCTGGACAGCTTAATGACGCAGGATATCATGTATTTTTTGGAGACTCTACATGGAAGATCACTCGTGGCAGACTTGTGATTGCGAGAGGTCCCAAGGCTGGCAGTCTCTACCCCTTGATTGTATCAGCTTCTTCCCTTGATCATGTTTTGTCTGTGGGTTCTATCCCACATGTATCTCTTTGGCATGCCCGTTTGGGCCCTATGTCTTTGAAGGGAATGAAAATTCTTTCTGGTTTGTAGTACTTACCGCCCCTTGATTATGCATGTTTTGATTCATGTGAGCATTTTCTTTATGGCAGGCAGACTAGGTCTACGCATAAGAAGTCTGGTAGGCCACGCATGAGTGAGCTCTTGGCATTGGTACATTCGAATGTGTGTGGACCCATGCCTTGTCAGTCTATGGGTGGTGCAAAGTATTTTGTTATGTTCATAGATGATTTTTCACGGAAATTTTGGGCTTATCCCATTAAGCTGAAATCCGATGTCTTGGCTGTGTTTTAGAGATGGCTTGCATTGGTTGAGAACCAGTCTGGGTATAGGCTAAAATGCCTAAGGACACATAATGGGGGTGAGTATGTCTCATGTGCTTTTGAGCAACTATGTGATGAGAGGGACATTAAGAATTAGTTGACCGCCCCCTACACCTCCCCTAGAATGGTTTGACTGAGCGGATGAATCCCTCTAGTGGTTTGAATTTCCAGGTTGTAGAGGAGGTATGGACTGGAAAACCTCCCTCTTATGCGCATCTCCATGTCTTTGGATATGAGGCATTTTGCCATGTGCCCAGGGACAAGAGAAGTAAGCTGGATCCCAAGAGTGTCAAATGCATTTTCCTTGGTTATGGGGATGCAGGCGAGACGGGTTATCATCTCTGGGATTCGCAGGTGCGGAAAGTCATCCGCAGTCATGATGTAGTCTTCCATGAAGACAAAATGGATAGGCAGCCTGAGAGAGTTGTTGAGATCCATAGGGTCATATTTTAGGAGGAACCGAGAGCTCCCACACAGCCAGTTGGACAGCCTACATCTGCAGCAAATGCTCATGGTCAGGGTGTTGAACAGGCAGCTGGGCAGGTAGCAAAGCTTGCCGTGAGACGGTCTACTAGAGACAGACGTCCACATGATAGATTTCAGCTCTCAATGCATTATGTCTTGGTTACAGATGCAAGAGAGCCTTTCACCTATGATGAGGCTATGTGGAGGGGTGAGAGTCACTCCTAGGAGAGGGCTATGCAATTTGAGATAGACTCCTTGCATAAGAATGACACTTGGGATTTGATTTCCTTGCCTACAGGCAAGAAGGCTTTGCCATGCAAGTGGGTGTACAAGCTAAAAAATACCCCTAGACACCCCAAGCCGGCATACAAGGCTAAATTGGTAGCAAAGGGTTTTAAGAAGGAGCATGGTGTGGACTTTGACAAGGTCTTTTCTCCTATGGTTAACATGACCATCCTGTGCTTAGTCTTGGCTTTGGTTGCTCAGCTTGACTTGGATTTATACCAGATGGATGTCAAGATGGTTTTCTTACATGGGGACTTGCATGATGAGATTTATATGGAGTAGCCTAAGGGCTTTGCAGAACCTGGCAGGTAGCACCTAGTGTGCAAATTGAAGAAAAGTCTTTATGGCTTGAAACGGGCACCTAGGGAGTGGTATCATAAGTTTGATGCCTTTATGCAGTCGCAGGGCTATAACCGGAGTGCTATGGATCCGTGTCGTTACACGAAGAAAGCCCATGATGGTTCTTTATTGATTTTGGTACTCTATGTGGATGATATGCTAATCTCACGGAAAGCTCATGATGAGCTAGATGCTCTTAAGGCTCAGCTCAAGAAGAGCTTTGAGATGAAAGATCTGGGATAGGCCGCTCACATACTTGGTATGCGCATTAGATGCGACAGGCATCAGGGACTCCTCTACTTGTCACAGAGGGAGTACATTCATAAAGTCCTTGAGTGCTTGTGCATGCAGGACGTAAAGCCTATTGGCTGTCCATTGCCTTCTTATGTGAAGGTATCACAGGCTGATTGTCCGCAGACAGATGAGCAGAGGGCCGAGATTTCCAAGATTCCCTATGCATCGGCAGTGGGCAGTCTTATGTATGCCATGATAGCCACTCAACCAGATATTGCCTTTGCAGTTGGTGTTGTGGCACGCTATATGGCTACACCGGGTAAGAAGCATTGGGATGCCGTGAAGGGTATCATGAGGTACCTGAAGGACACTGTAGATATGTGCATATGCTATGGCAGCCAGGATATAGGAGTCGTGGGGTACACTGACTCTGATTATGCAGGACATGCAGATAGTAAGAAGTTCACTTCCAACTGTGTATTCACCTATGTTGGAGGTGCTATTTCTTGGATGTCCAGGGTGCAGAAATGCATGGCCCTTTCTACTACAGAGGCCGAGTATGTTGCAGCCACTGAGGCTTGCAAGGAGGCCATTTGGTTGGGTCATTTAGTTGTTGACCTTAGTATTGATGCTATCCCTACATTGCATTCGGATTCTATGAGTGCTATTCAGTTAGCCAAGAATTCGGTCTTCCATGCGAAGATGAATCACATTGAGGTGAGGTATCATTTCATACGTGGGGTCGTTGAGGACAAGTCTGTTGATCTTGTCAAGATCTCGACTGACCAGAATCCTGCAGATCTGCTCAGAAAAGCCTCTCTACAGAACGCTTTGCCTTTCTCAGGAGGTTGATGGGCGTGGGATGAGATGATGTCTTTCCTCATCCTGTTGTACATGTGTACATGTTGTACTGTCTTTTTTCTTTTTCTTTTTCTTTTTCCTCCTCACTGGGGCAGATTCACCTTTAAGTGGGAGGTTGTTGGGGATAAAGGTGCCTTTGCCTAGCCGCTCGTGTGTTATTACACTGGCAGTCCCTCACCGCCACTGCACACTGCAGGTGGCGGGCGCCCATCACCATCACTTTATTTTTTATTCTTTTAATGATAGTTTGAATAAAGGAAGGCTCAGTCACACATTGTGATAGTTGGAGTTCCCATTTCTAGTCTCTCCCTTTCTTGCTCTTGCTCTCCCACCATAGCTCTAAAGTCCAACCTTCGATCCGTCGCTCCCTTTCAGTGCCATGCCACTGCAATCTATTCTTCCCCTAAAGCCGTTCAAGAAGTGGGGGATTGATTTTGTGGGTCCCATTGATCCACCCACCAGATGGAAGTAGAACATATACATCTTAATATGTATGGATTATGTCACAAAGTGGTGTGAAGCTAAAGCTCTGAAGCGCAATGATGGTAACAGCATAGATCTGTTCATGTGCAAAAATATTATCACCCATTTTGGTAGTCCCCTCCAGTTGGTAAGTAACAGAGGTACTCATTTCCTTAACAAAATCATGGAGGAGCTAACAGAGCTGTATAAGATCTGCTATCGCAAGTCCACTCCTTATTACCCCAAAGCCAACAGCCAAGTTGAAGTTACCAATCGCATCCTTTGCTCGATCCTGACAAGAATGATTGCCGCATATCATCACAACTGGGATGATCGACTTACAGAGGCCCTTTGGGCATACAGAACCTCCCATAAGGCAACTATAGGAGGACAGACCCTTTCCAGCTAGTGTATGGTACAGAAGCCATCTTCCTTGTTGAACTGGAATTGCCCTCTTTGTGAGTGGCAGTTAAAGAATTCTTGGGAGATGATGAGTCACTGCAACGCCACCTCCTACACTTGGAATGTTTGGATGAGATACGAGGATGGCCCTACAGTGTATGGAAACCACTCAGGCATGATGCAAGGCCTATCATGATAGTTTCATCAAGAACAAGGAGTTCAAAGAAGGTGATCTTATCCTTGCCTATGATTCAAGATTTGCCAAGTTTCCTGGCATGCTTCAACAACGGTGAATGGGCCCATACCAGGTACTTGCTGTCAATCCTAATGGCTTTATTCAGGTGCAGACCGTTGATGCCTCTGAGGATCCTTTTCTAATCAATGGCTATCGCCTAAAGAAGTACTTCCCTCCTTGGGGATCTTGAGAATCACAGTCGACCTACCCTCTTCCTTTTGGGCATCGCACTATCATTCTCTTCGTGCTTTTGATAGCCCTTATGATCTTCCTCATGAGGCGGTCTCGTTCTGCTAGCCCCTCACAGATACTTCTCAACCCTACCTTCTCTTGTCGTCTGATCCAACGACCATGGCGAGATTGGTCTTGACATGTGGTATTTCTACCATTCTCTTTATTAACAGAAAAAAAAAGAAAGAAAAAACCAAATTAAAAAAACAAAACAGACAAAACTGTTATGGGAGAAAAGGAAGAAATTCCCTCTCATAACAGGCCTCGCTCCAAGAAAAGGTGGAAACACCCTTGGGCGAGAAGCTGACTGTGGAAAAGGTGGTAATACCCCGTAGTTCAGGATAGCTAGCTCACCAACATAACCTTTCCAGTAAGTAATTTGAAGCCGCCTCCCTTGGTGCGTTGTCTCTGCAATATCAATCTGTCTGCCCTTCTTAACAGATGACATTTCTTACAAAGTATTGAAGTACTAGAATTGTTGGTTGCCTGCCTGGGTACACCTCGCCTTCAATATCCTGATAACAACAATAGCCGACACGATCTTCATCACCAACCCCTTGAGTGATGCAAGCTTTCATCCTAATAGGATGGGGATGTGAGTATGGGCTGCCATCTCTATCTATCAATGAGAGTGAGATAGAGGGTGGGCTGAGGGACTTGTCTTTTTCTTCAAATCAAATGAGAGGTGAGATGTATGACTTGAGTGTTGCACACACGGGATGGGCCTCTTAATGCACAATGCACGATATGTTCTTGTGCACTACACCATAAGGCTCCCTCGCCTTCCTTCTTGCACTATATGCCAGCACATGGGCGGGATGCACAGTTGCACCATCAAATGCGCACAAGGTATACAACCTCTGCAACAGTGAAGATTGCATCAATGGGTTTCAAGAATGGGTTGCCCTCCTGTATCTTTCAACAAAGATTGAGATATATGGTGGGCCGAGTGTGCCTGGTGTTTCTTCAATCAACTATTGAGAGGTGAGGATTGAGGGACGTTACGACAATTGGCGTCAGGTTTATTTCTGTTTTCCTATGCACCCATGGGATGGATCTTTGCCATCATCACAGGATACGCCACTTTGTTCTGTGCACTACACTACAAGGCTCCTTGGCCTTCCTCCTTGCACCTATACCAGACGGGTTAGACACACTAATGCACCATCAACTGTACACCCTGGCATACTCCTTGTGCACCATTCCCTTGTCGATTTCTAAACCGGGTGTGAGATCTGGGTTTCCATGAATATTTACTCGCGTGATGCAAGTTATGGGGCGAGTGACTGTTCTCTCATCCTATTTGAGTTCCCTTGAGTTGAGTGAGTCTCCTTCATCAACGACACCTACCCCGATGGGCTTCATCAACTAGCTACCTCCCTAGGTGATGCTACATGGTCCCTGCCATGCTGGCTGAATGTTAGAGCGAGCATGGTACTTTCTGCAGCTGACTCCAATCCTTCTGTAGGAGTGACGTTTCCTTTGACCATACGCGAACCGGGCCAAGTCTTTCTAACCATATCCTTATGATTGCAAGTGTACGTTATGTTTTAAGTTTGGGGATGCCAGAGTCCAGTCGGTTGACGAGTCCTAGGTTGTGTTGCTGCATTTAACCCTGTCCGTTAAGGTTTTAAGTGTGGGAATGAGTCCCTACGCATCTATGATGCATACCCCTCTCCATATGCCTTACTTTAATCATGCATGTATGCCATGACCTAATTTTACCCTGATGGGGTCCCTTCCCCACCCACTCGTCCATGTTCAACCCATCCTTGGGGCCGTTCCTTCTTTTTTTCCCTTTATCCCTTATTGTGACGATTTTCCATGAGAACACATTCTACATTCACCAAGACCCCCATCCAACCTTTGTAATAATTTCTCTCAAAATATTAAGTCAACCTTAAACCCCACACAATAAGGCACCCCAAAGAGATCTCCCACATTGAAAAATATTGGCAGTTAAATACTTACCCCATGCGCGCATTAATAAACCCCAACCATGTTGTGCAAATAAGGCCAAGGCTAAATCCCGCAAGGCCACACAAGAACACTCTCTACAGGAAAGGTAAATGGATAATGGGTAATTTTGGTGCAAATTTTTTTATTAATTACCCCTCCCCTCAGCCGATGCATGGCAAGGGGAGAGGGAGTGTGAGAGGAGTAGTGTTATGTGGAGAGCATGGGGGAGAGAGGGGGCATGCAAGCCATCCACGTATGTGGATCTCCCCCCCCTTACACACTATAAGACCTCCCCCCTAGATCTTGGGAGGGAGGCATGAGGAGAGAGGAAGAAGGCAATCGTGCTGCTCCAAGTCATCGCCATCCCGCCATCCGCCATCGCCACCCTATTGCTGCAAGTCGTCTCCACCGCCACCATCGTCATCACACCCCTCCTCGTTGACATCGCCCTGGCCGTCATTCTCTCCTCCAATCATTACCCCCACTCCACGTCATTCTGCTGAGAAGCAGAAGCTTCTTGGAAGCTTCTAACAAGGCTTTCATAAGCCTTGTACACGCATGCTTCCCCAGGAATTAAAATCCAAGTCTCCAAGGCCCCTGATCTTGTGCAGGAGAGGAAGATCATGCACTACGAGTCTTCAGGATGCACGAGTAACCCAACGGAAGCTGCTGCAACAAAAAAATATGTTGCATAAATGGCCCCAAAAAAAAAAGATGCAAGGTGCATGCGCAGAAGTCTCAAACCCAAGTTTACACGTGAACATCACTGCAAGTCCTCATGCCCAGGTTCTTAAAAGATTTATTCAGCATTAAAGGAATGCATTGGGCATGTTTAAATTTAATGAGGAAGTTATGAATACAAATTACTCATTCATCTTACGAGTTTTAAATTGCATGTTGCTCTTTGCTTGCATTTCCAAAGTGACAATCGCAATTGCATGTTGCATAGGTTAAAAGGATGAAAATTTGTTTAAATGCATCCTTGTCTTCCTCGCATGAAAGAACAAGCACATAATGCATCTAGGCAATGATTCCCTAGATATGATTCGTAGGAAATAATCATTATCATCCGTTAGAATATTTTCCAAGTAGTCGCTTTGCATGGAAATGAAACCATGAACTTGCCTGTGCATGCGAAGATGCTTGCATTTTAAGACGAATTAAGTGCCGTAGAATGGATTAAGTCAACATTAGTCTTATGACATTCGTCATGCATGAACTTCATTTATCGAAGTTGTACTAGAAAAAGTTGCATGCCATATTAAAGCTTGAAATTCAATTGCATTAAACGAAAGGTTGTAGGCAAAGTTCATGATGTAAATCTATGTAGGTTTTATGCAAGTTATCCCCCAAATTGTCAAACATCATGATTTTTGCAAGGAAAAGAAATGGTCTTTGCAAACCTTATAGTTTCATAGAAGTAAAAGTCTATGATTCGCATACTTGCATGGGACATCGCATCTTGAATTTATTTATTTGCATCTCTTAGGAAAAGTATTTGCATCTCTTCTAGGCAAAGATCACTCTTGTCGCAAGACAATAGATCGTTTTAGGTAGATCACTTGTAGGGAATAACCTTCAAGGGATTCGTAAAAGCATAACTAGTTGGTACGATGAACACTTCAAAGTGCTAGGTAGGGTTTAGCACGTTAAAAATTCTACCTAGTATCGCACTTAGACGCCAAGTCGAGACTTTCGAACCCAAAGGTACTACCCACATTCACGGAATGTTTGGGTTAATTGGATGCCCATACAATAACGATCTAGGGTTTTATCCTAAGGATCGAATGACTTGATACTAGACTTCCGATTGAGATTAGAAACCCTAGGGCCAATCGTTATCGGCCTAGTAAGGTTAGGGTTGGGTTGGGTAAGAAGACATCCCAAACCTTACATCTTGACCAAACGTATTTCTTGACCAAGAAACGCCGTTTGATGGGAGAAATGATCCCACGAGTTAGGTGCAACAAGTTGCAACATCGCATGGTTTTGTGTTAAATCACGAAGTAGAGTTGCCACTCCTTAGAACAAGGTTGGCAGATTCTAGTGCAAGTCTAACTTGCAAGAGGATGAGTAGTCATCCTGCTACATCACCCTTCTTAGGCTGATTTGCCAAGTTAGGGGAAGTTATGTATTGCCTAGCAAGTAAAGGATCAATCAAGTTAGGGCGACGAGGTTGCCTAGGAATTATTGTCTTGAAACCTAAGGTGTTGGTTAATTTGGGTTAATAGGGTATAAACCCTATCCCAAGGATGAAAGGGTAAAACAAGTAACAAACCCTTGGGGATCTTGCCAAGTCGCAATTGATCTCGAATCGAATGCTGGATGCATTCGGAGAGAAGGATTCACTCCTTAGCAGTTGGCCAAATAAACGACCACTGGTTTGATTGTGTTTGTACAGTTTAGGAGCATTATTTGTATTGCTTTGCTCAAAGAACTAACGATGGAAAAATAATTAATGCTTCAGGTTGAAGGCCTGGAGGGAGAGGCAGCATCAGTTACCCCCGACTGTTTGCCTGATCCTAACCAAGGGGGTTGTTAGTCGCATCGAGAACATGGACTGAACCCATCGCGAGAGATCTCTCCATTGGGCGCTACTTGGAGCAGGAGGACGCTTGGGTGCCAGGGGGGGCTCTGGCCATAAATCCCTTGCCTTCTGGGTCCTGCACAAGAGGCCGACGTGACTCAGGATTGGATCTCATGGCCCGCATACTAGTCTACGGACAGAAACTTGGATTAGTAATCCCTGAGGATTGCTGGATTGCCTTCAGGCGGATTATGGATAGCCTTCGGGCTGGATTATTATGATGTATTCCAAAGACTAATTAATAAGATAAATTGTTGAAAAGGAACTTTTTTGACATTGTTTTTCTATGTCAATGCTAAGATTATGTGAAGGAACCGGTGACTAATTGGCTAATTAAGGAATATATTTTATGCGTGTCCAACTAAATGTGGTAGGTAATTAGACAACTAAAGAAACCTCCCCTGAGGAAAGTGCGGTGGATGTGGCCATGGGTCCGTCCTACGGATGGGTGGTCCTGGTTGGCCAGGAACTTTTCTTGAAGGAAATTGACAGCAAGGAACATTGACCTAGAATCTAGGATGCTAGAGTCCCGATTTGTGTTGTTTTAGGGGAACGGAATAGGACTATGCCTTATGGGCAGAGAGGTCGAGCTTTGCATCCTTCTCATTTTCCATTCTCCTTGAACCAAGTGTAGCATGAATCCGCTTCGACCCTAACGTTTCTGTGTAAAGTAGTTCACCTAGGTTCGAAGCTAGCTGCCGTTCTAGGAATTTGACCACTAGGAAAACCCTGATTCAGGTTAGTCCTAAGTGGGAACGGCCGGAATGCTTCTACTTTGTGGTAGACTCGAGAAGACCTAGATCGCAAACCCCGTGACATTCCGTGGGAGTGCCGGGCAGCACTTTCCGGACTCTCTTCTTGATGGGCTGTTAAGACGTGTCATACGAGCAAACAGGTGGACACGTCACAGTTGGTATCAGAGCGAACCAATGAGGAACTAATGTTTACAAGAAAACTTAATAAGGAGAAGTAAAGCAAATGTCGCTGTTAATAACATTTCCTTACTTACTTATCAATGCTGACTTGCAGAGTCGCGAAGCATGGAACAAATTCCTTGTGTTCTAGGTTATGTTTATGACCGCGATGCGTGCTTCAGATTATCGACGGAGGATCGATATGATGAATATCCTAGACCGCATCTACAATCCTTCACCCTATACATGGAACGGAGATGGACGGGTGATTCAAGAATTTATTACATAGCTGCCCACCGATTTGCGTACCTTCGAACCAACCTAAAGAGAATCAAGTGGTTGGAGGACCTGAAGATTGTGAAGCTATTCATATTTGTTGAGGCTCACACAAACACAACCCTACATGTCGGAGGATGGAAGGTCAAGCAGAACACGTATGTGTACGAGGAAGTGACCCGAATAATCCATGCCAACAGAATCAAGGTGTTGGGACGTTACGAGAAGAACGGGTATCAAAAGAAAGGATACCCTAATCTTCCAATGACCTATCGATTCCTAAAAATCCATGACCCCAATCCATACTATTACTCAGTTCCCATAGCTGAATGTAACACAATCTTATTCTCCTCGAATTAATGTATCAGCTTGTTCCATCTCCCCAAGAATAATTGTACTTCGAAAGGGCTATGCCCATATGAATGAAATAAGACTCTTTTTATCAATGATTGTCTTGACTGTGAGTATTGATAAAGAAGTTAAGTGATTAGGTCACTTGGCAAAAGCTGAACTAGACATGTTAATGAAATGTGAGAAATGCTTAGCAAGTTTTAACGTAAAGAATCTCAATGCCCAGGCACAATCTCAAGTGCATATCCCTAGTCCGACCCCTACACCAAGGACGGCCATGATTCAGGAGAAGAAGTTTCTTCTCAAGCAAATCAAGCCACCAGAATTTGATGGCAAGGGAAGGTCCATCCAAACTGATGCCGAGATCTAGATCGAATCCATGGAGGATTACTTCGAAGCGGCAGATACTGCACCCGCTAACCAAGCGATGCTTGCCAAGCTGAAGCTTACCGGCGAAGCAAGACTTTGGTGGAAACAATGGTGCAGAGACCAAGAGATCTCGGAAGGGTCCGTTACTTAGGAGAAGCTTAAAAGAGCTGTGCGCAGAAGATATCTACCACCTGCGTACCACACGCAGAAGATGAACAAGTTCTATGAGTTGAAATAGCTTGGTTTATCTCTTGACGCATACTACTCAAAGTTCGTCTCTCTTTTGAAGTATGCGCCACAAATGGATATGACACAATAGGTGTCAAATTTTTGTGTCGGATTAAACCCACCTGTAAACACTCACCTCGAATCAATGCGCCCAACAGATCTTCAAGATGCACTCATTCGAGCTACACCCATAATGACATTCCCCAAATGAAATGGGAATTCATCAATATGGACTTTGTTGTTGGCCTACCCCAAGTTCAAGGAGGATACAACTCCATTATGGTTGTGGTGGATATGCTTACCAAAGTTGCACATCTTATTCCTGTTAAGACAAACTATAAAGCCTCAGACATTGCAAGGTTGTTCATCAAGGATATATTCAAACTGCATGGTTTACCCAGAAGAATCATTAGTGAGATCATGAATCTCTCTTCACATCACATTTCTAGAGGGCTATCTTCAAAGCCATTGGGACTCAACTCTGTTTTAGTACAGCTTACCATCCCCAAACAGATGGTCAAATGGAGCGAGTCAACCAAGTCATTGAGGACATGCTGAGGGCACATTGTTGTCGAGAACCCAAAAAGTGGATTCAATATTTGCCACTGGTTGAGTTTGCCTACAATGCTTCTTATCAACAAAGCATTCAGATAACCCCTTTTCAAGCATTGTATGGGCACGACTGTCAAAGTACTTTAAACTTCTTGGATCCAACCTTGAGGGTTGAAGCTTCAAAGCAAATGCTGGAAGATATCGATGACCAAATGAAGTCAATAAGATAGGACATCCAAGCCGCCAAGGATAGACAGAAGGCATATGCAGATTTGAAACGTCAAGATAGATCCTTTGCTAAAGGAGATATGGTCTTCATTCACGTACACCCAAAGAAGAGTTCCTATCCTTAGGAGAATCCAAGAAGCTAAGTCCAAGGTATTGTGGACCCTACAAGATCCTCAAGTGCCTAGGACCTAATGCTTACAGACTGCAACTCCCTGAGAACCTAAAGGTTCATAATGTATTCCATATCAGTCTATTGAAGAAGTATGTGCCTAACCCTAGACACATACTTGATGATCAACAAGTTGTGATACCTAGCCAAGGAGTCCTTGAGCTACGACCTGACAAGATCTTAGATGTTAGGGAGAGGCATTTGAGATCTAGAACCTTGAGAGAATATCTCATCCAGTGGAAAGATTATCCCGAAGATGATGCCACTTGGATGGATGAAAGTACTCTCAACCAACAATACCCCCAGTTCTTCTCGAGATGAGGATATCTCGATTCCTCTAAGGGGGAGAGAATGTAATATTTCCACTCGAAATATTAAGTCAACCTTAAACCCCACACACCCCGCGTAATAAGGCACCCCAAACTGATCTTCCACATTGAAAAATATTGGCAGTTAAATACTTACCCCATGCGCACATTAATAAATCCCAACCGTGTTGTGCAAATAAGGCCAAGGCTAAATCCTCCAAGGCCACACGAGAACACTCTCTACATGAAAGGTAAATGGATAATGGGTAATTTTGGTGCAAATTTTTTTATTAATTACCCCTCCCCTCAGCCGATGCATGGCAAGGGGAGAGGGAGTGTGAGAGGAGTAGTGTTATGTGGAGAGCATGGGGAGAGAGGGGGCATGCAAGCCATCCACATGTGTGGATTCCCCCCCCTTACACACTATAAGACCTCCCCCTTGGAGCTTGGGAGGGAGGCACAAGGAGAGAGGAAGAAGGCAGCCATGCTGCTCCAGGTCGTCGCCATCCTGCCATCCGCCATCGCCGCTCTACTACAGGCCGCCTCCACCCACCGCCACCATCGTCATCACACCCCTCCTCATTAACATCGCCCTGGCCGTTGTCCTCTCCTCCAATCATTACCCCCCTCCACGTCATTCTGTTGAGAAGTAGAAGCTTCCTGGAAGCTTCTAACAAGGCTTTCATAAGCCTTGTACATGCGTGCTTCCCCGGGAATTAAAATCCAAGCCTCCAAGGCCCCTGATCTTGTGCAGGAGAGAAAGATTGCGCACTGCGAGTCTTCAAGACGCGTGAGTAACCCAAGGGAAGTTGCTGTAACAAAAAAATACGTTGCATAAATTGCCCCAAAACAAAAGATGTAAGGCACACGCGTGGAAGTTTCGAGCCCAAGTTTACACGTGGACATCACTGCGAGTCCTCATGCCCAAGTTCTTAAAAGATTAATTCCACATTAAAGGAATGCGTTGGGCATGTTTAAATTTCATGAGGAAGTTATGAATACAAATTACTCATTCGTCTTATGAGTTTTAAATTGCATGTTGCTCTTTGCTTGCATTTCCAAAGTGACAATCCCAATTGCATGTTGCATAGGTTAAAAGGATGAAAATTTGTTTAAATGTATCCTTGTCTTCCTCGCATGAAAGAACAAGCGCATAATGCATCTAGGCAATGATTTCCTAGATATAATTCATAGGAAATAATCGTTATCATCCGTTAAAATATTTTCCAAGTAGTCACTTTGCATGGAAATGAAATCATGAACTTGCCTGTGCATGCGAAGATGCTTGCATTTTAAGACGGATTAAGTGCCATAGAACGGATATAGTCAACATTACTCTTATGACATTCGTCATGCATGAACTTCATTTATCGAAGTTGTACCTAGAAAAGGTTGCATGCCATATTAAAGCCTGAAATTCAATTGCATTAAACGAAAGGTTGTAGGCAAAGTTCGTGATGTAAATCTATGTAGGTTTTATGCAAGTTATCCCCCAAATTGTCAAGCATCATGATTTTTGCAAGGAAAAGAAATGGTCTTTGCAAACCTTATAGTTGCATAGGAGTAAAAGTCTATGATTCGCATACTTGCATGGGACGTCGCATCTTGAATTTATTTATTTGCATCTCTTAGGAAAAGTATTTGCATCTCTTCTAGGCAAAGGTCACTCTTGTCGCAAGACAATTAAAGCATTTTAGGTAGATCACTTGTAAGGAATAACCCTCAAGGGATTCGTAAAAGCATAACTAGTTGGTACGATGAACACTTCAAAGTGCTAGGTAGGGTTTAGCACGTTAAAAATTCTGCCTAGTATTGCACTTGGACGCCAAGTCGAGACTTTCGAACCCAAAGGTCCTACCCACATTCACGGAATGTTTGGGTTAATTGGATGCCCATACAATAACGATCTAGGGTTTTATCCTAAGGATCGAATGACCTAATACTAGACTTTCGATTGAGATTAGAAACCCTAGGGCCAATCATTATCGACCTAGTAAGGTTAGGGTTGGGTTGGGTAAGAAGACATCCCAAACCCTACATCTTGACCAAACATATTTCTTGACCAAGAAATGCCATTTGATGGGAGAAATGATCCCACGAGTTAGGTGCGACACCTGTGCAACAAGTTGCAATGTCGCATGGTTTTGTGTTACATCACAAAGTAGAGTTGCCACTTCTTGTTAGCATATCAAGCTCATACTATTCTCCTGTTAGTATATACGACCGACATTAGCCGTGTCCAGCTGTATTAGCAAGTGTGGGACATTAAATAAGTCGGTGGTCTTAGACCCAGTGTGAATGGTCTTACGGACCTTAGTACTATTGTATACACTTACTCTATGTGTGTGGTCAAGTATGAATGAATGAAGAAGAAGAGAGCATGCTTGCTCCTCTCTCTGTCTCTGCCTCTCTCAATCTCAACATGGTATCAGAGCCATGCTAGGCAAGCTCTCTAAAGCAAGAGGAAGTGAAGAAGACTTGCAGGAGTTGAAGATCAGGACTTCTCAAGACCAAACAAGCTGCCACAAGCTACCAAACAGGCCCATCCCATGCATGCAACACTCAAGTCACACATCTCACCTCTCATTTGATTTGAAGGGAAAGACTGGTCACTCAGCCCACCCTCTGTCTCACTCTCATTGATAGATACAGAGTGCAGTCCATACTCACGTCCCCATCCTGTTAGGATGAAAGTTTGCATCACTCAAGGGGTTGGTGATGAAGATCGTGTTGGCTATTATTGTTATCAGGATATTGAAGATGAGGCGTACCCAGGCAGGCAGCTAACAATTATGGTATTTCAATGATTTGTAAGAAAGGTCGTCTGTTAAGAAGGATAGACTCACTGGTATTGTAGAGACAGCACACCAAGGGAGGTGGCTTCAAATTACTTGCTAGAAAGATTTTGCTAGTGAGTCAACTATCTTGAAGTGTGGGGTGTTACCACCTTTTCCACAGTTAACTTCCCGCCTAAGGGTGTTTCCACCTATTCTTGGAATGAGACCTGTTATGACAGGGAATTTCTTCATTTTCTCCCATAACAGTTTTGTTTTTTTTGTTTTTTTTGTTTGTTTTTTTCTTTCTTTTTTTCCATTAATAAAGAGAATGGTAGAAATACCACGTCTCAGGGCCAACCTCACCATCGTTGTTGGATCAGACGAGAATAGAACAAGGTAGGGTTGAGAGGTATCTGTGAGGGGCTAGTAGAACGAGACCGTCTCATGAGGAAGATCATAAGGGCTATCAGAAGCACGAAGAGAATGACAGTGCGACACCCAAAAGGCAGAGGGTAGGTCGAGTGTGATTGTCAAGATCCCCAAGGAGGGAAGTACTTCTTCAGGTGATAGCCATTGATCAGAAAAGGATCCTCAGAGGCATTAACAGTCTACACGTGAACAGAGCCATTAGGATTGACAGCAAGTACATGGTACGAGCCCATCCACCATTGTTGAAGCATGCCAGGAAACTTGCCAAATCTCAAATCATAGGCCATGACAAGATCACCTTCTTTGAACTCCTTGTGCTTGATGGAACTGTCATGATAGGCCTTGTGTCCCGCTTGAGTGGTTTCCATACAATGTAGGGCCATCAGTTGTATCTCATCCAAACATTCCAAGTGTAGGAGGTGGCATTGCAGTGACTCATCATATATCAAGCATTCTTTAACTACCACTCGCAAAGAGGGCAATTCCAGTTCAACAGGGAAGATGACTTGTGTACCATACACTAGCTGGAAAGGGGTCTGTCCTGTAGCTGCCTTATGGGAGGTTCTGTATGCCCAAAGGGCCTTTGTAAGTCGAACATCCCAATCGTGATGATGTGCCGCAATCATTCTTGTCAGGATTGAGCAAAGGATGCAATTGGTGACTTCAACTTGGCCGTTGGCTCTGGGGTAATAAGAAGTGGACTTGCAATGGCAGATCTTATACAACTCCGTCAGCTCCTCCATGATTTTGTTAAGGAAATGAGTACTTCTGTCACTTACCAGCTGGAGGGGATTGCCAAAACGGGTGATAATATTTTTGTACATGAACAGATCTACGCTGTTACCATCGTTGCGCTTCAGAGCTTTAGCTTCACACCACTTTGTGACATAATCCGTACATACTAAGATGTATCTATTATACTTCCATCTGGTGGGTGGATCAATGGGACCCACAAAATCAATCCCCCACTTCTCGAACGGCTTTAGGGGAAGAATAGGTTGCAGTGGCATGGCAGTTGTTTAGGAGGGCTTTCCCATTTGTTGACAAGTATCACATTTCTTGTAGTAGTCATGTGCATTCTTGTGGAGGGTCAGCCACCAGTATCCTGCTAACAGAGCTTTCCTAGCTATTGCTTCTCCTACGAAGTGTCCACCACATGGTTCTTCATGGCATGCTTGCAATACTATGCCGATTTCATCTCCTCTGATACATCTTCTTAGCAATTCATCTTTGCCTTTTTTGTACAGTGCACTGCCTAGCAAAGTGTAGGGGAATGATTTTAACAAAAGCTTCTTCTTCTCACAGCTTGAGATGCCAGGAGGATACTGTTGAGTTGCCAGGAGGTTGGCTATGTTTACATACCATGGAATAGCTATTTCAACTAGAAACAAGGAATCATCAGGAAGGTCTGGATCATCATGTTCATCTTCTATAGTTTGAGGGATCCGTGATAGATTATCAGTTAGGACATGGGAACAACAGGCTTAGTGACCACTTCAAAATCAAACTCCTGGAATAGGAGTAACCATCTCATCAGTTGTCCTTTAACATCTGCTTTGTTCATCAGGAAGGACAGGGCTTCATGCTGCATGTAGAACTTGAAATGCGTTGACAATAGATAGTATCAAAACTTTTCTAGTGTAAACACCATTGCCAAGCACTCAAGCTCTGTTCTGTTCTCTATTAGTGACTTTTCGGCTTGCATAATATATCGTTTGATCTAATTTAGAGGGGCCAAGTGTAAACAAGGATCCATGTGAGAACCTTGTGTCCACTCTAAGTAATGTTCCAAGTCTCTCACTCAAAGATATTGAGCACTCACTGCTTGATGGAGAAAGAAAATTTAAATGCAAAGATGTAAAAGAGACCAACTCAAGGGAAAACCTCTTATACACTAGAGAAGCTACTGGACCCAAGGGAAGAGGTCAAGGATTCAACACCGACAACAGGAGTCAGATGACATGTCATTATTGTGGTAAAACTGGCCATATTGTCAGTGAATGCTTCCACAAGAAAAGAGCACAGCAGATGCAGAATGACCACCACCAAAGTCAATTCATGAATGAAGAAGAAGAAAAAGATACTTTCGCTACCATCAACAACTCTGACAGATTGTTTTAAGGAATTTGCTCCCATAGTGGATCTCTATGTCTCCCTTAGTGGATTTGATTTTTAAAACCCTTGCCAAAGATGTAAAGTCTCAAGCTTTAACTTGACTAGGCTGCCTATGAGCTAGTCTCCTGGGCCATGTTATCATGTAGGGGGAGCAAAAGCCAGCAAGTGTAGGGACTCATCATTTGAGGGGGGTGTTGAGAAATAGACAAATGATGTATGCTCTAGGAAAAGCTATCCTAAATCCCATATGCACAATGAGGATAGTGGAGAAGTTGGAAAGCTATAAAAGCATGTACTTGGTTCACTTTTTTGAATGAATGCTATTGTACTTTATACTTAGAGTCTGCAACTCTATCCACTCAAGATTGTGTTTATGAGTCTAAGCTAATCTATCTTGGAACCTAATTCACTTGAGTAAAAGTTTGTATCTAGTCATCAGTCTTCTTCATGTCTCTTTCTTACGAGTTCAAGCCTCCATAGCTAAACTGTGTACAAGATCCATGTTTGCTAACAACTATCACAAGAGTTTCCAAGGCTGAGTCAAGGCAAGATGGAGGAGAAGGCCAAGGCTTGGGAAGAGAGGAACCTTGGAAGAGTTAGGGACTTGGCTGAACGCCTTGCCCTAGTAAAAACCATGAGAATCGTGGTGGAAGCAAGGGTAGAAGCAGCAAACACAGGTCTAGAGGTCTAGCAACATGCCTTTCTCAATACAATACTTCATGTAACTCAAGTCAGGTATGAGGACCCTATGGAAGGGCTAAAGAGGAAGATGGAGGTCTCAAGGAGAGCCATAAAATATAGGCTACAAGAGCACACTCCAAGGACCAGCACTAGCCCAAGCGTGGCACAACGAAGGAAAATTTTGATGCAAGAAGGGCTCTCGATAGAGAAGTTAGAGTAACTTAGAATTAGAGAGCAGGAGCACGAGAGCAACCAACCATAGCAGCCAGGCAGAACCACCAAGGGATGAAGGGCTCGATTTTGCACAACTCGATGACATAGAGGCACAACCAGTTGAACAGAGCCCTCCCCACCTCGATCAACAAAAGCACAAGGCCAAGAAGAAGATCCTACCACCACAGAGAGAATGATCGAGGCCAAAAGGAAACACAGAGAGTTGGCTGACTTCATGAGGAGAAAGTTTAATGCGAGACCACAAGACATGCCCAATGTCCAGATGCTGCAAACTGAGGAACAACTGTCTACCAATTGGGTACTAGAATTAAACCATTAGGAGCAGTGGGAGAATGGGTGCAAGCCATTTGAATTTGAATTCTTCTATCCTTTTTCCGCCATGAATTGAGTGCTACCCCCTCAAGTGGTTGAAGGAATAGGTTGCAAAGAGACTAGGAAAGCGGTGGCTAGAGAGGGCTAGAAATCCCACATTATGGAGAAGAGATCCTGCAAGGTTAGGAGGATAAGGTCATGAAAGACCCAAGAAAGTTGAATGCTATAAAGCCCAATCTAAATGGCATCAAAGAATCTGTGATACCAATTTTGAGGCATGGATGGCTTTTTGCAACACACTGCCATACGAAAGGGATGACCCCACCTACAAGGCTTACCTGAGGCGCCACGATCTAGATTTTGACCAGGGGAAGCATAGCAAGTACAAATTCCCTTTGATCTACAACATCAATGCCACCACTCCCCTGACCTTTGGAGCACAAGACCTTCGACCTTCCATTACCCACTTTTTGGACAAGTTCCATGCCCAACCCCACTTTCCTTACCACTTGTAATTACCTCCGCCTCTTGTGAATTCTACTTTTTAAAAAAACTAGTAGCCCAAGAAGAGTGCCTACCACCCCTCTATTTTGATATCAATGTAGGGATAGACAATTGTGCCATGACCTCTTGCTGGCTTTTTGCAATAGGCTTTTGGAATATATGAGTGATAGTAGATTCTCAAAATGCAATCATCATTTCCTCTCTAGTACCCCTCTAAGGATTAACCAAAAGGGCTACATGCAAAGCCATGCATTCCTTAGCAATCTCTTAGGGCCCCTCAAAATGTAACTACTAAAGAGCATCAAAATGATGTATAGCGTGCTCCCTCCCAATGTATTTCACAAAGAGAGAGAGAGAGAGAGAGAGAGAGAGAATGAAACAAAAAAGAAAAAGAAAAAGAAAAGAGAAAACAAAGAAAAGACCCACTCAAAGCAAAAGAAAAGGAACAACGAGATTTCCCATGTAATATTAGAGTGCCACAAACACTGCACCTAGGGGTTCTTAATTTAGATGCATTCGATGGCCTTGGTTGGCCGGCTCTGTGCCTAACCCCCTAGCCCTCCCTATCCCCCCACTTCACACTTAGGGCACATCAAGGGCACAACACACTTAGGGAGTTTACGCTAGACTTGTCTCCCTAAGTCACCCACAACACCTCCCATGTACACAAACTGGGTTCTCAAGTGTGGGACAGTACCACAGGCTCCCCCTATGGTTCAAACCCAACTCTCAATCTCACTGGTACTTACGGACACCCTACACTGCATAGTGAGGTAGGCACACCCCCCATGTAGTACACTTCCTTTTCTTTTTCAGGTACATTCAGCAACTGCGATCAATCACCGACATCAGAGGCCCCCATTATCCACTTGATCTACCCTCAATCTCCATAATCTCTCTTTCATTTTGTTGGCTAGGAGGGGGTAATGTTAACCCCAATGCAAAGAAAGAAAAAAGAAAATTAAAAAGACGCATGGCAAAGTAGAAAAAGACAGCCCCAACTGAAGAAATAGGAGGAAAAAATGCCAAAATCACAATAACAGCCTTAAAAGTTCAGGGCAAGTGCAAAGGAGAAAATGTGCATTTTAAATATAAAAGCGCACTCTAAATCCTTGTAAAAGAGTGATAGGCTCCCTCTTGTGCAATTTGTAAATGTAGACGGTCATGGGGGTGAATGCACAATGCAAATAAGAAGGGAATAGGAAAAGAGAACCTAGGCTAAAATGACCGAACATGAAAAAAAGGGATGGGTGCCCAAAGCGAATTAGGGTTAGGGTTAGGGTTTTATATAAAAGGAAAAAAATAAATGAAGAAGCTCATTCTTGTGTGTGGCCAAAACTAGTTCTCCTCTTCTCTTCTTCTTCTTGTTCTTGCTTGCTTAAGCTTGTACTTGAGAGAGGGAGGGTGAGGGTGAGAGACTGTGGTGGAGAAGCTCTCCATCTTCTCCTCTCTTATTTTTCTTCTCTTCTCTTCTCTTGTCTCGCGTGCGGCAATGGAGCATTGAGCTTGGAGCTTAAGGATTAAGCTTGTTTGAGTTCTCACCTTGGATCATGGAGCTACCGGAGTGCTTGAGGGAGGAGGCAACTCGATCGAGCATGGAGGTAAGCTCACTACACTCATAGGCGTGAGAGCGTGTATGGCTATGTGAGAGTTAGCCATAGCACTTGGCTTGAAACGCTTAAAGCAATAAGCAGTCCATGGGTCTTGGCAGTCGAGCGAGAAGCTCCCATAACAACCATGATAATAGCATGTCCATGAGTAGAAAAATAATACATTACAGCTCCAAAACTAATATTTGGAACTTGTGCTTTTAAATTTGCTTCAACCTTTCGTAACTTTAGCCTTCCCCAAATTCTGTTAATACATTCCAAAAGTAGATGCAACAAAAAAGCAAGTTTGAGAATTAGAAAGTAGCTTAGTGCTAAAATTAGTGGCAAAGAAAAGTAAGGTCAAAACATGACATTGAGGCATTTAGAAGAGCATTGGCCATACAAAGCAACAAGAACGGAAGTCGAAAGTGGAAAAGAAATTTAAATTATAAAAAGCTAAGAGCTAAAAGATGTAAAGCACTCCAAGAGAAACTGAGGAATTAAATTGAATGTTCAAGATCCCCAAATAATTATTGTAATATCAATTCTTAGCACCAGGATCACTCCCATATAAGGTATAAAAATAAAGGTATATACATGAAAATGTGTGATGTGTGTGTGAGTTGGTAAATTAGAAATTAGACATATCGGATGAGTTAATGATCCTATAATAGTATGTAATGGAGTGTCCAATCATACAAGTACCTTAAGATAAATAGACCCACCCATGTGTGAAAATTCCAACCCATATTTAAGGTAGAAAATTAATCAAATAATTCATTCTTGTGATTGTAAATCAAAGGTGACTTATCTTGTCTCTACTTCTACTATTTCTATTGTATCTCTTGTGAGCACATAATGAGTAAAAAGAAGGCATCTCGTCTCTTGGGTGATTAAGATAAGGAATTCTATCTAGTTGCTTCCCTCTTTATATTGTGTCCTTTTTTCTATTGCAACTTGTGTGTGTGTGTGTGTGTGTGTGTGTGTGTGTGTGTGTGTGTGTGTGTGTGTGTGTGTGTGTGTGTGTGTGTGTGTGTGTGTGTGTGTGTGTGTGTGTGTGTGTGTGTGTGTGTGTGTGTGTGTGTGTGTGTGTGTGTGTGTGTGTGTGTGTGTGTGTGTGTGTGTGTGTGTGTGTGTGTGTGTGTGTGTGTGTGTGTGTGTGTGTGTGTGTGTGTGTGTGTGTGTGTGTGTGTGTGTGTGTGTGTGTGTGTGTGTGTGTGTGTGTGTGTGTGTGTGAAACTTGCATTGACTTGGAGGAATAAGTGAAAGAGTCTAATGGCATGAGCCTTGAACCTCATCGATTAACACCTAGACTACATATAGTGAGTTTTGTCCTATCTGTCTACTTTGTTTTCATGAATTTTAATAGTCAAGGTCTACCATAGAGTGGAATCTTTGGTCAGGCTACATTAGTGAAGTGATATAGGCATGCATACTTGTGATGTGAGAGGCACACATAATTGAAGATGAAGAATGCATAACATGGTATGTATAAATCCTTCTACATCCGATACAACATAGTGGAAAGTATACATAAGCAATGGATGATATTGCTAATGAAGTTGAAGAATGTATCTATACTCTAATAGATAGTGGTTAAGGTTGTGACCATTGATAACTTTGTAGAGAACTGTATTGTTGATAGCAATACACTCAATCATTGGTCCTTCCTTATGTTAGGTGGACTTGAAGGTTTGGGGAGGATGGATTGTGGGATGTAAAAAGTGTAAGCCTCTCATTATAGAAAAAGCAATGATGGCTCAATATTCTCCCCAAATTTCTATACCTAAATTAAAATCTCATATACATCCACTTCTTAATAAAAGTGCTAGTCTTTTGTTCTTGTGCAAGCCCAATCCATGTGTAGGTTATAGTGCAAATACGATGTGAGTGCGTATGTATACATATATGCTAAATACTTGATTAAAAGATAGCTCCATTGGGATTCTTCTTGTTGTTGGTGGTAATTGATATAGCAAGGGGATTCAATGGTTGAGGGATGGAAAAAAACTATAGTTATTTAGGAAAAGGAACTTATGAAGAAGATCATGGGGAGATAGAGAAAGTAGGATGGTTGATGCTTGAGTCCAATCCAAGTAGTATTTGAAGGAATCTCTAGTGGATTGATTGTCAATGCAAGTGATAGTTGGTGTGTATTGTCTCTTCCTTCTTGAAGTGCCTTCTTTGCCTTGCTTTTAGGGATTGATTTGCTTGCACTCAAGTGAAAGAGGAGTAGAGGATGAAAGTAAAGTGGCTAAAGGAGAGAAGTCTATCCATAGATGAGTGAAGACACCTGAGAATGCACCTTGAGTGTATATAGGGGAAGTGGCAAAAAGAGGCTAGGGGGTTAGAGATGGCCCAAACAACAAAGTCCACTAATCATTCCTAGCTTGAAAAACCCCTATCTACAGTGTAGTGCTCATGGTGTTAATTTTTTTCTTTTATGTTTCTCTTTTTCTCCTTTTTTTGAGTAAGTAAACAAGAAAAGTGCCATATAATTAGGCATTTTAGTCTTACACAAGTTAAAATGGAAGCATCAATAATTGTAAGGCTGATTAAAGTTAGAAAATGTGATCTTAAAGCTTAGTTTATACACTCAAAGTGCATACAATGATTACTATGGCCAAGACATTTGAAAACACAAGCCTTGATATTGATACAAATATTTTGAAGAAGAACCCCACTTGTCTCAGTGAAGACTTGAGTTATTGATGAATCTAAACATAACTCCTCTTAAGGAGTTGGTTGTCATTGGGGTGGAGACCAAGGTTTGTCGATGAAGACTTGAGTTATTGATGAATCCAATTGCAACTCCTCCTGAGGACTAGGTTGTCACTGGGGTGGAGACCAAGGTTTGTTCTACTTGAAGAGGTTAGGGTATAACCTGCATTCACTTGATAAAATCCTTGAGAGTAATGTCCAATTGGTTCTAGTTTACAGTTCAAAAATGCTATCCTTGGATTTAATTGGTCAAAAATCCAAGTTGAATGTTAGAAATTGTGGGATGAAAATTATTTAGTAGATGTTGAGAAAGTAAGACATATTGAGAAGAATGCAAAGACAGCTAAGATCTTTGAAAGACTTAACATGATTGAAGTCTTTAGCTTTCCCCTATGAGAGCACCTTTTTCAAATGATGGATGGGATATTGATTTCTCCTCACTATCAACTCTTCAAGACCCACTAGTAGACACGAGACATGGAATTGTATATTATGCCTCCCAACTATTGCATGCATGTCGACTGTATTAGCAACCTAAAATATGAGATGTGGAGGATTCATTGGGCCAAAAGGCTCAACATTTTCCAACTATTTACCATTTACCCTAATCCCCCTAGCCCTATTGACTACCATGAGGGTGAGGCCATGAATTGAGCTCGATGAGTATGTAGGAGAGTTACACAAGTCATTTGACCCAACCTCATTGTATTTGCCCACCAATCTCAAGCTTCTAATTATGAGGTGGATGAATTTGCCCATTGATCCCAAGATTCTAGTTATCAAGTCGTTTGATCCAACCACATTGTATTTGCCCACCCTGATCCCAAGCTTTGAGTTACAAAATGGAGGGATTCCCTGATCTCTTGGTAGAGTATTTAGTCCTACATGTTGTGAGTGAGCCACCTATGTATTGCACAATTTCCTTAGAGAAATTTCATGGTTGATCTTATATGAGATGTATGGCTTCTAAGTAAAGCATTTATATTTAAATAATAGAATAATACATTTGGTTTTTCTTCTTTTTCTCTAAGTAATCTTACCTTAAGAAGAATTATGTTTCAAATAAATTAACTTATGTTATTGCAGTATAGATTCAAAATGAGCTATGGCATGATTGTCTAGTCTTTCCCACTATGTACCAATCCACCTTGCATTCATGGGACTACTCTTAGCTAGAAGACTTTATGAAGACCTTAAAAATTCTCTACTATCCCCAAGATATTATATGGACAGGTGTTGGCCTCAATATATGGCATCTATTACTCCATTAACACTGAGAGGCTAGCATACCTCGAGACTAATCTAAAGCAGATTTGATGATGGAAGAGCTAAAGCTCATCAACATATCCATATTTAAGAAACCTAGGTTTAATGCTATAATAAATGTAAATAATCAAAATATCTATTGGGATCAGTATAACTGAGTAACTGACATCATCCCTATGATAGGATAATACATCTAGGTAGACTAAATGAAACAATTATGTCATTAGAGGACTCCTAGAATAGACCAATCAGTATCATCTTCTCAAATTCCATGGGAAACCTCTAGTGTACAAAGAAATATATGTTGCTAGCTTCCATGACTAAGTCTCCAAGCTATTTTTTAAAAAATCTATTTTCAGAGTTGTGAGCAATATACATATTTCATGCAATAAAACATGAGCTTTTTTATGGTGCAAATAATCATGTTTAAACTTTATCAAACTCTTTCAAGTATCCCCACCTCAAGTCACTTTATCTAACTAGGAAGAAAAAAGTTTCTACTGAAACAAGTAAAGTTTCCTGAATTCAACAATGGTGAGAGTCTTAGGATAGAAGTTAACATTGAGACCTGGATCAAATAAATGGAGGATTGCTTTTCTACCACTGGGACAAGCATAGCTAATCAGGCTATGATCACGTGACTTCATCTCATCAGAGAAGCTTATTTCTAGTGGAAACAATGGTGCCATGAGAAGGCGGTCACCAAGACTCCCAAACCTAGAAACAGATTAAAGTAGTAATCTAAGGAAGGCACCTATCCCCATCTTACCAAATACAGAAGATGGATGAGTTCTTTAGTTTAAAGTATCAAGGATTGATGGTGAAAGGTTACTACTACTACTTTGTTACTCTCTTAAAGTATGCCCTCAAGATGACAATGACATAGGAAGCAGCTCGATTTTTCCATGCCTTAAACCCACTATTAAATATGCAACTTAAAGCCATTACCTTGACGATATCCTATTGCAAGCTCATCCCTTGGTAGACTCACTCCCCAAATGCAACTTTTGGGTAACCCCACACCTTCCAAACCAAGGATCCCCCTATCCAAAGAGGGCTAGATTCAACCTCCAAATAAGTCGTTGAAATTACAATAATCTTACCCTTTTTTATAATGCCTTGAATCATCCACCTAATAACAACAACCCTAACACTTGTAATGCCAATATAAATCAAGGAGCCCAACCACCCCATGGATTTCAATGCAACTAGCTAGGCCACTTTTGAGCCCAATGCCCTGCCAAGGCAAACGATACCAAATTAAATCCTCCTCTAACCCTCTAGCAAGGGGGGTAACTTCAATAATCATGGTCAAGGATGAGGAGGAGACAGGGTGGGGGTGGTCTTGCTTACTTCCTAGCTAGGAAGGAAGAACAAGACCTTGCTATATATGAAGAAGTAGAAAGAGGCACCATCCACGTAGTCATCAACAATCAAGAGGCTGGACATCATTATTCCATCTTGTAAGTTCTTCAAGATCATCAAGGTGAATCCTTTCAAATCCTCATTGATTGTGGCGCCACTCACTCCTTCATTTCTTCTAAGTGTATGAAAAAATTACAATTGGAATCTAAACTCGCTAGAAAGCTAATAGTCGAACTAGAAATTGGGAATTTACCCCAGTTGATAAAAAACATAAAACTTCATTAACAAAATCAACACACAAAGGTTAATTTTCAAGTTTTGTCCCTAGGAACCTACGCTTATCTCCTAGGAATGAATTATCTAGTTCCCAATCAAGAAAGCATCATTGTGGAGAAGAGAATATTACATTTAATGACATTAAAGAAATCTTAGTCCATGCCATAGAAAGGCAAGAAGACCAAGATTACAATTAGCTAAGGCTAGTTGATTAATTGTGGGTCTAAGAAAAGGACTACCTATATATTTGATCAAGTTGAATAAGGTAGAACCACCCACAAACCTCCAAGAACCGTCATGGCTTAGCAAATATGCTAATTTTTTCCCAAAAGAGCCATGATATACTATGTAAGTGGGTCTACAAGTTGAAGGTATCTCCATCTAATGCATTGCCTAAGTACAAGGTAAGATTAGTAGCCAAAGGATTTAAGCAAGAGAGAGGGATTGACTTTGATGATATATTCTCACAAGTAGTCAACATGACCACCTTTGTATGATTCTTCTTTTTTTGGTAGAGGATATGGAGTTGGTACAAATGGATATAAAGGTCACTTTCTTTCGTGGAGACTTGTATGAGGATACTTACATGCATTAGCTCGAGGGGTTTGTTGTGGAAGGCAAGGAGTAGTTGGTGCATAAGCTACATAAGAGATTACATGGCTTGAAATATGCTCCTAGAGAATGGTATCATAAGTTTGATGCCTTTATGTCATCTTAGGGGATAACTAGAAGTAAGAGTAAGTACTATCTATACACTAGGGAGGCTAGGGATGGTAGTATTATGATCTTGATTCTTTATGTGGATGACATGTTGATTACTGGCAAGTTAATCATGGATATGAATACTTTAAAGACAAGAATGCATGAAATCTTTGATATGAAGGTCTTGGGGATTCCTTGTCACATTCTTAATATACACATTTCGCAAGTGAAGGGAGAAGCTTGAGTGAAAGCATAAGCAAGTGAAAGTAATGAAGGAGTGATTTATGCTGGATGGAGTAAGAGAGCAAGAGAGAGAGGCTCAAGATGTGAAAGTCCAATAGTCATAATGTGTGATTGGTCTTCTCCTATTCAAATATTACTAAGAAAGAATAAAGAATGAAGTGACAATGATAGATGCATGTCACCTGTAATGTATATGTGTACATGTATCATGTCAGTGTAGTAATACACAGACAGTGTAGGCATAAGCACCTTTAGCCCTAACAATCTCCCACTTAAAGAAAAACGTTCTCTTAGTGAGGAGAGAACAAGAAAAGGGTGACAATGTACGAATATACATAATGTACAATAGGATAAGGAAAGACATCATCTCATCCAATGCCCCCATCGGTTTCCTTAGGAAGGCAAAACACTCTGATAAAGGCTTTTAGTGTGCAGATTTATAGGATTTTGGTTAGCTCAGACAAGCTCAATGGACTTGTCCTCAATTACCTCTTTGATAAAGTGGTAATACACCTCCATATGCTTTGTCTTTGTATGGAAAACCAGATTCTTGGTCAATTGAATAGCACTCATAGAATCCCAATGCAATGTAGGGACCACATCAGTAATACCAAGGTCTGCAACCAATTTACCTAACCAGTGAATCTCCTTGCAAGCCTCAATGGATGCAACATAACTCTACCTCTATAGTAGATAGGGCCATGAATTTATGCACCATCGACATCCAAGAAACATCACCTCTCTAGCAAATGTGAAGACATAGCTAGAGGTGGACTTTCTACTATCTGCATGTCCTATATAATTAGAGTTAATGTACCTCTCATGACTCATGTATCCTATTTTTTATGCATATATTTACAATGCCCTTAAGATACCTCATGATACCATTCACGGCATCGTAATGGTGCCTGCTAGGTGTAGCCATATAGCTACTACAGCTCCCATTGCAAATGCTATGTCAGGATGAGTGGCTATCATGGTAGAGATCAAACTATCCACTGCGAATGGACAAGGGATATTGGCTATCTCAGCTTTCTACTCATCATATTGTGAGTAATCGGCCTAACTAACCTTTCACATGAGAAGGTAAAGGAAAGTCAACATGCTTAACATCTTCATATGAAACCACTCAAGGACCTTCTAGGTATGCTCATTTTGCAACAAGTAAAGGAGTCCCTTAGAACGATCAGCATGATTTGCATCACAAGAACATATGAGGCATGTCCCATGTTCTTAATCTCAAAGCTCTTCTGATCTAACTTTTCAAGGCGTCTAGCTCATCATGATTGCTCTAGCGATCAACACATCATCCATGTAGAGTATCAAAATCATAAGCTACTGTCATAGTCATTCTTTATAGATAAATCACTACATGTATATCCTTGGGAATACATAAAAGTATCAAAATTGTGGTACCATTTCCTAGGTGCCTACTTGAGGCCATAAAGGCTCTTCCTTAACTTGCACACTAGGTTTTTCCTACCTTTTTACCCAAAGCCCTTTGGCTAATGTATATAGATCTCATCATGCAAGCAAGTTCTCATATAAGAAATTCTTTTTTCTAACATCAAGGTCCTAGGCAACTGGAGCATTAGCTACTGTAAGTTGTTTAGCTAGTTGTATGGTAATAGGAGGCTCCTCCTAATATATCACCCTATGTACTTCGAAAACCTACTCAAGCTGCTTATGCATTTTCTCCTCATGGAAAACAAAATCATAGCTACAAATGACCTTCCAAGCCTGTCAATTTCATAGGTGATAGCCCATTTCACTTGCATCCCCATAAGCAAGAAAGATGCATTTTACAGACTTAGGATCCAACTTATTGTACTTGTCCTCGGGAACATGGAAAAAAGCCTCCTAATCAAAGATACACAAATGAGCATATAATGGATGTTTTTCAGACCATACCTCCTCTATAACTAGTCAAGAGTACTGTAGGTTTTTCAAACCATACCTCCTCTGTAACCTAATAGTTAAGAGCACTATATGGGGATTGATTAATCAAATGTATGGCAATAGTAATTGCCTTAGCCCCAAAGTGCTATGGTAAGCTTGTTTGGCTTAGGATATGACTAACTCACTCATGAATTGTCCTATTTATGTGCTCATGTATACCAATCTAGAGTGGGGTGTATGGGGTAGTCAATTGATGCTTAATACCCCTCTCATCCAAAAACTACTCAAAGGCTTTAAATATATACTCACCCCCATTGTTAGATCATATGTATTTCAACCTATATCTAGATTGGTTCTCAACAAGAGCAAGCCAACGTTGAAATGTAGCTAAGGCTTTCTACTTCTACTTGATGGAATATGCCCACACCTTATGTGAGTAATCATCAATGAGCGTAACAAAATACTTCATGCAACCTAACTCTTTACAGGATATAGATCCACAAATATCAAAATAAATAAGAGTCAGAGGCTCACCCATGCACTAATGCTAGACTTCTTATGCGAACTATAGGTCTATGTGCCATAAAGACAATGATCACAAGAATCAAAACACTTATAGTCAAGGGGGTCGAAATATATTACAAATGAGTAAGCATTTTCATTTCCTTTAATAATATGTGTCCCAAGTAGCGATACCATAATGATATATATGGTACTACAGCCACTGCCAAAACACAATCAATAGAACCAAATACAAGGGATAAAGAGTGCCAAATTTGGCACCTCGCACCAAGACAAGATTCTCACTAGTAATCTTCCATGAGGAATCCGCAAAGAATACAACATAATCTACATCATCCAACTATCTAGCAGAAAGTAGGCTTTTAGTCAAAACCGAAACATGGCATACATCATGCAAAGTATACATACTGCTTGAAGAAAACTACAACCAAACATCTCCAATACCATATAATATCCAATGCCAAGTCATTATCCAATCTAACAGATCCTATCATGGCCACAATAGGACTGGAACCACTATCAATGAGGGGTGACATGAAATGAAGCCCCTGAATCAATCAGCGAATACTGAGCATAGGTGGATGAGGCATCAATCAACTACGAAACATCAAGAGAATAAGCTATAAGTATGTAATTATCATCAAAATTAGTCTATATGACATTAATAGCTTCAATCTTGATGCTATTGGACTTGCTAGGGATAATGTTATGATCATCATTCTTTTTCTGTACTTTGCCCTTTCCCTTTTCCTCACACTTATCATCATCACCAATTTTATGGCACTACGGCCGAATATGACCCTACTTCCCACAATAACGACAAGTCAATGTTGACTTACGGCCACATGACTTATTGTGAAACTATCCATGTGACTAAGAATGAGATTGCTAAGTGTCTCTTCCATGGTGATCATCACTATTCTTAGCATTATTGCCTTGACTGTCAAAGCATGAGAACTATGGGAAGTATCAATATTCTTTATGTTAACCTCTTCATTCAAGAGTGCACCCTCTACATCTTGCAATTTCAAACCATCAACAAGCATATTTGCACACATAGCTCTACGAAATGTGTCCCACGACTCAATAAATGTAACCAATAGGAATAAGGAAGGAAGATTCTCCTTATAGTCCATCCCTTGTGTGAAGACAAGTGGCTTAAAATAGAATGAAACTCTTTTAAGTAGACAAACATGGAACTCCCCTCCTTCATATGAAGGTCTATGAGTTGCTTCAACCAGTTCATTTATGAAGCAGGACTTTCCTTGTCATATATATTACAAATCTTCTCTCATAACTACTAGGCAATCTATCATTTTGAGACAACATTATAGAAAACTTACATAGAGAGTGACAAAATGATCATAGATTTACGTAGCTAATCCAATTCGGCCCAATCCTTTGCATCAAAGCATTTGAGCTTTACACCCCCATGTCTCTTGACTTATTTTGCAATTTCTACACTAGAACTTGCCAAATTTGTGTCTTCCAATAGCTGTAATTTGTGCCACCTAATGTTGAAGATATCATTGTTATTTGATCCACCAGCCATAATGCAAGAAATAAAAGCATAGTTCAAGACAAATAGGTTCATGTAAATGACAACAAAATAGTCAAAAATCATAGTGAAGACAGAGTCTAAAAGAGGAAAGACTACAAGAGTAGGATTGTCCACTAACTAGTGAAGAGTGACTATCAAGTCAAAGCATCTACCTTCATAGATGATACATAAATCTACAATTACAACAAGCTGAAAAAAAAAGACAATAGCAAATCCAAAACCAAGTGGAAGTAATCAACTGATAGAATCTAATCTATAACTGCTAGGTATATCCTACAAGAAGTGGGATATATACAAACCAATAGCAGTCACTGAGCATGTAATCGATACAAATAACTATCAAGCCCAATGTATTAGAGTGGGATACATCCCATAGTCATAACTATCATCCACATAGTAAGTCTCAAACTAACAGAAGAGAATTTCTAGATACACAATTGATTGACCAAGTGTAAAGAAGCTCGATACATAGCTAAACAAGATGAATACATCACTAACAACAACTTGACAGAGATAGGTGCCAGGTCAAAGCATGAATCAAACTCAAATCAAATCAGCCCACTAGGCAACAACTACATCCCAATAGCATTCAGAGAGCATAGACATAACTCGATCAAGTTCCTCCATCTCAATGAAGTAAGCTCAATTACATAAACCCAAAGCTTTATTCAAATGCAAAATATCCAGCTGATGCAAGTGACTCCCATTAGAACAAACCGAATGCCAAATGAGAAATGCAAGCTCAATAGATCATAGACATGACATCTAAGCATCCAAGATACATGAAGCATAAGCTGAGAGTAGAAAACCCAATAGAATCTTCAAGCCCGTAAATTTTTAAGTGACAAAAGTAACTAGAGCATAAAATCAAAGTGCCAAATCACACAATATAGCTCAAAATGAAGCCTTAGATATCACCATAGACATGTCCAAGCCCATATATTAGTACCAAGTAGTCACATAAGCATATATCATACCTAAGAATCAAGTAAGCCTTCAAGCATAAGTCTTGCATGTTAAATGCTTACTGCCCAAACAATGTTTAATAGTAAAAGCCTATATAAATTGAGCTACTTGAGCTCAAAGGAAGCCAATAAACACCTCAATACATCCTCATGACATCCATTAATGATTCAGGTACCAAATAGGCATCAATAGGAGTATACATAGGCTTCAAGCTCTAAAGCAAGCTATCTCACACCTATATACAATTGGTTTGCTATTCATAATCAGCAATAATAGAGACTTGTGAGCTCAAATAAATGTTCAAATGTAATACACTGATGCTAGAAGGATGCCACATTCTTTGCCAAGTGCTAGAGAGGAGCCTCCCCCCCCCCCCCCCTTAGAGAAATCGAGATGTCCTCATCTTGATAGAAACTGGGGAAGACAAGCACTAATGGGGCTTATGACCTGTGGATTAAGACCCACCATGCATCCACTGCGCTACTCTTAATGTTTCAAGTAGTGCACTCATATTATTCGAATTAACCATAGGTACAAGAATAGGATTTATTCTCAATTGTGTTACATGTCGATTAAGTTTCTAGGAATTTTAGTTCTCCTAATAAGATTTAGTGGGCTCTAGATCTTCGTCTTCATCTGATTCATCTATAAATCCATAGACCGCACCTATGTAACTTCATTTTCTTGGAGGCTCAATGTCTTTTGGACTTAGATCAGGGCAATCTGCTTGGATGTGTCCTAGCTTATTACAATGGAAGCATTGATGGTAGGGACATCTCCTATGGATGTGCCCTATCTCTCCGCACGAATGGCATCTCTTATCCTGATCTCCATAGTCATCTTTGCTACAATTGCCCGATTTAAGTTCTTGGACGATTGGATTCGCTCGAAGTAATGCATCTTGCAAGTCCGTTGGATGCATTGCTTCAAGATGGTGGTTCAGAGGAGTGTTCAGGCCATGGCAAAACTTGGATACTTGCTGTGTAATATCCATAGGTGGCGCATATTTTAGTAGGATTACAAACTTTGAGTAGTAAGCTTCCAAGGTTAATTCCAACTGCTTAAGCTTGAAGAATTCATTCATCTTCAAGGTCTGGTAGGTTGGCGGAAGGTATAGTCCACGTACAGCATCTTTCAACTGAGTCTTCTAAGAGCCCCTCCACTCTTGTTCTCAGACTTATCCCCTCCTCTCTAATTCATTATAAATATGAGGCATGGGGAGGCACAAGGGAGCATAAGGAGACCCCGAAAGGCTGCAAGAGAGAGGGAGAGAGAGAGTATACCCCTCCAAGAGATTGTGAGAGAGAGCTTGAGAGAGAGAGAGAGAGAGAGAGAAGAGTTACCTCGAGAGACTGCACAATTTTCCTCTATCTTGATCCTCGATTTAACCATCTTCTCTTTCGCTCTCCCATCTCGAATCTATTCCCCCTTCTTAATCTCTTGAGTCTACTTGCGAACGATGGCCTCCAAGTGAAGAATTTCGTGTGCAGATGACAATCCTACAACCAGCAACAACAGAGCTTCGAGCGAAGGCATCACTATCAATCCAATTGTGGTACCAATCGTAAGTAATGTATTTTCAAATTGATAGATGCTTGTTTTAATGCTCGCAAGAGATGCATTAGGATCCATACCTTGTGGTGCTAGAATAGGTCATTGAAAAGGATAAATCGCATCTCAAATATTCAAAGATGAAGTTTGTGAAGTGCTTGTATCAAAGGGAGTTAAATTGCACCTAGTTGCTATGTGATGAATCCATGCATAGCATAAGCAACATATGGGACACTAAAGTATTGAGCATCGATGAGTCTTTGATTAATCTTTATCGAGGATAATATTATTTAAAGTTCACAAATGCATATACACAGTACATACATGGGAGAGATTATGTAAACTTTACATCAATGACATGCGACTCCTTGCCTTAGGAGAAAGGAAGATAAAGCCAAGAAAAAATGTTGCATAGTAGGGAAATGCTAAAAGATAATTACACTTAGAGAAGAGGCATAAATGCTCTTGCTAGATTGATTAATTTTGCATTGGAATGATAGGACTTACGTCATGTATAGTATTGGAACCTTTAGCATATGCCTTAGGCTAAAGGAGGGAATGTTAAGTAAATTCTATTCTTTGGCTCCAAGGGGGAGAGTGAATATGCGATGGAATTATTGTCACGTCTATAATTGTATTGTTTGGGAAAAATAGAATTAGTTTTATTGGTTGATTGAACAACACCCTAAATGTTTTTCTTTCAATAAAGGGATTGTTGCATTGTGATTTGGATAAATATTCCAAGGCTTGTGTTGATGCCAAATGCATGGCAGGGGTCTATAATGACAAGTTACCATGGGAATAAAGGAATGTTTTTCTAGAATATGATATTAGGGCCGATTGCTTTGATTGTGCTTGAATTTTAATTGGATTAATTAAGAAATGATATTTTGCACGTGTGGATCATCTCCAAGATCACATCGCGGAATTATCTCGAGAGGACACTGCTCAATTCACAGGCTAATGGTCGAGTGGTGAAAATGCCAACCATGGAAATAGCATCTCACTCCTAGACTGCTTATGGGTCAAGTGGAGCTATGGACACCCCTTACCTGTCCAGAATGGAGTTGTAGATCCTATTCTAGATAAAGAATGGAAATTTCGGTGCCATGAGACTTGGACCGGGTACTTCTGTTGGACAGAAGGGATACATAATTCTCCTGTATGGGCAAGAGATAAATATTAACTTAAAGATAAGTTAAGGAACTTGTTTGATAAAAGGACTGCTTGTTTTGTTTTTGTGTATGTGTTGTAAATTACGTGAACGAACTCTGTGCCCTAAAAGGCTTAATTAATGAAGCTGATTTTAAATGTCGCACATAAATGTGGTAGGACCTAATTAGACAATCAAAGCTATCAAGGGTAGTGGGTGGACGGAATCCCCCGACGGGTCCGTCCTACGATTGGGTGGTCCCAAAGAACTGGGAGGCTTCTCACAAGGATTTACCATCGGATGACTTTAGGTATTGTTAAGTTAGAACCCGTTTCATGCCATTTTAGGGGACCAGAATGGGACTATGCCCTACGGGCAGAGAGGTTGAGCGGTGCATCCCTCTCATTTCCCATTCTCTATGAACCAAGTGTAACATAAATCTGTTTCGACTCTATTGTTTCTACTCAAAGTGGGTCATTTGGAGCTCAACGCTAGCCACTTCCTAGAGACTTGGCTGATAGGAAAGAAACCCTGACTTCAAGTCGGTCCTAAGTGGGAACGGCCGGATACTTCCGCTTCGGAGCAGACTCAGGAAAACCTAGATTGCAAACCCTATGACATTCCTTACGAGGTCCAAGTGGCTCTTTCTAGACTCCCCTCCTGATGGGCTACTAAGACGTGCCTCACAAGTGGTCAAGCGGACACATTACAGGAGCGGGAAGTGTTTGACTCAATGTTGTAGGTTAGGGAAAGGGCTTGAAATTCAGGTGCAAAACACGCTAAGTGGACGAATCTCTATGTTAGTCCTACCAGTCTTCTTGGCTACTACTGATTTCTTAACAATTATCAATAGGGTCTCTTGAACCTCTAAAATAGGCCTCAACACATGGGAGCAAGCTAGGAAGAAGAAGAAACAAGATTCATACCTCGAGAAGAAGAGGGTTGAAACTACTTTTACCTAAAGCTTTGCCTTAGACAGAAGTAATGATGGATGAAGTTCCTCAAACCAATGCTCTAATACCAGTTGAAAAGAGAATCCTGAGTGAGAGGAGGAGCAAGCGGAAACAATGTAGGAGTGAGCTATGATAGATAAAGCAAGAGAGTATGAGAGAGAAGCTCAAGATGTGGGAACTCCAATAATCACAATGTGTGACCGGCCTTCCCTTATTCAAATGTCATTGAAAGAATAAAGAATGAAGTGACAATGATGGGTACCCACTACCTACAACCACTACCTACAATGTTCAGATGTGCGGTTACTATCAGAGGTGCCTTTACTGAAAGGTGAGAAGGATCAAAGCTTGCTTGGAAGAGCTATGGCAAGAGAGTAAGACCAAGAAAGAGAGAGAGAGACCAAATGGGAACTCCAACAGTCACAATATGTGACAGGGCCTTCCTTTATTCAAATTGTCACTAAAAGAATAAAGAATAAAGTGACAGTGACGTGCACCCGCCACCTGTAGTGTGCAATGGTGGGTACTATTAGTGTAGTAATACACGGGCGGCTAGGTAGAGGTGCCTTTACCCCCAACAACCTCCCTTAAAGGCAAATCTGCCCCAATGTGAGGAGTGAAAAGAAAAAGAAAATGCATTACAATGTATACATATACAACAGGATGAGAAAAAATGTCATCTCATCCAACGCCCATCAATCTCCTGAGGAAGGCAAAGCGCTCAGTAGTGAGGCTTTTCGTGAGCAAATCTGTAGGATTTTTGTCAGTGGAGATCTTGACAAGGTCAACAGACTTGTCGTCCATGACCCCACATATAAAGTGATACCTCACCTCAATATGTTTCGTCTTCACATGGAAGACCGGGTTCTTGGCTAGCTGAATAGCACTTATAAAATCCGAATGCAGAGTAGGTATAGAATTAATCCCAAGGTATAAACATGGTCCCATAGCACAGCTGTAAACCTGTGACTGGATAAAGACATAAAATTATAATACCACTCCCTAGGTGCCTACTTGAAGCCATAAAGACTTTTCTTCAACTTACACACTAGGTTCTCCCTTGCCAAGTTTTGCAAAGCCCTTAGGATGCTCCATGTAAATCTCATCATGCAAATTTCCATGCAAGAATGTAGTCTTGACATCCATTTGATACATGTCCAAGTCAAGCTGTGCGACTAAGGCCACAAACCAAGTGTAGGGTGGTCATCTTGACCACACAAAAAAAAACTTCATCTAAGTCAACTCCATGCTCCTACTTAAAACCCTTAGCAACAAGTCTTGCCTTATAAGCTGGCTTCGGGTGCCTAGGGGTACTTTTTAGCTTGTACACCCATTTGCATGACAAAGCCTTCTTGCCGTTAGGCAATCAACCAAATCCCAAGTCATATTCTTATATAGGGAGTCCATCATAGATTGGATAGCCCTCTCCAAGGAGTGATTGTCACCCATGCACATAGCCTAATCATAGGTGAGAGGCTCTCATGCATCTATAACCAAGACATAATGCATCGAGGGCTCAAATCGATCAATTGGACGTAGCTGTAGAAGACCGTTTCACTGCAAGCTCTGTTGCATGTCTAGCATCCCGTCCAACACCCTAGCCATGTATATCGACTGCTGCTGTAGGTTGTCCAACTAGCTATGCAGGAGCACATGGCTCCTCTTGAAATATAACCCTGTGTATCTCTACCACCTTCTCAGACTGCCTATGCATCTTGTCTTCATGGAAGACTATATCATGGATGTGGATGACTTTCAGCGTTTGCGGATCTGGTAGGTGGTAACCCCAACTCACCTACATCTCCATAGCTAATGAAAATGCATTTAACACTCTTAGGATCCAACTTAGTCTGCTTGTCCTTGGGCACATGGCAGAATGCCTCACATCCAAAGACATGTAGATGCGCATAAGACGGTAGTCCATATCTCCTCTGTAACCTAGAAATCTAAACCACTAGAAGGTGATCTATTAATGACATGTATAGCTATACTGACTGTCTTAATCCAAAAGCTCTGTGGTAGGCCTGCATGGCTAAGCATACTGAGTACACACTCCTGGATGGTTCTATTCATCCGCTCAGTCAAACCATTCTGGGATGGGGTATAGGGGGGTGGTCAACTAACACTTAATACTCCTCTCATCACATAGCTGCTCAAAGGCACATGACACATCTTCTCCCCCATTGTCGAATCGCACCATTGTGGAGATAGCAAGATGCATGCTAAAGGGCAAGGGATTGCCTAACCATTTTTGGGCTAAAACTGTTAATACTGCAGTCTACATTCTAAATCGGAGCTATACAAAGGCTCTCAAGGGCAAAACACCTCATGAGGCTTACACTGGTAAGAAACCATCTGTCTCACATTTCAGAATTTTTGGATGTGAATGTTATGCACATGTTCTAGATGAGAAGAGAAACAAGTTACAACCAAAAAGCAGAAAATGTATCTTCTTGGGTTATAGTGATGAGCAGAAGGCTTACAAATTATATGACCAAGAGGAAAAGAAGATCATCGCGAGCCGTGATGTGGTGTTCAAGGAGGAGCCGCATAGAGTGGAGGAGGAGAAGGCAAGTTCTTCCACTTTATCATCAAGCGAAGAAGTAGTCCACTATGAACCTGTCCCGAGAGCTATCCCTATCCTTAAGAAGGAGGAAGCATCATCTTTAGATGATGAGGAAAAAGTTCACCAACCTGACATCACCCCACCGGAAAAGCCATTGCCTCGCTGGGTGAAGCAGCTCTATGACCACAATAATCCTATGCCTGCATCTGTTGAGGAGAAGGCAGACGGACCAAGGAGGTCTCAGAGAACAGAGGAGCAAAGGAGGGCTTCTACTCACATAGTCAATATGGCCTTGATGGTTGAGATTATGAGAGAAGTAAAGGAGCCAACTGACTTAGAAGAAGCACTTGCAGATCCATCATCGAAGGCTGCTATGCAAGCGGAGTATGACAGCATAATGAAGAATGACACTTGGGAGCTAGTGGATTGACCAGCAAAGCGGAAGGTTATTGGCACCAAGTGGATCTGGAAGGTAAAGTACAAGGCTGATGGTACCTTAGAAAAGTACAAAGCTAGACTGGTTGCCCAAGGATTTTCACAAGTTGAAGGGTTTGATTTTCAAGAGTCATTTGCCCCAACTGCCAGAATGACCACTATTCGCACGGTACTTGCAATGGCTGTCCACAAGAAGTGGCCAGTGTACCAAATGGATGTTAAGTCAACGTTCTTAAATGGTGACCTCAAGGAGGAGGTGTACATGGCTCAACCACTAGGGTTTGAGGCCCCCCATTTTGAGAACAAAGTGTGTAAGCTGAAGAAGGCATTGTATGGGCTGAAACAAGCCCCCAGAGCATGGTACCAGCGGATAGATAGGTTCTTTTTAAACCTAAACTTCAAAAGATGTGCCTCACATGCTAACTTGTATGTTTACAGGGATGGTAAAAAGTCTGTAGTGATTGTCCTATATGTGGATGACCTTCTTATTACAAGTGACTATGAAGATATGATCAACCAAACTCGAAAGGCTTTGAGTTCTGAGTTTGAAATGACAGACTTAGGCTTGCTGCACTATTGTTTGGGGATTGAAGTCTGGCAAGAGCCAGTAAAGATCTTCATCTCTTAGAAGAAGTATGCATGGGAGATCTTGAAGGCATTTGGCATGACCGAGTGCAAGGAGATAGCTACACCTATGGAGGTGAATGCAAAGTTATCCGTCGAGGATACATCAACACTAGCAGACATTGGGAGGTATAGGAGGTTGGTCGGCAGTCTGATCTACTTGTGTAACACCAGACCAGATATCAATTTTGCTGTTGGTGTTTTGAGCAGGTTCTCAAACAAACCTCATGAGAGTCATTGGAAGGCTGGGATGCGGGTGCTTAGATACTTGAAGGAAACTCTTGACTATGGTATCACATACAGTTTTGGAACTTCTCTTGTGGGGAACTATGACTCAGATTGGGCAGGAGACATTGATTCCAGGAAATCAGTTTCTGGTTATTGTTTCTCTTTGGGTTCAGGAATTTTCTCTTGGATTAGTAAGAAGCAACCAACAGTGGCATTGTCTTCTACCGAAGCAGAGTACAAGGTAGCTTGTTTTGCTGCATGTGAAGCCATATGGTTGAGAAGGATTCTATGGCATATGGGAGTGCAGGATGAAGAACCAACTGTGCTGAGATGTGACAATCAAAGTTGCATCGCCATTGCCAAAAATCTAGTGTTTCATGCACGCACCAAACATATAGAGATCCAGTATCACTATGCGCATGATTTGATGGAGGATGGGATAGTGGAACTGGTCTACTGTCCAACCAACAGAGGAGAATGGAGCAAATATCTTCACCAAAGCACTTACGAAGAATCTGCTTTAAGTTCATCTTCAGAGACTCGGCATTGGGCCGAGGAGATAGTTCACCTATGGGTGGACATTGAGGGGGGGTGTTAGATATGATCAATGCCCCACCCTCATTAGGTGCTACCAATGATCCATGGTGCTCAAAGCTACAAGGCCCCCATTATGAGGAGAAGCCAAATGTGAGCCCGGACATTGGTTGAGTCCTGACTTGCATATCAGATGAGGTCTATGTGACCAGATGGCAAAAAGGTGATCATTGTGGGTTTAATCTTTGGGTTAGATGGAGTGGTTAAGCTGGTAGCAACTCGAGGTGCATTGCATCAAGTTGCGTTGTAAGGGAGTTAAAAGGAGCCCCTATTGTGTGGTTCGGGGGCCATGGAAGTGGCTAGGGGATCCCAGAGGGGCCAACGGCCCCCTTGGCGAGGGTCCAGGGGCAGCGCCCTCGGCCCGATGGTAAAGGGAATATTCCCTGGAATATTCCTTGGCCGACTAGTGGAGGCTCATATGGTAGGTCAGCATGCCGACCTAACGATCTTCGCGGGCTATAAAAGCTAAACCCCTTCACAGCCATCTCTCACTCATCTTTCACCCAGTCAGAGTTGTTGTTCCAGCTAGCCTTAAGCTCTTCATCTATCTTCTGTCTAGATCGCCATCTAGGCTTCACACACTGAAAACGCACGGGTGGACAGAGCCATCTTTGTAATCAATTGTTTGGAGTTAAAGAATTTACTGATTCTTCTCTTATCTGTTGTGTACTCTCTATCTCTTTCTCAGATTCTGTTCGCTGCATCGTGTAATATTTTACAGGTACCAGTTGAAAGGTGAGAAGGATCGAAGCTTGCTTGGAAGAGCTATGGCCGAAGAGCAAGAGCAAGAAAGAGAGAGAGACCAAATGGGAACTCCGATAGTCACAATGTGTGGCCGAGCCTTCCTTTATTCAAATTGTCACTAAAAGAATAAAGAATAAAGTGATGGTGATGGGCGCCTGCCACCTGCAGTGTACAATGGCGGTTACTATTAGTGTAGTAATACACGGGCGGCTAGGCAGAGGCACCTTTACCCCCAATAGGAACATTGAGACAAAAATATATTCTATTTTCCTTAGAAGGAATACATTAGGAAAGTATTGAATCATTTCAATATAAATAGAGAGAAGGCTATCATTGTTTCATTGTCTCCATATTTGAAAGAGGATAGTCCTAAGTCAAATGAGTAAAAGGCCAAAATGACCAAGGTTTCTTATACATTCGTAGATGGTAGCTTGATGTATGCCATCATTGCTACACATCCAAACATTGCCTTTGAGTGTAAATAGTTATCGGCTAGGTTGAGAAGATAAGGTGAAAGAAACAAAAAAATGAGAGTGAAGGTAGGGATTGGAAATGTCTTGATGAGGTTTGTCTATAATAGACTATGAAGTAGATTTGAAACTTATTCCTCTCTTAAACGCTACTTGCTTCTTGAAAAAGAAAGGTAGCTAAGAGCATTTAGTAGATCTATTATAGTTGCTTGTGGATTGTTGTACCTTTTAAGTACATTTTAGAGAGGGTAAGCTCCTATTCTCAATCTCTAAAGTCAAGAGACAAAGTATGATTGTTCTTATAATTAGAGTTGAGATTTTTTGAGTTATCATCCATAATCCATGGAGCCCCAAGAGGAACACCAAGGAAAAGAGAATTCTCTTGCAAGAAAATCTATCTTGTAACATCAACAAGCTTTTATTTCATTCTTCTGATCATCAAAACAAAGAAAACAGCAATTCTTCACACAGCATCATAGTAGATATCTCCCACGGATTTGATAGAATCAACCATAATCTTCAACATCTTCATAGAATCCATCAATATAACAAAGAACAAAAAAGAATACACCATCTTTTGAATGGAAATCAATCACAAAGTATTCATCTTCAATGTCTCCATAGTTTTCTCTCTCAATCTCTCCTATACAGTTACACTATTTTGATAGAATTGGCTATCTTCGGCTCTCTCTCTCTCTCTATCAATAGTACATCATATCCTCACTACAATGCTCTCATAATAACCCTCAATAATCCTTCTTAGGTCATAGATGCACCTCCCAAGAGGTATGTCTGATATGAAGAGTCACCAGAGCCACTACAGTGTCTTTTCACAGCTCACTACTGTCACTGTCACTTAGTCTTCTCTTCAGTCTTCAACAACTGTTTCTTCCACTTGTTTTAGCTCTTTTGAACTTAGATTCATCCTTTCCAAAGGTTAGAAAACTTTCCCAAAGTCACACATACATTCTACAGAACACTTACAGAAGGTCTACAGAACAGTTACAGTACAGCACCAGAACAGTTGCAGTACAGTTACAGTACAGAGACAGAGCAGAGACAGAGGCTCTACAATATAGAGGGTCTATAGAAGGTCATCAGAACCTCATAACTCATAATCAAATCATTCCATATTATCAAAAACTATTCAATAAGCTTTCAAAAGATCTCAATCTTCATCAATCATCAATCCATTCTTCATACAGAAGACAATCAAAACAAAACAGAAGCTATACAGAACCAATCAGAACCTCAACAGAACATATCAAAACATCACAAAGCTTCATATCTCCACTGAGAATCGTCATGAATTTTCAAAACATAATCAATATCATCCAAAAAACTCTCAAATACTTCCATTAACAACCATACATCACTCTAAATTCATCAAAAATCAATCATTCAGTCCTCAAAAACAACAAAAATCTGTCAAAAATTCAGTCTTTTTCCACTCTCAACATATCCCCACACTTAGAAAGGAAGTGTCCTCGCGACCTAAGGAAAATGAGAATATAAGTTCACTAAAAAGCTTAATTTTATCTTCCGTAGAATCTTCAATAATCTCACCAAAACACGACCCCGACTTATCACCTGTATCTAATAGAAAAAACTACTAAAGGAAAACTTCCATTATTTATTAACTCATCTGATTAATCATTTAAAAACCATAACAAATTTGTAAAGGATATGAGAGGTTCTCTTCATCTTTCCACCATAGGCTTTTCATCCACCATCAATCTTTTGAAAAGAGCTCTCGAACAAGTTATTCTTAATCAGCAGGAACTCATCACATACAATTATTACAACACACACACACAAACATGAACATAACCATTTGAATGACACCTCCAAAAAGAGATATATATCATTAAAAATCATCCAAAATACATTGCAAAGGCATCAATAAAGATGATCCCTTTTGAAGGCTTGGTGGTTTCGAAAGCGATCCATGGAGAAGGATTCATCTACAAATATCTTTGGAGGATTTTGAAAGAACTTTAAGCAGCACATCCTTTCTAGCAAAATAAGATATCTGCTAGGGAGACATAGGGCATGAATGTAGAGGACATCCAACTGGTGGGAGTCAATGTTCACATTGACATTTATACAACATTTTGGAATGGCCTTTTGATCATTATGGGAATGCCTATGCATGTATGCTAGATACCAAGCAAAATGAGCTGTCAATCTCATTGAAGGATCTAGAGATTGTGAATATTGGTAAGCAAAATGAAGGTAGTTCTGGTATGCTTGACTGGCAGTAGTCCAATCACCTGGAATTATTGGCCAGTTTATCTGAGGTCTTGTAAGAGAATCAGTCGAGCTCCATCCTCTTCTTCTTGGAATCTGCTGATCAAACCCTTCGTATTCACTAACCAACTGAGGGGGTTGAGAAATAGAAGTGGTAGGAGAAGGAAGGGGAATAAGTAAAAGAGGATGAAGATATGGGTAGGCAAAATCATAAAAGGAGGAATAAGTTAAGGAAGGAGTGGTTGAAAATTTTAGGGAATCAGTTAGGAAGGGTGTTAATTGATAAATAGGAAAAGTAGAAGGTATATGGATAGATGGAGAAGGGCATGGGGGAGAAGGGAAAAATACTCTATCTTCAATAAAAGAACAATAGGTAAATATGGGAATTTGAGGAAAAGATTGAGGTTGGAAAAGAAGAGGTAAGATTGCGGTTGAATTGGTTTGATAAAGGGAAAGATAGGTATCATAGCGGTGAGCCATTTGTTGGTAATACAGTAGGCTAGGAACAGAGGGACCTAAGATAGATCTTCTCTGATAGGCATCAAAAAAGGTTGAATCAAATGGATGGTTTTTGGAAAGGTGAGCTAAGAGATCCACCCTCAGTTGGTTAGTGCTCTGTACATAAGTAGAAGCTGTGTTCTGACGTTGATTCAGGACCACAGAATCAATCATCGAGTGCCAGGAATTATCAGGGCAAGTAGCCACTTTTGAGGAGTAACTCTAGAACATGTCATCTATTCGCAACTCTAAATAGTTGACATACAAAATAGCTTGTAAAACCACCTCTCCCACATACCAGGCCATATCTACTTCATTTGGAATCAACAGATCACCTCGTAGATACATATATGACAACAACATGGTATCCATCGTCACAGAATCTTCAAACACCATACGGACCACTTCTATCAGTAACTCAGGAGAACAAGCCCCACTCCAACCATCCTTTGGAAGAGGAAGATCCATTGTTGAAAGCTTCATGTAAAAGGCCAACTTTTGCAATTGATAATGGACAAAAAAAGAATGGTTCGGAGGAACATATTCCTGGAAATGCTCAAATGTAGACCATAGCAGATCCATCCTAGACCACAATCTTTTCACTTTATCTTGGAATAAATGACACAAGATAGCCTGTCTCTAGAGAACTGCCAAGTCCTGCTTTGAGAGAGAAGGGATCAGGGGAACATTAGGGCTTGGAAGAACAGACCGTGACTATGTCAATTGGTCTTGCAACTGCTTGATTTGGGAAGCTTGTGATTCCACTATGTCATTAGCAATCTGTAAGGCTGAGAGTTTTGCATCTAAAAGAGTCTGAAACTCTTGAGCTTCTTTGGATATCCTCTCTTTCTCCTTAGAGATTTTAGTGACCTCTGATTGAGCTTCTATTAATTGAATCTTCAAAGAAGATATCTCTTCTCGTTGGGTCTCAATCATGTGGGTTTGTTGCTCCATCTGCTTAAATAGATCTGCTAGTGTGTCTTTGGCAGAGGCTAACTCGAATGTTGCCTTATGCAACTGGTCTTTGGACTGCATCAGTTCTTCATAAAAGGAAGCATACAGCTGTTGAACATAAGCTGTCACTGAAAGTTCAATCGAACTCTGAATGTCTTTACATAGGAATGGAATGGCATCTCCCGACACTAAACTGTTCAGTGAAGGGATTGATATGTCCAAGGAACCCTCTCTATGTGCCCTGAATAGGTTGTTACAGGTTAGATAAGCAGGGAGATCACTACCAAATGTAACAGGAATTGTAACTAAAGGAAGAACTGAAGGAGCCTTATCTGCTACCCGCTTCAAGCGCTTTCGCTGAATGACTAGGGGGGGAGGAGAATCTAGATCCTCTATATCAATAGGTTCTGACTCTTCGAAAGGTGGAGGGGGAGGTATTGGATCAGATGGAGGAGGTGGAAGCACACCCTTCTATCAGAGAGAGAACCAGGGAGAGAGGAAGAGGAGAGAGAAAGACTGCAGAGGAGAGAGAAAGATTGTAGGAAGAGAGAGAATAAGAGTGACGAGGAGAGAGAAAGACTAGATTTAGAGAGAGAAAGACAAGAAAGATGAGGAAGCCATAGAAGCTGTGAGCAAGAAGGGAGAGAAAGACTGTAATTATATTAATGTGTCAAAAAGATATGTAAAATTACGTGTCCTCTCCTTTTATACCAATGTCAGTGTGACATGGCATAATATCAATGTTATTTACACTAATTCCTTATTCTCATCTTCTTACAATCCATCCCCACTCAAAATGAAGGTTTTTGTCCTCAAAAACAAATATTGGACTTATTGGTATAGCCAAGTGGGGGTTGCAGAGTACTACTCTGTACAGCATTACATGTGGTAAAGGAAAAGATTACCTAATACTCAATAGTAGTACTAATCTATACAAAAAGTCAAAATCAGCCTGTAGCCACCCGGATCAAAAGGAAAAGTTGTATCATTGCCATGCATTGGATCAACCTTCACAAGATCGAAATCAAATACTACTGGAAGCATGATCATCATGATGGTACTCACTAACGAAGTCACCATTGCATGATGATTATCCAAATCCACATGATGTCCATAATCTGCCTTCTTGAACTGAACTTCTTGTTGTGGACTCATACCAAAATGGTCTTCAACAAGATGTTCTCCATCATTTGCATCATAATATTCAAATACCAAGAATATTTTGGCAGACTTGCCCTACATGTGGCTTGGTGATTACAAGATAGTGGCTTAACACAACGATAGCATAAGCCCGCAGCATGCAGTTTCCGTATTGTATCACTAGTAAGGTGTCTAATGCGTTTAGCCTTAGATAGCAATTTACACACTTGTTCATCACCATTGGTCAGCTCTATAATAGTTTTGACATGCTGCTCATAGTCATCTTGCTGCTCATGTATAACAGATGGCTGTCCATGCTCATCATGTACAACAGATGGCTGTCCATGCTCATCATGTACAACAAATGGCTGTCCATACTTATGACCATATTGCTCATGCTGTCCATACTGCATATGGTGATAATAGCCCTGCTGCACATCAAACGGACAATTTGGTTGAGCATATGTATTTGCTTCTACTAATGTTTGCTGCTAACATACGTAAGCATGCTGCCTTTGATCATTGATCCCACTGCATTGGTCATAATCACTTGCTTGCTATTGATCAAAGCTAGAAGTGCACTGATAAGCATAACCATTTCTGTCACATCCATAAGAACTGGGCTGGTCAACCAAGAGAGCTTCACAAGTATAATCATAACTATTTTGTTGAAGAGATGGATACTCATAAGCATAAGCATGTTGACCATAATAACCATTCTGCTGCCAAAGTTCAATGGAATGATACTCTGCATTATGATATGGTACATCATATTTATAAGCATTAACATGCTGTCTAGATGTACTTGCATACTGCTCATATTCATTTACATGTTGTTGCTCTTCATATTCATAAGATGCATGTAGATCATAGTGTGTACCATCAGCACATACATGTTGTCCATAAGCATAAGCATTTGATTCAAGTGTACCATCAGCATATAGATGCTGGCCATAAGCATAAGCATTTGATTCAGGTCTTGCTGTTTTTTCCATAACCGCCTTTATAAGAGCAATACACTGATCAGTCAAAACTCCAAGTTTGTCAATTCTAGCTTGTGTTTGAAGCCAACCTTGTTCACTAGAACTGGAGCTATTGATCTCAGCTGCCATTGCAGCCAAGTTGAAGTGATATGTTGTTCCTTGAAAAATATAAGTCCAGATAAGGTGTATGATAGCTTGACCCAAAGGTTAGGATGTCTAGTATCAAGTAGAAATCCCGGTTTGAATTTAGGAGTAGCAATACCCCTCTCTATTTAAGAATTTCCAGAACTGTCCACAGTGAACTGCCGGTACAAAATAGGCTCTAGCTCGAGAAATATGTGTCCAAATGAGACGTTTGATGGCTCCACTCGAAGCTTATGATGTCTAGTATCAATTCCAGTTGTTCCTTTGTCGTTAGAATGATGCTACTAATTTCTGTAGCAACTTTTCCAAATCTGTCCTTGAGCTTGCTTGATGAACTCCTCAAAGCCAATCTTGTAGTAAGAACGCTTGAACCAAAATAGTAGTATATCCCAGCATCATACTCTACTCAATAATGCTCCAATGGTTCTCCATGAACCATAGCTTGTTGAAGAAGAACCAAATGCTTATCCCCTATGCTAAAACATTGCTGAATCTCTAGACAATGTGACTTCTTCAGTGTATATAGATTCCAAAGCCACAGTCTGCTAAGAATACTGTTCCAACCACGAGATCGATCTTTGCAAGTCGTTGGGGAGGAGTGAAACTCAAATCACTCTAGTCCCAAGCAAACCAGGACTCTTCTTCAAGCTAGGAAGATGAAGATGAAGTTGATCTCAGTAGTGAAGAAGATACTAGTGCAGATGATGACACAGATGGCATGTACAACTCTAGCCTCCCACAATGCATCCAACCATCTTTCCCATCTCTATTCACCCACTACAATTTGCTGGTTGTTCCTCAGAAGAAAAGCTATCAGAACCGAGGACAAAGCTGCTTCAAGACACGGCTTATGTGATTGTTATCACAACTCTTGATGAAGTTGCCTGGCTGTACAATCTGAGAGGCCGGGGTGTTTCGTACAATCCAGTCGTGCACTCGTATGCTATTGTGACATTACAATCAGCTTTCCTCGGGCTTGGGACTGGGAAGTCCAACGGACAAGAATAGCACGGCTGCTTGCTGCAGTTGTGAATGAAGACCTGAAGCAGTTGTTTGGGGCATCACAACCAGAAGAGACCCTTCTTACATATCTTGTCAAGGGAGCATTTTTTATGCTGGAGGATCTTGCATCCTTGAAAGATAAAGATTTAAAGGACTCCTTTTATAGTGTGGTTGGAGCTTACTCGACTAAACACCAATATCTATCATAGACAACAGCATCTATCCTCCACCTTCTGCACAAACATGAACATTTGCCCTCCTATTTGGCCGAACTTATTGCTTCTCTAACAGAAAATTTGCCTCTCAGCTCAATGTTATTCTCTAGCTGAGGTTGATCAGCACCAATCCTCCATATCAGGGGGTAGGTGCCTCATTCATTGTAAAGAATAGCACTAGATTGTTGAAGCTGCAAGTTCCCATTCTTCATGTGAGACATTTAGGCTTCTCTGGTCCTCTCAAAACCAAACTACTGGATTCCGATCCTCGCATAATCCGGAGTCGCCTCACAGTATTAACAAACATACTCCAAGGAACATCTCCAACCAACATCCAGTCACCGTCTTTATCTTCATATGTGAGAACATACTCAGAGCTGTTCCTTAATAGAAAATGCTTGCCATCATTACAATGGCTTTTACTCCGCAGCAAGTTGCACAACAGCAGATGGTTCCATTCAGCTTTTGTTGTGCTTATACAACTGTTGCGGCCTTTAGAGTCAGCACGTTTTGTAGGACTAAATTCAGATGAATCTGCCTGCAGGAGTTGGGGATGGAGGAGACCCGCAGAAAACTCAGATTCCAACAACCGCAGCATATTTAGGAGGGTGTCTTCGTGCTTTGACAACAGCTTTGTATGTTTCATCAGCACTTAAACCAGTCCACGGCACAGCTCCAGTGCACATCTCAACCATGACACATCCAAAACTCCAGACATCAGATTCTGGTGAAATTTCCACACGGTCATCAGCAAAGAGATTAAGAGCGGACTTCCACATTGGTTCCCACGCCTCAGGTGCTATATAGTGAGGGTTTAGCATGGTACATTCTAAGCAAGAATGTAGACGTGATGCTCCATCATCACTCCTTGAAGAACGAGCCTTTCGACAGTTAGGCTTTTTCAAAATCTCTGCCAAGTCATAAGCTTTGATCAACATGCAAGTCAGCTACAACCACATTGCCTTCATCCGGCTCGCTTCCTTCTCGATCCAAAACCAGTGAGCTTTCAAATGTCAAGATTCCCTTTGATACTGTTCACACTTCACATGGTGTGGAAGAGGAAATAACGAATCCTCAGGACAATCAAAGTAAAGGACCTGTGGAAGAGAAAGTTTTTAAAGCTGAGATGTAAGAAAATCTAGTTATAGACGATAAAAAATCTGTCCACTCTGATACAAGCCCTCCTAATGTGAAACCCATAGGTCCTGCAGATATTTTGGAGGATAATGAAGATTACGCAATCCAACTCCAAACCAGGTTCTGCTTCGTCCTCTTCTTCATCAACCATAGTTGTGGATGACTCTTCGCTGTAACTTCAGCACACCATGTTTCGGACGCAGCCCCAAGGGAAGAGGAAGAGCCAGGCCAACAATGGCTGCATGGAAGAAATCTTCAGTGCTACCTGTCTTTAGGGTTTGAAGAAGAACAAAATACTTGTGAGGAGAGGTTGCTGAAAACACCATAGATGCTAGAAAGAATCTTGAAGAAGAAGAAGAAGAAACGTTTACTCCCTAAAGCCTCTTCAAAGCCTTCAATAATGGTGCTCCACTTGTTAAGAATGAAGAGTAAAGAAAGTTTCCAGCATGAAATGCCTGTAAAAACCTCATGGCTGAAAGCTAGGAGAAGATCTCTGCTGCAACTCCATGAAAGCTTGGCAAAAGCTTGGAGAAAGAGGAAAGAAAGACCTCTTTTGAAAAGTAACCACAGTTGAACCCCAAACTAAGCCCGGTTAACCATCCTTTACCCTAGTTACCTCCATTTTTGCATAAAATTTGATGACGTCTAGCCATTAAGCATTTATCCACCATATCTGACCTTGGATATCTCCAGATGTAGTCTCTTACTAACTGTAGATGTCCTGCAACACTCCACTAGTCACTGTCTTGTACCATTTTTTTGCCTGAATTTGGTTTTGAAATAGGAAAATGGGACTGAAAATGGAAGAAAATAATGGATCAAAGACTGAAGCTCTGATACCACTTGTCAGAGAGAGAACCAGGGAGAGAGGAAGAGGAGAGAGAAATACTATAGAGAAGAGAGAAAGACTGTAGGAAGAGAGAGAATAAGAGTGACGAGGAGAGAGAAAGACTAGATTTAGAGAGAGAAAGACAAGAAAGATGAGGAAGCCATAGAAGCTGTGAGCAAGAAGGGAGAGAAAGACTGTAATTGTATTAATGTGTCAAAAAGATATGTAAAATTACATGTCCTCTTCTTTTATACCAATATCAGTGTGACATGGCATAATATCAATGTTATTTACACTAATTCCTTATTCTCATCTTCTTACACCTTCTTTAAGCTTGAGTATGTCAAGAAAGCATATAGGTAGGATCCATAGGTAACATTTGTGACATTTCCTCTGGTTACTTTAATGAAATGTTGATCCATCTTTGTGAGTAGGTAAGTGCTCAAATCAATAGCTACTCCTTTTAACACCATCCTGGAAGCTGTAAAGAGCTCTTTTGACAAGTAATGGGATTGCATTTTTGCAGGCATAAACCTGTCTTGGAGGAACTGGTAGATCAATTTCCACACAAGATCAGTGATCATGGAAAAGGAGACTCCTGAAGTGTTGATCACTTTCTTGACATCCAGAATTTTCTTAGTCTACTTCTGTAACAGCTTGAAAATCTCATCGTTAGAGAATAGTTGTCTAGTTGTAACAAAGGGCTCTCCTTTGTAGGGAAGAGACAAAGCCTTCCCTAACCCTCTGGGTGTCAATGTCATGGAAGTAGCATGGACCGGTCCCAACTTCTTGCTATAGGAGGCAAGGAACTCATCACACATGGATGGATCTTCTGGAATCAAGGGGAATGAAGCAACTATGAAAGTTGCGAGTCCTACCTTCGCTATAGGCCCAAAAGCCAGTTGGGAAGAGGAATCCCTACTAACCAGTGGGACATACTGGATAGGGAGAGGAGCGTGAGGCGCCATTCAGATGGAAAACACACACACCACAACACAGACAGTCACAAAGAATGCCTGCAAAACAACCAAAGGCTATCAAAAAGAAATCAATCCAAAAAGAAGGACACTCATACATACATAGACGTAACTAACCCAGTTACCACCCCAGACAATACACATCCTAGAAAAAATTCGGCATGACCTCGACACATATGCAAATGAAAGCTTCATGCGATGCAACATTCAAGCACCCAAATCCCTGTATCAAGCAAGAAAGAAAGAACTACACACCATACCCCTAATCGTTACACATAGACAAATCAGACTACCATAAAAATGTACATCAAGACTTGACCATAACCTAGACCATCAGTGTCAACTAAAAAACTATTACACGCCCATCCCACGAAGCGTGTTTATTAAAAAGGGAAAAAAAAGTGCAGTGAGGGGGAATTATTTTAATGAAGGGTTCATTTTAAGAAATTATTAACAATGGGTGACGTTTTATTAGGTTATAAACCTTAATAAGAAAACGGCGGTTCCTTCTTAAAATTTTAATTACAAATTATTAAGATGAAATGGTGTGTTAGCGCAACCCGGACTACAATTCCTAGACTGGGTCTCTAAATGTAAATTTCTTAATTAAAAATTAAGAGTGATGTGGAGTGTTTTTTTGCTAGCGCGTGCTCTTTAGTGATGGCTGGTTTATTTTTATTACAAATTAAGGTGCCTCTTGAGCGCACGTAGCGCATGTAAAGTGAACGGCTGGATGATTTTTAAAATTATTAACTTGTGTGGTTAGCGCAAATGCGCGTGAAAAATGTGAGTGAATAGATAGTTCATTTTAACAATTAATTGTGATTAAGGGAGAATGAAAATAAATAAAACGCACAAAATAAATACCTGGTAGGGGTGTGTATGCAATAGCTGAAAGGCGCACGGAGGAGTCCCCCAAAAGCAATGAATCCAGTCAAACAAAATCAAAGACCACTGATGACTGAACAAAAAATAAAACACCTTAGTGGGTTTGTTAATTTTTAATGTATTTTTTATTTTTACTTTTTGTATCTTGTTTTTTTAATTAATTTTAATTTGTTATTATTGGTGGTTGGTTTTTGTTTTTAAATAATAAGAATAATAAAATCAAGATATATAGCACATGGATATTTGATTAAGGGAAAAAAAATATTTGCAGCCATGTAGGAAATGTCCACAATTTATATTAGAAAAATAAGTTTTTTAATTCTTTTTTTAAAGAATATTTGTGCCTTGTATGAAAACATTTTGAAGTGAGAAATTAGTGAAAAAAGATCATGGAGGTGGGTGGAATTTGTTGGAATTTTTATGAGTTTTGTCTGTATTTTTAACTAATTCTAAATAAATTGTATGCATTTTTAAGGTAATTTTGAATGAATATTCAGAATTTAAAAAATTATAATTTATTTTTTTAAATGTCCATTTGACAAATATTCCAAAAAATTGCAAAAATATGGGGAAATTTTTTTAAAAAAATTTGGTAATTTTTCTGAAGTTAAATGAATTTTTTAAATTAACTAAATCAATTAAATGATGTAAATAGGTTAATTGGGTAAGTAAGGTCAAGTTAAGTCAACTAAGTCAAGTTAGTCTAAATAAGTTAGGTAAGTCAGGCTAAGTCAAGTCTGGTGTAGTCAGGTTAGTCAGGGTTGATTAGGTTAGTTTAAGTTAGTCTAGGTTAGGTAGGTCAATTAGGTTAGTCTGGGGTCAGTGAGGTCAAGTGAAGTTAGTCTAGGCAAGTATTAACTAACCTAGGTGAGACTAACTAACCTGAGGTAGGGTTAGTTAGTGGGGGTGGAACTAACCTGAGGTAGGTTAGTTGATTGACTACAGTTAAGTTAGTGGAATCCTAACCCTAGTTAGGTTAATGGGAATCCTAACTCTAGTTAGGGTAAGTTAGAACCTAACCCTAGTTAGGTTAAGTGAATCCTAACCCTAGTTAGGTTAAGGTAACTAAAGGGGGTTTAGTTAGGTTAATTTTTAACTTAAGTTAGGGTTAACTAAAGCTAGGTTAGTTATTAACCACAATTAGGTTAGTGTTAACTTAACTTAGGTTAGTTGCTAACCTGGGTGTGGTTAGAGGATGGGAGGAGGAGGAAGAGGAGGAGGAGGAATAGGTGGAGGTGGTGGGGGAGGAGGAGGGAGTCGCTCGAGGTGGTGGCCGACGACGAGGGTAGCGGGGCGAAGCGGCCGGCACGTGGAGGAGGCCTGCAGGCAGCGAGAGAAGAAGGCCACGAGAGGGAGATAGGAGGCGGCGGGTTGAAGAAGGCCGCCGGGGCGCTATGGCGAGCCGAGGGCAAGGGGAGGGGAGGCGCAGGGCTAGCCGCGAGCAAGGGAAGGGGAGGCGCAAGGCAAGCCGCGGTTGGAGGAGGCAGCGCCACTGCTGCGTGAAGGAGGATCAGGAGGAGGCCATTGTGGAGGCAACGCTGAGAGGAGGAGGCGCTGCTGCCGAGGAGGAGGGAACAATGGTGGGGGAGGCCGCTCCTGTGGGAGGAGGGAATGCGGGAGGAGAAGAGGCGATGGTGGGGGAGGCCGAGGAGAAAGGAGGGGGAGCACTAAGGAGGGAGGAGCAAACAAGTACATCCGTTTGTTTTTTTTTTTTAAGTCTCTTTTTTTGTTTTTTTTTAAATTTATAATAATCTAAAGTGTGGTTATTGTTTTTTTTGTTTTTTCTCTTAAAAACAATTGTAAATTTATTTTTTTTGAAGTTAATGAATGTTGGTTTGTTTTTTTAAATAATAACTTTATTTTTTTAGATAGAAAATAAATTCATAATAATAAAAAAAGAAAACTAAAGGGTCAAGAAATACACCCCCGGCCCGTGCACATGTGCAGGCAAGGGTAAAAAAATTTGCAATGACGGGGTCAAATGGGCAAGGACGGGGATGCACGAGCCACGGATGCCACTGGGTGTCCCGAGGCGCATAAAACCAAAAACAGGCGCGTTCACGTGCGAGGCGAGAAACGTGGTTAACGGGAAAAATAAAGAAAATTTAATAAAATCCAAACCGTTTGTCGAATCAAAAATTCGTAAAAAGGAAAAATGGGTCGGGAGATGAGGAAAAAATGTTGGAAACATGCAACACGGGTTCTGAGGCAAAATCAAGGTGTTCACACGGGAAAAACGCAAAAAAAAAACCTGAAAACACATACGGGAATTAATTTTGGAAAATTTGTGCATCGCAACGAAGTACGGAAAGAAGGAAAAGTGTGTAGAACAATGTGACGACAAATCCTACCACGAGAAAATATAGTTTTGATCGAGATAGGATGCGTTCACATGGGAAAAATCCCAAAAATGGGCCCGAAAATGGACTCAAAAATTAATATGGGAAAAACTGTGTGTCGAAATAGTAGACGGGAAAAAGGAAAAATGTCCGGAAGAAAGGAATTCATAGGACTGGCACATTAGAACTCAGTGTGGGGAAAATTAGGAAGGGTTCACTTGGAAAAAACACGAAAAATACATCCAAAAATGCTCGAAAAAATTAATAACTAAAAATCCGGTAGGCGAAAGAGGGGGGAGGAAAAAGGAAAAAGTGGAGGAAAGGCTAGCAAGACACGGCTGTCAAATCAAACTGGAATTTTGGTGAAAATAGGATAGGTTCACATGAAAAAATGTAAAAAATAGGCACAAAAAAGGTCCGAAAATCTGCAAAAATTAATAACGGATGAACCATGCATCGAAATGACATAGCATAAAAAGGAAAAATGTCAGGGAGAAGGGGTAGGATAGGCTTGATGCATCATATCAGGGTTTCGAAGCAATAATGACACGTTCACATGGAAAATCGTCCCATTTTACGGGAATTGCTTTAAAATTTAATATATTGAGAATCGTCTGTCGGAACATGGGTTGGTAAAAAGGAAAAATAAGCAGTTCAAAGGGACGAACAAGGCTGTACAGTTGGATTGAGCTTTCGGTGAACATAAGGTTCGTTCGTATGAAAGAAGCGTTAAACCTAGAATAAGGACAAACAATCAAGGAACAACCCCTAGGACAGGGCGAAATAGAACGGAAGGATGGGGAAGGGACCCCATCAGGGTAAAATGAAGTCATGCCATAGATGCATGATTAGAACAAGGTGTATGCATGGGGGTATGCATCATGGACGCACAGGGACGCATCCCCACACTTAAGACCTTAGCAGGAAGGTTAAACCAAACTTCACAAACTTGGTACCTCACCAACCACGACGTCCCCACACTTAAGACATAACCAGTACTAAGAAACAGAAGGCGTAGGGTTAGAAAAACTTGGCCCATATTGCCGAGAAGGAATGTCGACTATCGAGGTTGCGTCTGGTGTCGTTGTGTCGGTTGTAGGAGGTAACAAAGTATCTTCACAACACACGTCCTTCGTCCTTCATGGGAAGGATCACACGGCAGTACCCAAGGAGGTAACTAGTTGAAGAAATCACAAGAAATTCGTCGATAGCGAGGGATATTGCACTCAACTCACGATCACTCAAATGGATTGAAAAAACAGTCATTCACCCCATTACTAATATCACTCGAGAAAATAAGGATGAAAACCCAAAGCTCATACCCGGTTTAGGAGTCGACAAGAGAATAGTGTGAAGAGAGTATGCCAAGGTGCACAATTGATGGTGCATCAGTGCGTCCAACCCGCCTGGCATAGGTGCAAGGAGAAAGGCCAGGGAGCCTTGCAGTGCAGTGTATAGAGCAGAATGATGTGTCTTGTGCTGATGCCAGAGACCCTTCTCGTGGGTGCATAGGGAAACGAGAACGTACCTGACTCCAAAGGTTGTAACGTCCCTCAATCCTTACCTCTCGATAATTGATTGAAAAAACACCAATCACACTCAGCCCACCCTTTGTCTCACACTCTGTTGAAAGATACAAAGGACTGCCCTTTCCTGAAACCCATTGATGTAATCCTCACGGTTGCTTGTACAGAGGTTGTATGCCTTGTGCGCATTCGATGGTGCAACTGTGCATCCCGCCCTGTGCCGACATACAGTGCAAGAAGAAAGGCCAAAGAGCCTTATGGTGCAATGCACAGGAACAAATCGTGCTTTGTGCATTGAGAGGCCCATCCCGTACGTGCAACACTCTGTTCACACATCTCACCTCTCATTCAATTTGAAGGGAAAGACTGGTCACTCACCCCACCCTCTGTCTCACGCTTTGTTGGAAGATACAGAGGGCAGCCCATACTCACATCCCCATCCTGTTAGGATGAAAGCTCACATCACTCAAGGGGTTGGTGATGAAGATCATGTCGGCTGTTGTTGTCGTCAGGATCTTGAGGACAAGGCGTACCCAGGGAGGCAGCCTACAAATCTCGTACTTCAATGATTGGTAAGAAGAGTCGTCTGTTAAGAAGGGCAAACAGACTAATATTGCAGAGACAGCGCACTAAGGGAGGTGGCTTCAAATTACTTGCTACTAGAAAGATTATGCTGGTGACTCAGCTATCGTGAACTGCGGGGTGTTACCACCTTTTCCACAGTCAGCTTCTCGCCCAAGGGTGTTTCCACATTTTCTTGGAACGAGGCCTGTTATGAAAGGGAATCTCTTCCTTTTCTCCCATAACAGTTTTGTTGTTTTTTTTTCTCTCTCTTATTCTCTTTTCTTTTCTTTTCCCTTTTTGTTTCTTTTGTTTTCTTTTTGTTTTTTTTTTTCATTAGAAAGAGAATGGTAGAAATACCATATGTTAGGACCAATCTCGCCACCGTTGTTGGATCAGACGAGAAGAGAACAATGTCCGGTTGAGATGTTTCTGCGAGAGGGGGTAGTAGAACGAGACTGCCTCATGAGGAGAATCATAATGGCTATCAAAAGCACGACAAGAAGGACAGTGCAATGCCCAAAAGGAAGAGGATAGCTTGACTGTGATTGTCAAGATCCCCAGGGAGGGAAGTACTTCTTCAAACAATAGCCATTGATCAAGAAAGGATCATCAGAGGCATCAATGGTCTGTACCTAAACAGAGTCGTTAGGATTGACAGCCAATACCTTGTACGAACCCATCCACCGTTGTTGAAGCTTGCCACGAAACTTGCCAAATCTTGAATCATAGGCTAAAACAAGATCACCTTCTTTGAACTCCTTGTACTTGATGAAACTCTCATGATAGGCCTTGCGTCGCGCTTGAGTAGTTTCCATGCAGTGTAGGGCCATCTGCTGTATCTCGTCCAAGCATTCCAAGTGCAGAAGACGGCGTTGCAGTGACTCACTATCTCCCAAGTGTTCTTTAACTTCCACTTGCAAAGAGGGCAATTCCATCTCAACAAGGAAGATGGCTTCTATACCATACACTAGCTGGAAAGGGGTCTGTCTTATACCTGCCTTATGGGAGGTTCTGTATGCCCAGAGGGCCTCTATAAGTCGATCGTCCTAGTCGCGATGATGTGCGGCAATCGTTCTTGTCAGAATCGAGCAAAGGATGCGATTGGTGACTTCAACTTGGCCATTGGCTCTGGGATAGTAAGGAGCGGACTTGCGATGGCAGATCTTATACAGGTCCGTCAGCTCCTCCATGATTTTGTTAAGGATATGAGTACCTCTGTCACTTACTAGCTCAAGGGGACCGCCAAAAAGAGTGATAATATTCTCGTATATGAACAGAGCTACACTGTTACCATCGTCCCACTTCAGAGCTTTAGTTTCACACCACTTTGTGACATAATCCGTACACACTAGGATGTATTTGTTATGCTTCCGTCTGGTGGGTGGATCAATGGGACCCACAAAATCAATCCCCCACTTCTCAAATGGCTTTAGGGGAAGAATGGATTGCAATGGCATGGCACTTGTTTTGATGGGTTTTTCCATTCACTAACAAGCATCACATCTCTTACAGTAATCATATGCATCCTTGTGGAGGATCGGCCACCAATATCCTGTCAATAGAGCCTTCCTGGCTGTCGCTTCTCCTGCGAAGTGTCCACCACATGGTTCATCATGGCATGCTTTCAATACTATGCCGATTTCATCTCCTGCAACACATATTCGCAGCACTTCATCTTTGCCTTTCTTGTATAGTGCACCACCTAACAAAGTATAGGGGGCTGATTCTAACAGAAGCTTCTTCTTCTCACAACTTGAGATGCCAGGAAGATACTGTTGAGTTGCCAGGAGATTGGCTATGTCTGCATACCAGGGAGTCACGGTTTCAACTAGAAACAGAGAAGCATCAGGACGGTCTGGATCATCATGTTCCTATTCTGCTGTTTGAGGGATATGTGATAGATGATCGGCTAAGACATGGGAATGGCTAGGCTTAGTGACTACTTCAAAGTCGAACTCCTGGAATAGGAGCAACCATCTCATCAGTCATCCTTTAACATCTGCTTTGTTCATCAAGAAGGACAAGGCTTCATGATCCACATAGAACTTGAAATGCATTGACAATAAATAGTGTCGAAACTTCTCCAGTGCAAACACCATTGCCAAGCACTCAAGCTCTGTACTGTATAGTTATGTTCCCTATTAGTGACCTTTCAGCTTGCATAATATATCGGTTGATCTAATTTAGAGGGGCCCTTTTAACATAGGATAGCACCTAGCCCTTCAACTGATGCATCTGTGTGCACATGTGCAATATATCAAATATATGTATTTTTTAAAAAATTCGCCTTCTCGCGCAGCGGCGTATCAAGCTAGAGTGGGAGAGGGGGGATGGAGGAGCCAGCAAGCTCCTCACTGGAGCTTGCTCGGCTCCATCTTCATCCATAGGGACACGTTGAGGGGGGAGGATTCCCTCCCCTCCCCTATAAAATCAGGGGTGGGCAGCAGAGACAAGGAGGCAGGGGGAGAGTGGAAGGAAGCTTTGGCACTGCTGGTGCTGCTATCGAGGGAGGACGAAGACGAGGAGAAGCCGCCTGGTGCTGCTGAGCTGCCGCTATCGCCTATCACCTCTAGCCTCTCTCCTCACGGCGCCATCGTCTACCATGGCAGATTTTTTCCACCCCCATCACCGCCAGATTTTCCCCCCTCCTACCACGTGGGATAAGGGAAGCTTCCTCGTAGAAGCTTCCTAAGGGAGGGGGCTAATTAAGCCCCCTTTCACCCCCTCATATTCCCTTCTATTCCATAAATTCCCCCCCACCCCCCCAGGTTTTTAAAACCCTCAAGTCCCCCCTTCCTATACCCTTTCTTTACCCTTCCACCCCCTCCTGGTTCTAACCTTTAGAAATCTTTTTCACCCCGCAACAGTCTTAAGGCCTTAAACCCTTCCCGAGGGCCGTTAAACCCCTACTACCCTTGGCCTCATAACCCATAAATTCCCCCCCCCCCCCGTGCCTAACTCTATAAGTCCCTTTTTGTGTTGAAACCCCGTGTTTTTCTCCCCTCATATTCCTTTTTTCTTAACACACCCCCTAAGCCCTTTCTAACCCCGTGTTCCCTTTTTCTTACACACCCTTTTTTCTCTCCCCCCCTACTATAAGCCTTCACCCTTCACCTTTCCCTCTCACTCTAGGTTAAAATCCCAAAAACCTTTACTACTCTAAAAATTTCCTTTTTATACCTTTTACCCCAAGCCCAAAGTTCTCCAAAGGTTCATGTGGTTACGAAGCCACACTCACCCATAATTTTTTTTACCATGTATATACCTTATAGGGCCTCCTTAGGCTTTATAAACCTTTCCCTCTCCAAAGAAGCTAAGAACCTAAAGGTCGTATTATTCCTTCTCGTGGTCAATCATTTAAACGGATCCTTGCCTTGAAAGAGAGACGGTGGAAATCCGAAAGAAAGAGTAAAAGCTGCCTTCACGTTCGAACTGCGATGCCGCCTAGGAAAGTCCAAGGAGTAGCTGCGGGAGGGTTTTCTCCCGATATCCATCTGGATATCTCACCCCAAAACCAGGTTTTTCCTTCTTGGTTTTATATCGGTTTTAATTTAATCATGCAAGATGAATTGTTTGGGATAAGATATATTTTGTCCTGGTTATTTACGATGAAGGATTTTAGTTTAATTGAACATGAAAAAATGATAATATAATAGTCATAGTTTCCTTCAAATAGCATCATGCTTTGAAACGAATTACGAGCGAGATTATCTACCTACTATAGTAGTATATTTCGGTTAAATCTTGAAGGTATAAAAACTGCATCTTGCACTATTAACCCCTATTCTTTTTTTACAACGAATCATCATAGAAGATGAAAATTCATGAAAGGTTTCTTATGTTGCTTGAACTCTAGGAAGTTATTATTGCTAACTGCATATCTTAGCAAGGAAAAGATTGATATTTGGCTTGAGTTCGTTCACAAGGAAAAAGGAAGTTTAATTGAAAAAAGTTTAGGACTGTAAAATCAATCGTCACAAGGATAACAAATCGTACCGAGGTGATCTCAATAAAAGTTAATCGAATTAATGTAAATCTAGAAATACCTATGCTGGGAAATATATCTTGGGAATAATTTAAAAACCAAGAAACGTTTATACCTTAAACACTTGACTACCTTCCCTGATTGTAGGGGCAATAAATTTGTAAATGTAAAAGAACTAGGGTTTGTCCCTGAGGTTCTTAAAAAGAGACCCTAGGTCCGACAAATGTCAGCTTAAAGAAACTAAAACGGATTGTTTTATCGTATATTACGATGCAGGACTTGCACAGCAAGTACGAAGTCATATAGTCTTGTGATTGATTCACAAGAAAAAAAAAAGGTTAAGTACCCTTAACAAGGATGGTGGATCCTTACGCAAGTTATCTTGAAAATGGATGTATTCTTTGATATCCTTCTAAATAAGGAAAATTAAAAATCGAAAACTAAAGTACCCAATGAACTTTAGGGTTGACCAAGTTGGGTTAATAGGGTACGCCCTAACCCAGAATATAAGGGATCTTGCCAAGTTGCAAGACACCTTGGAACGAGTGTTGATGCATTTGAAAGGAAAGAATCATTCCTTAGCAGTTTGCCAACAACAAGATCAGTTAATGAAAGTGTTTGTGCTTACTAGAGAATTTATAGCACTGTTTGATTTATGAGTTACAAATTAAATGAATATCTATACTTTAGGTTGAAGGCCTGAAGGGAGAGGCAGCTTCAGTTACCCCCGACTGCCTACTTGACCCTAACCAAGGGGGTTGTTGACCGCGCCAGGAACGTGGACCGAACTCGCCGCGAGAGGTCTCTCCGTTGAGCTCTACTTGGAGCAGGAGGACGCTTGGGTGCCAGGGGGGGACTCTGGCCATAAATCCCTCGCCTTCCGGGTCCTGCACAAGAGGCTAACATAACTCGGGATTGGATCTCGAGGCCCGCATACTAGTTTACGGGCGGAAGCTTGGAATAGTGATCCCTGTGGATTACTGGATAGCCTTCGAGCGGATTATGAACAAGCCTACGGGCGGAAACTCCTTGTATTTCAAAGATAAAAATGATGATATGTTAATAAAGAACTTGTTTGATATTGTTTTTCTATGTCACGTAATAAGATTACGTGAAGGAACCAGTGCTTAATGGATTAATTAAAGAAGCTGATTGTTACATGTCAAATTAATGTGTTAGATAATTACATAACTAAAACAAGCCGAGGAAAGTGCGGAGGATGGGCCATGGGTCCGTCCTACGGTTGGGTGGTCCTGGTTAGCCGGGAACTTTTCTCAAAGAACAGTGAGATGATCGTCAAAGGACACGAACAACAAAAGCGTTGACCTAGAGTGCTGTCTTAACCGATTTACGTTATTTTAGGGGAATGAAATGGGACTATGCCTTATGGCAGAGAGGTTAAGCTTTGCATCCCTCTCATTTCCCATTCTCCTTGAACCAAGTGCAGCGTGAATCCGCTTCGGACCTGGCGTTTCTGTGTAAAGTAGTTCGCTTGGGCCCGACGCTAGTTGCTGTTAGGTAATGACCAATCAGGAAAACCCTAATTCCGGTCGATCCTAAGTGGGAACGGCCAGAATACTTCCGCTACGTGGCAGACGCGGGAAGCCCTAGATCGCAAATCCCGTAACATTCCATGGGAGTGCCAGGCGGAGCTTTCTAGACATCCTTCCCGACGGACTGCTAAGACGTGTCTTGGATGATGCTAGTGGACACGTTACAGTTGGTATCAGAGCCGACCAATAAAGGAATTGTTTTTATAAAATCTCAATAAAATGAAGCAAAGAAATTGTTGCTGTCCAAACATTTTCTTACCTTCAATACTATCTTACAGAAGTACGAAGCGTGGAACAAGTTTTTGGTATTTCGAATCATGTTTATGACTGCAATGCATTCTCTGCTTTATAGACAAAGAATAGGGATGATGAACATCTTGGAGCAGATTTATAACCCATCACCTTTATACATGAAACGAAGATGGATGGGTGCTTCAGGAATCTATTATATAGCTGCCCACCGATTTGCTTATCTACAGACCAATCTAAAGAGGATCAAGTGGTTGGAAGACCTGAAAATCGTGAAGCTGTTCGTTTTTATGGAAGCTCACGTAAATTCGACTTTACATATTCGTGGTCGGAGGGTTGAGATGAACTCATATGTATATGAGGAAGTAACTCGTGTAATCCCTGTCGACAGGATTAAAGTGTTGGGCCGCCATGAGAAGTATGGATTCCAACGGAAAGGATATCCTGAACTTCCAATGACTTATCGATTCCTGAAGATCCATGACCCAAAACCCTACTATTATATAGTTCCTGTAGATAAATGCAATACAACGTTGTTCTCCCCAAACTAAATGTGACAATTGACTTATCATCACATAAAACGTTGTATTCAAAAAGGGCTATGCCCATGTAATTACAAATAAAGACTTCTTTTTATCAATGGCTGGCTGTACATAAGAGTTGATAAAAAGTTAAATAGCTACATGGTTTACGAGATAGCTAAATTAAAGATATGCTAACATCGATTATCATATAATAACGTTAAGAAAACCTTTATTCAGGCACAACCCCAGGTACAGGTTCCTAATTTGCCTCCTACATCAAGTACTGCTGTGATCCAGGAGAAGAGGTTCCTTCTCAAACAGATTAAGCCACCTGAGTTTGACGGGAGAGGCAGATTCGTCCAAGCTAATGCTGAAATTTGGATTGAATCCATGGAGGATTACTTCGAAGCAGCTGGTACTGCACCCACCAATCAGGCTATGCTCACCAAATTAAAACTCACCGGCGAAGCCAGACTTTGGTGGAAGCAATGGTGCAGGGATCAAGGGATCGCAAAGGAATCCGTTACCTGGGAGAAGCTGAAGAAAGCCGTGCAGGGAAGATACTTACCACCTGCATATCGCACGCAGAAAATGAACGAGTTCTATGAGCTAAAACAGCTAGGACTCACTCTTGACGCATACTACTCTAAATTCGTTTCACTTTTAAAGTATGCGCCACAGATGGACATGACACAGCAGGTGTCCAAATTTTGTGGGGGCTTAAATCCACCAGTAAAAACCCGTCTCAAATCTATGCATCCATCAGATCTTCAGGATGCACTCATTCGAGCGGCGCCTATAATTTAGGAGGTGCAAGCTAGACCAAGGGGTAACAAAACTTGGTCTTATAATGACCCGAACAGAGGAGCATTCAGACCTCAAATGAAGAGAGTTCAAGGTCATAATCAGGGACAAAGAAAGAAAGCAATGACGAATACCGTCAACAACTTTGTTCCTACTCAAAGTAATGGCCAAAACCTCCGTTGTTTCCACTGCAACGAACCCGGTCACTTCAAGAGGCAATGTCCCAAGCTTGGTGGAGGACATCGCCAAGCGCCTTTTCAAGGAACAGGCCGTAGTCAAGGAGCCACTACCTGAGGAAGAGGAAGAACCGCCTGCATTGCCAATAGGCAAATGTGCGAAGAAGGGGAAGAAGAAGATCCGACCATGGAAGCAAAATTCAAAAGAGCGACAGTCCACGCCGCTTTACACAAGAAAGGGCCGAATCGCCAGTTCTTGGTGATTCAGACACCATTGGCCGGACTATCAAGGTAAAGGTTTCAAAACCTTGATTGATTGTGGCAGTACACATTCCTTTATCTCACCAGCATGTGCAAAAAGATTAGGAATAGCCACAGTAGAAGCACCTACCCTGCTTGTGGAATTGGCAAATGGTCATGAGGTAACTTGTACCAGGCAAACTGCTAAGGTGGAATTCTTTCCAGGAAGAAAGAAGACTTCAGTTAAATTCAGAGTCATGAATTTAGGTATCCATGAGTGTCTACTCGGAATGGATTGGCTTAAGCCCAACGACGCCCACATTCACTGTGAAAAGGGTCAAGTTTCCTTTCGAAACTCTGAAAGGGAATTTGTCACAACTCAAGGTGAGGCAGGAGTGCCAAGAATCCAATTGGCCAAAGTATCTCGGATCATAAAAGGAGTCAGATAAGGATCACCCGTTTACTTGATCAAACTCAACAAGTTAGATCAAAGCAAGAGTCTCATGAAGGGCCTTCTTGGCTAAAGGAATACGCGGACGTATTCCCTGAAGAGTTGACCGAACTTCCGCCTCAAAGAGAAGTGGATCATGAGATTAGGTTACTGCCTGGAGCTGCACCAATTGCAAAGAGACCTTATAGAATGTCCATACCAGAAGCAATAGAGTTGAAGGAACAACTCAAGCAACTGTTAGATCAGGGCTACATCCGGCCTAGCGATTCACCGTGGGGAGCTCCAGTACTATTCCAGAAAAATAAAGATGGGACACTTCGACTATGTATTGATTACCGAGGGTTGAATCAATCAACAGTCAAAGAACAAGTATCCTATTCCTAGAATAGATGAGCTTCTTGATCGTCTTCAGAGTGCTAAGATCTTTTCCAAGATTGATCTCAGGTCAGGTTACTATCAGATAAGGATCAAGGAAGAAGATATCCCAAAGACGGCCTTCAATACAAGATATGGACACTTTGAGTTCCTGGTTATGTCATTCGGGCTTACAAATGCACTTGCTACCTTCAATAGATTAATGCAAGATATTTTTAGGCCATATCTTGATGATTTCGTGCTTGTCTTCTTCGATGACACTTTAGTCTATTCTAAACAGGAAGAAGATCGTGAACCTCAACTTCGGATTGTCCTTGAGACAATGAGGTCACATAAGCTATATGCAAAAATGAAGAAGTGTGCATTCTTCAAGTGTCAGATTGAATATCTGGGATTCATAGTATCATCAGAAGGAATATCAGTAGACCCAGCCAAGGTCAGAGATGTGCTTGAATGGCCAACACCAGTATCTGTCAAAGAAATACGCAGCTTTCTTGGATTGACAGGATGGTATAGGGTCTTCATCAGAAACTATGCTTTGATTGCAGCACCTCTGATGGATTTACTAAAGAAGCAGACTTCCATTACATGGTCAACTTCCGAACAAAATAGCTTCGACAGATTGAAGCAAAGTTTGGTATCAGCACCTATTTTAAAACTTCCAGATCTCAATAAGGAGTTCGAGGTAGTAACTGATGCTAGCATTCTTGCCTTGGGGTGTGTACTTATGCAGGAAGGTCATCCAGTAGCATACTCTTCAAGGAAATTGAAGAGCCATGAAAAGAATTATGCTACGCATGATCTGGAATTGCTAGCTGTCATCCATGCTCTAAAGCTTTGGAGACACTACCTGTTGGGTAACAAGTTTACTCTAGTAACCGATTATAAGAGTCTCAAATGGATCTTTACCCAGAACGAGCTCAATATGAGGCAACGTCGGTGGATTGAAGTATTGGAGGAATATGACTTTGAAATCAAGTACCGACCAGGGAAAGAGAATGTAGTTGCCGATGCACTTAGTCGCAAGGCATTCCTAAATTCCCTAATCTTGCAGAATCCATCAACAGCCAGATCTCTAGCTACAAAAGTATCTATGCCAAACAACCCTATACTTGAGTTAGCTAGAGAGAAAGCATGCCATGATTTGTCCTACCAAACAATGCTAAAGGAAATCTCTACCAAGGAGCAGAATCAAAAGTTGCAAGCTAAGTATCAGGAATTTTCCATTGATAATGGACTTGTCTACTACAGAACAAGGCTGTGTATACCAGCAAACCAGTCACTTAAGCAGAAGATAATGTGGGAAGCTCATGATTCCCCTTTCGCAGGACATCCTGACTATGCTAAGACTCTTAATGCAGTTAGGAGGAGCCATTGGGAGAGGCTCAAAGGTGACGTTCTGAAATATGTCACTGAGTGTTTGTCTTGCCAACGTATCAAAGCTGAACATGTCATGATGCCAAGGAAACTGCACCCGCTTGACATTCCCCAAATGAAATGGGAATTCATCAGTATGGATTTTGTGGTAGGCTTACCCCAAGTCCAGGGAGGATATAACTCCATCATGGTTATGGTTGACATGCTTTCCAAGGTTGCACACCTGATTCCAATAAATACAAACTATAAAGCCTCCGACATTGCAAGATTGTTTATCAAGGAGATATTCAAGCTACATGGTTTGCCCAGAAGAATCATTAGTGATCGAGATTCTCTCTTCACATCACACTTCTGGAGAGCTATCTTTGAAACTATTGGGACTCAACTCTATTTTAGTACAGCCTACCATCTCCAAACTGATGGCCAAACAGAGCGAGTAAATCAAGTCATCGAGGATATGCTTAGAGCATACTACTGTCGAGTGCCGAAAAGGTGGATTCAATACTTGACATTGGTAGAATTTGCCTACAATGCTTCTTACCAACAGAGCATTCAGATGACTCCTTTCCAAGCATTGTATGGTCATGATTGTCGAAGTCCCCTAAACTTTTCTGATCCAACCCTAAGGGTTGAAGCGTCAAGACAGATGTTGCAAGACATGGATAATCAAATAAAGTCAACAAGACAAGACATACAAGCGGCCAAGGATAGACAGAAGGCATACGCGGATTTGAAGCGTCAAGAAAGAGTCTTCGAAGAAGGAGACATGGTCTTCATTCGCATACGCCCTAAAAAGAGTTCTCTATCCCTAGGAGATTGCAAGAAGCTAAGTCCAAGGTATTGTGGGCCATACAAAATCCTCTAATGCCTAGGACCCAATGCTTATAGATTGCAACTCCCTGAGAACCTAAAGGTTCACAATGTATTCCATATCAGCCTATTGAAAAAATATGTACCCAACCCTAACCATGTACTTGATGACCAACAAATTGTAATGCCTAGCCAAGGAGTCCTTGAGCTAAGGCCTGATAGGATCTTAGATGTTAGAGAGAGACAGTTAAGATCCAAAACCTTGAGAGAATGCCTCGTCCAGTGGAAAGATTATCCCGAAGAGGATGCCACTTGGATAGAAGAAGACACTCTCAACCATCAATATCCCCAGTTTATCTCGAGATGAGGACATCTCGATTCCTCTAAGGGGGAGAGAATGTAATATATCAAATATATGTATTTTTAAAAAAACTCACCTTCTCGCACGGTAGCGTATCGAGCTGGAGCGGGAGAGGGGGGATGGAGGAGCCAGCAAGCTCCTCGCTGGAGCTTGCTCGGCTCCATCCTCATGCATAGGGACACGTTGAGGGGGGAGGATTCCCTCCCCTCCCCTATAAAATCAGGGGTGGGCGGCAGAGACAAGGAGGCCGGGAGAGAGTGGAAGGAAGCTTTGGCGTTGCTGGTGCTACTATCGAGGGAGAACGAAGACGAGGAGAAGCCGCCTGGTGCTGCCGAGCTGCCGCTATCGCCTATCACCTCTAACCTCTCTCCTCACGGTGCCATCGTCTGCCACCGGCAGATTTTTTCCACCCCCATCGCCGCCAGATTGTCCCCCCTCCTGCCACGTGGGATAAGGGAAGCTTCCTCGTAGAAGCTTCTTAAGGGAGGGGGCTAATTAAGCCCCCTTTCACCCCCTCATATTCCCTTCTATTCCATAAATTCCCCCCCCCCCCCCTCTCGGTTTTTAAAACCCTCGAGTCCCCCCTTCCTATACCCTTCCACCCCCTCCCGGTTCTAACCTTTAGAAATCTATTTCACCTTGCAACGGTCTTAAGGCCTTAAACCCTTCCTGAGGGCCGTTAAACCCCCACTATCATTGGCCTCATAACCCATCAATTCCCCCCCCCCCCCCCCCCCCCCCCCGTGACTAAATCTATAAGTCCCTTTTTGTGTTGAAACCCCGTGTTTTTCTCCCCTCATATTCCTTTTTTCTTAACACACCCCCTAAGCCCTTTCTAACCCCGTGTTCCCTTTTTCTTACACACCCTTTTTTCTCTCCCCCCTACTATAAGCCTTCACCCTTCACCTTTCCCTCTCACTCTAGGTTAAAATCCCAAAAACCTATGCTACTCTAAAAATTCCCTTTCTATACCTTTTACCCCAAGCCCAAAGTTCTCCAAAGGTTCATGTGGTTACGAAGCCACACTCACCCATAATTTTTTTTACCGTGTATATACCTTATAGGGCCTCCTTAGGCTTTATAAACCTTTCCCTCTCCGAAGAAGCTAAGAACCTAAAGGTCGTATTATTCCTTCTTGTGGTCAATCATTTAAACAGCTCCTTGCCTCGAAAGAGAGACAGTGGAAATCCGAAAGAAAGAGTAAAAGCTGCCTTCACGTTCGAACTGTGATGCCGCCTAAGAAATTCCAAGGAGTAGCTGCGGGAGGGTCATCTCCCGGTATCCATGTGGGTATCTCACCCCAAAACCAGGTTTTTCCTTCTTGGTTTTATATCGATTTTAATTTAATCATGCAAGATGAATTGTTTGGGATAAGATATATTTTGTCCTAGTTATTTACAATGAAGGAGTTTAGTTTAATTGAACATGCAAAAATGATAATATAATAGACATAGTTTCCTTCAAATAGCATCATGCTTTGAAACGAATTACGAGCGAGATTATCTACCTACTATAGTAGTATATTTCGGTTAAATCTTGAAGGTATAAAAACTGCATCTTGCACTATTAACCTCTATTCTTTTTTTACAACGAATCATCATAAAATATGAAAATTCATGAAAGGTTTCTTACGTTGCTTGAACTCTAGGAAGTTATCATTGCTAACTGCATATCTTAGCAAGAAAAAGATTAACATTTGGCTTGAGTTCGTTCGCAAGGAAAAAGGAAGTTTAATTGAAAAAAGTTTAGGACTGTAAAATCAATCGTCACAAGGATAACAAATCGTACCGAGGTGATCTCAATAAAAGTTAATCGAATTAATGTAAATCTAGAAATACCTATGCTGCAAAATATGTATTGGGAATAATTTAAAAACCAGGAAACGTTTATACCTTAAACACTTGACTACCTTCCCTGATTGTAGGGGCAATAAATTTGTAAATGTAAAAGAACTAGGATTTGTCCCTGAGGTTCTTAAAAAGAGACCCTAGGTCCGACAAACGTCAGCTTAAAGAAACTAAAACGGATTGTTTCATCGTATATTACAATGCAGGACTTACGCAGCAAGTATGAAGTCATATAGTCTTGTGATTGATTCACAAGAAAAAAAAAGGTTAAGTACCCTTAACAAGGATGGCGGATCCTTACGCAAGTTATCTTGAAAATGGATGTATTCTTTGATATCCTTCTAAATAAGGAAAATTAAAAAACCGGAAACTAAAGTACCCAATGAACTTTAGGGTTGACCAAGTTGGGTTAATAGGGTACGCCCTAACCCAGAATATAAGGGATCTTGCCAAGTTGCAAGACACCCTGGAACGAGTGTTGATGCATTCGAAAGGAAAGAATCATTCCTTAGCAGTTTGCCAACAACAAGATCGGTTAATGAAAGTGTTTGTGCTTGCTAGAGAATTTAGAGGACTGTTTGATTTATGAATTACAAATTAAATGGATATCTATACTTCAGGTTGAAGGCCTGAAGGGAGAGGTAGCTTCAGTTACCCCCCACTGCCTGCCTGACCCTAACCAAGGGGGTTGTTGACCGCGCTGGGAACGTGGACCGAACCCGCCGCGAGAAGTCTCTCCATTGAGCTCTACTTGGAGCAGGAGGACGCTTGGGTGCCAAGGGGGCTCTGGCCGTAAATCCCTCGCCTTTCGAGTCCTGCACAAGAGGCTAACGTGACTCGAGATTGGATCTCGAGGCCTGCATACTAGTTTATGGGCGGAAGCTTGAAATAGTGATCCTTGTGGATTATTGGATAGCTTTCGGGCGGATTATGGACAAGCCTACGGGCGGAAACTCCTTGTATTTCAAAGATAAAAATGATGATATGTTAATAAAGAACTTGTTTGATATTGTTTTTCTATGTCACATGATAAGATTATGTGAAGGAACCAGTGCTTAACGGATTAATTAAAGAAGCTAATTGTTACATGTCAAATTAATGTGTTAGATAATTACATAACTAAAACAATTCGAGGAAAGTGCGGAGGATGGGCCATGGGTCCGTCCTACGGTTGGGTGGTCCTGGTTAGCCGGGAACTTTTCTCAAAGAACAGCGGATGATCGTCAAAGGACACGAACAACAAAAGCGTTGACCTAGAGTGATGTCTTAACCGATTTACACTGTTTTAGGGGAACGGAATGGGACTATGCCTTATGGCAGAGAGGTTTAGCTTTGCATCCCTCTCGTTTTCCATTCTCCTTGAACTAAGTGCAGCGTGAATCCGCTTCGGACCTAGCGTTCCTGCGTAAAGTAGTTTGCTTGGGTCCGATGCTAGTTGCTGTTAGGTAATACAGTACAGAACAGAACAGTACAATACAGAGCACTATAGCGCCACAAAGAGCTACAGAGACAGGACCAGAGGCCCAGGAGTTAGAAGATACAGAAGCACTTTTAGAAACAGAAGAAGTACGGATCCTGCAATTACTAGAAAAGAAAGGAAAGATGAAAATGGGTGTAGCCCCATTCCTTAGTCTACTGGAGAAGCCTGTGGATCCTATTAAAAATTATGACTTGGTCAAGGACCTAGACACTTTTAAACCAAACTTAGCATTCCGACAGTTGCTGATGTTGTTTCCCACTGTTGAAAGAGATTCAAAAGCATCTTGACAAGAAGACGTGGACTAAGGATCGCTCTCAATAGCGACCAAGACCAATAAGGCCTCGGAGCCTGTAAGGAAGTAGATGTGGCTAATGCCTTCCTAGATCCTAGAACCTGAGAGATTAGTGTATGGATAGAAGGATGCTTCATTTCAGATGCATTGATTGATGGAGGCTCATCAGTAAACATAATGACGGATGTGACAATGAAGGACTTAGGGTTGCAAGGAATTCAATCTACACAGTGGCTTATCAGATTGGCAAACCAAAGCCAAGTCAAACCGTTAGGCATCCTCCCATACGTCAAAACAACCCTTGCAGGAAGAGACTATTGGCTGACATACCTGGTGGTTAAACCAAATTCTTATGGGACCTCATACCCTCTGCTATTGGGAAGACCTTGGCTTTTTGAAGCAAGAGCCAGGACGGATTGGTTCAAAGGAACCCTAACCCTAGGCAAAGGACCCAATAAAGTGATGTTAAAGTTGTATGGATCGCAAAAAGCAATGGATCCACATCCATTGAAGTCATAACTAACTCCTCCAACGAGGTAACAGATGGTACATCAAGAGAGGAAGAGGCTGTTAAGCAGATCTTTCCTAAGAAAACAGAGGCACAGTCCCTAACAATGGGCATTGTAAGCCAACTTCCACGGGATGTAAAATCCTCGTCCATGGGTGAATACCTCCTGCCTCAACTAGAATTAACTTCTGAAATCACCTCTGACAGTGAAATAGAAGCATGGATGTATTGTTCTCCCTGTTATATGACAGTCACGGTTACAGAGCAGAGATAATACAGTTACAGTACAGAGGCAAAGCAGATACAAAGCGGCTACAAAACAGAGACAGAGCAAGTACAGAGACAGTAATAGATACAGAGCTAGAGCCAGAGGCAAAAGCAGAGTCAGAAATGGTAACAGAAACAGAAGCAGGTGCAGAGACAGAAGATTTGTTATTCTCCTACAGAGCCTTTACAGAAGCAGAGACAAAGCCTCCAAAGAAAGAGGATGAAAATAATGAGGAAGAAAACAAAGTAGGTTATGAAAGTGCAGACGAAGAATTCCCTCTGATAGAGAATGATTTGGTTGATGTCCTTACAGAGATCTTAGAGGTCGAATATCTTAGGATACTGGATGAAATGACCATGGTTCCATTTGGGTTTATAAATGGACCACAAAGTATGCAGAATCTGTATAAGCAATGGATTAAAAGCATAAAGATTAAGTTCATCAATGGCTCCTGTCGCCCTGACTGTTCAGTCCAAAGAAAAGATGATGATGATGCCCCCTGCCAATAGAAGCTAGAGCCGGCCTCTAGCACGTCCGTGCTATGTGACATTCTTGGATGCATCTTCGGAAGATGAATCCCTAAGTCCAAAAGCAATCACCACTCACACAGAAGCAAACACAGCTCTGATACCCTTCCAGCAACCTAAACAGATGAATGAGTCATCTGTTCAGAAGAAGGACACTGGTTCTAGGGGAACATCAAACGAGGATACTACTCTCTTGAAAGAGTTAGACCTCTATCCAGAGACAATTCGTGGAACATTTATCTGTAAAGTGGAAGGTGAAAGAAAAGTAACGTTCTTGGATGCTGACGGTACTGAACGTCACCTCAAAGTGGGTCTCAATCTTCCAGAAGAAGAATTAGTGATTCTGTGAGACCTACTCAAAGATAACTTAGACGTGTTTGCTTGGTCGTACAAAGACCTGAAGGGGATTGATCCCACAGTATGCCAACATCACATTGACCTAGAGCCCGATGCCAAACCTGTAAGGCAAAGACAAAGATGGATGAATCCTAATTATTCTGCTCTGGTGAAGGTCAAATTATTGAAATTTCTTGAAGCAGAGTTCATCTATCGCGTGGCTAACACTGAATGGGTTTTGTCCATTGTGGTAGTACCCAAGAAGAACGGGAAACTTCAAATATGTGTTGACTTTCGGAAGCTCAATTCGAAGACGAAGAAGGATCATTTCTCTATCCCTTTTACAGACCAACTGTCGGATACAGCAGAATCATCTGCATGATTTCATTGAGGTCTATCTTGATGACTTCTGTGTCTATAGTTTGATCTGTGAGCACTGGGGACACCTAGAGAAATGTTTTGACAGATGCTGAGAGTATGGGATTTCTCTCAACCCCGACAAATGTGTCTTTGGCATCTCCTTAGGAGTTCTATTGGGCCATATTGTCTCTGCACAAGGGATTGCAACAGACCCGGCAAAGATTGAGAAGATTGCCGCCTTAATAGCACCAACAAACCTTAAGAAATTGAGAGGATTTCTTGGCCATGTGGGCTACTACAGAAGATTTATTGCATATTTTGCAACCAAGGCAGCCCCTCTGCACAAGCTCCTAAGAAAAGAAGCTGATTTCCTTTGGACTGATGACTGTGAAGAGCCCTTTAATACCCTGAAATAGTGCCTTATCCAAGCACCTATTTTGCAGCCTCCTGATTGGACGAAGGAGTTCCATGTTGTAATGTGTCCACTAGTATCATCCAAGACACGTCCTAGCAGTCCGTCGGGAAGGATGTCTAGAAAGCTCCACCCGGCACTCCCATGGAATGTTATAGGATTTGTGATCTAGGGCTTCCCGCGTCTGCCACGTAGCGGAAGTATTTTGGCCGTTCCCACTTAGGATCGATCGGAATTAGGGTTTTCCCATCTTGCACCTTCCATTGCATCTTGCAGATTGACGGGTCTTCTCAATTCCATGAACTTGTGAACTTCTAGTTATAGGCCCCTGAGAAACACTCCTTTCTGGATTCCTTCATCCAAATTATTGTTAGTCCATCTCTTCAGGATGGATTCGATTTGCGAGACATAAGCTTCTACTCTTTCTCCAGAGGACCGACTTAGATTCATGAACTCCTCTCGCATCCGCTCTTCAAAACCTTCACGCCTGAATTTAGTGAGGAAGGCCAACTTCAGGTCGTCCCATGTGCCAAAAGTTCCTGCTGCTTGTTTCTCATACCACTGAAACGCCGCGCCCTTGAAAATGGCGGGGAATATTGCTAACCAATGCTTAGGGGTTCTGGCATTATTAGCTACACAGGCTACCATGAACTCTGTTACGTGAAGATCAGGGTCTTCATTGTACTCTCCCTTAAAAACTGGCACTGGGACTACATTTGCTGGCCTATCATCAATATTTCCAGGACGAATATGACTAGGAAGGGGACCTTGAGTCGTCATGGGGACTTCTGTAAAGAGTGTTTTTAGGGCGTCAAAGAAGGCTTATGCTAGAAGCTCGTTCTCAGCTTTGATTTTTTCCTTCTCTCTTCTCACGTACCTCTGGACTCGTTCTAACGCTTGTCTCTTTATTGCGCCATTCATCAGGGGGTTGACTTCAACCAGTTGGTCTGGACTCAACAGGATAGTATCATAGGGGGCTTCAGTCTCTGATGGATTCTCTGGCCAAAGTCTCCTCTACTTCCTTCTTTTCAACATATCTGAATTCAGCTTTCAAACCACTACAGAGGGGGAGATATACTGTTCTAAAAGTATCAAAACTCATTCTTCTTAGGATCGTTGTTGCGTCATTATAATAATGCCAACTTTTGAAGGTTTCAACAGTGTATGTTGTGAAAAACACTCTGTCTACCAACTTCCAATGAGTTGCTAATTGGACAAATAGAATATTGTCAGTGCACCAAGCATCCCATGTATCTTGCTATTGAGCATCCACGAACAAATTCTAACTCTTTTCCTTCTTATCTTCGTGAACCTCCACAGACCAAGACTCCTGAAGCTTCTTCACAATGTCCCACTTGACGATGTCTGGAAACTTCTCAATGAATACCAAATCTTCCATAAATGGTCATTCTCTCTGTTTCTTCTCTTCAGTTTGTTCCCAAACAGTTTGCCACCAAGATGCAAGTTTCTACTGCTTCAATAGGAAGAGGAAACAATCCACCACATAGAGCATGCATCATGATGGTGATATGTTTCCGCCATTGTGGGATGAACTTCTTGTGGAAAGTGGCTTTGATAATGAGAAATTCCAACTCTTCAGTGGAAGAAGGAATTTTGCAAGCATCCATTGAATTCTTCTCTTCTTGGCAATGCCATTTTCTTTATTTTCAGCCTCTTCTAGTGCTTGTTGATGGCAAGTTTCCCTAACTGCGCACCAAAAACATGGAGCCCCAAGAGGAACACCAAGGAAAAGGAAATTCTCTTGCAAGAAAATCTATCTTGTAACATCAAAAATCTTTTATTTTATTCTTCTAATCATCAAAACAAAGAAAATAGCAATTCTTCACGCAGTATCATAGTAGATATCTCCCACGGATTTGATAGAATCAACCATAATCTTCAACATCTTCATAGAATCCATCAATATAACAAAGAATACAAAAGAATACACCATCTTTTGAATGAAAATCAATAACATAGTATTCATCTTCAATGTCTCCATAGTTTTCTCTCTCAATCTCTCCTATACAGTTACACTGTTTTGATAGAATTGGCTATTTCCGGCTCTCTCTCTCTCTCTATCAATACTACATCATATCCTCACTACAATGCTCTCATAATAACCCTCAATAATCCTTCTTAGGTTGTGGATGCACCTCCCAAGAGGTATGTCTGATATGAAGAGTCACCAAAGCCACTACAATGTCTTTTCACAGCTCACTACTGTCACTGTCACTTAGTCTTCTCTTTAGTCTTCAACATCTGCTTCTTCCACTTGTTTTAGCTCTTTTGAACTTAGATTCATCCTTTCCAAAGGTTAGAAAACTTTCCCAAAGTCACACATACATTTTACAGAACACTTACAGAAGGTCTACAGAACAGTTACAGTACAACACTAGAACAGCTACAGTACAGTTACAGTACAGAGACAGAGTAGAGACAGAGACTCTACAGAGGGTCTACAGAAAGTCATCAGAACCTCATAACTCATACTCAAATCATTCCATACTATCAAAAACTATTCAATAAGCTTTCAAAAGATCTCAATCTTCATCAATCATCAATCCATTCTTCATACAGAAGACAATCAAAACAAAACAGAAGCTATACAGAAGGTATACAGAACCAATCAAAACCTCAACAGAACATATCAGAACATCACAGGGCTTCATATCTCCACTGAGAATCGTCATGAACTTCCAAAACATAATCAATATCATCCAAAACACTCTCAAATACTTCCATTAACAACCATTCATCACTCTAAATTCATAAAAAATCAATCATTCAGTCCTAAAAAACAACAAAAATTAGTCAAAAATTCAGTCTTTTTCCACTCTCAACAATCCATTGCTAAGTACTCATGTCAAACTTTTAAAAATAATATTTTCAACTCACGATGTATGTTTGATGTCAACATTGTTAAATGGATATACTTGCAAAATTGATGATAAATGCATTGATAGGCATGGTTTAGCCTCCTTTTTGCTTCTTTTCCAAGGTGCCATCATGTTGGTACATGTAAAGGAATAATTAGGTAACTTTTCATAATCCAAAAACTTAATTACTCAAATCACTTGTGTAATGGGGCTAATATTGTGATAATAAAGAATGCATTGTTCGAAGTTTTGGAAAATGAGGATTGTGCAAAGCGTGGTTAGTGAGCTTGGCTAACAACATCGACTAAGCCAGCTGGTACACAAAAAGAGTAAGAGAAATAATAAGAGAAGAAAGAAAACAAAGAGAAATGGCAAAAATATTCAAATTTTTATTTATTATGACTTATAAAACTAGTGCAAATACAAACATAAAGAAAAATAATCCTCACTATGTATTAAACAATACCTTAATGGATTCTTACTTCTTCCAACAATATACACAAATACAAAAAGATAGAGATGGTGAGAAGAATAAGAAGTGAGAAAGTAAAACGATACAAATGAGAGAAAGAGAAACAAATGTATATTGGGCTACTTCTAATGGTGTATACAAGTAGGAGAGAAAAATGGTTAAAAGAGAAAGAGAACATGAGAGAAATGATGCCTCAAGATTCTTCCAATGGCGTAGATGAAAATGAGAGAAAGAGAAATGGAGAGAAGAGAAAGAAGACAAAGAAAAAAGGCAACAAAGAAAAACAACAAATGAACATATAGAAAGTACAAAAGTAACAGAATATAAATAATCAAATCTCAAAAAGAATATATAATTAAACTTAGAAAGTGACTGTCTAGAGATCATAATCAAAAAATTTGGGAATGGAAATTCAAAATTTTTGGCAAAGGAACAATTAAATATGAAAAGAAAGGACAGAGAGAGATATAAATACTATTTAATGTTGTGCCCGGGGGGTCCACCTTATAGGCCCGTAGGTGTAGCACGTGCACTCAACAGGAGGGGGTTTAATATCAGTTTCACCTACAGATTTAAAATGAAAGAAGGGGGTTAAATATTGTATACTGAGAAGTTAAAATAAGGGGTATTTTTATCCATAAATCTTTAGAACTAGGTTGTTAGTATACCCAACCACAACAGTGTCACACTTAAATTTTTCACAACTTTTTTCAATTGAAGAAATGCTTACCAAGTTCTACGAGTTACATGGTGCTCCTCTCTCGCTTTTAAAAATAACACAAAATGATATCAGCAAACAGTTTTGTGGCATTTTATTGGGTGTGTATAGTTGGTGATTGCTACTAAGACTTTCTTCCAATCGCCTATTCTCACAGAGAGGGACAAATAGTCTCTCACAACCTCCTTTGCTAAAGTTGAGGCCAACACTCATAGCTAAATAACGAACAACCTATGGCTTTATTCCAACACGTTGAAGCTTAGGAAATGCACCACAAGATGTCTCGATATGAACATAGTTAGGTGCATAACAGGAGAAACCTAGATGAGCACCTACTCAATAACGTAGCCAGGCACTGCTTTGCAGAAACTGGCATTGGACATGTTAGTAGAAGAAGATAGTACTTGATGGAGCTAGGCCTTCTAATATTAGACGAGCCATCTCACAAACTATAAAAATTCAACGATCCAAAAAGTTTAGGAAGCTGTAGTGTAGTCTCCCATGAGGGGAACCCAAAGATTCATAAACCCAAACTATGCATGAAGGTGAGAGACATTACTAAAGGATAAATGGTGCCCTAGCTTTTTCCAAAAGACCCCCTACTTGTTATAAACGAGGGCAGCAACTTGGTTAAGACAAGCAGTAATAGAAAAATCCAAGTTTTCATCACAAATAACCGAGAGCATCAAGTAATCAGAGAGAAAAACAGAGAAAAGGATGCACTCAGGCGAGCACATTTCCTGCATTGCAAAGGAGCGTAGCGCCGCTAAACGTCCACTTGATTCACTGGATCGTTTCCATGTAGAAAGAGACACTGAGCCCAAAAGAGAACTTCAATCAGAGAAAAAAAGCTTACCTGGGTACGAGAAGAGCTTAACAGAGTGATCAAGAGAGCAGAAGGCGACGCTGGTTCCAGAAGGGGAGAGAGCGAGACTCGTAATGGCGGAGCGGTGGTGTAAGAGGCGCCGAAGTGGAACAATGGGAGACGAGGCGGGCCAAGAATGGATGAAGAGGGTAGCATGCGAATTAGAGGCAATAAGCTGTCTCTGCTTCTGGTGTTCGTGAGGAGGGAAAGGAGGGCAATTTTTTTTTTTTTTGCAATACCCTCCCCAACAGAGGGCAGACGATACCTCCGGGGGTTGAACTCACCCACCCATTCACTTTTTTTTTTTGGCAATACCCTCCCCAACAGAGGACAGACGATACCTCTAGGGGTTGAACCTAAGTCCTTTACTCACCCACCCATTCACTTTAACCACTCGACCAAGCCCCCTTTGGTTTAAAAAAACTTTAAATGTAAATATTAAAATAAATTTTAAATGTAAATAAAAGGAGGGCAATTTTAACGAGAGGAGAGGGGAGGGGGTGGGGAGAGCAATTGGTCTGTCGTGTTTCTTTTCTTTCTTTTCTGAAGAAAGAGAGGCTTCTTGTCGTGGGAGACGTTCCCATTGGGTATGGTGGTCGATAGATACCGAGAGAGAGAGAGAGAGAGAGAGAGAGAGAGAGAGAGAGAGAGAGAGAGAGAGAGAGAGAGAGAGAGAGAGAGAGAGAGGGAGGGAGGTACCTACTGGCACTACATTTATTAGTTGTTGATGGTTTCTCACGGGAGGAAAAAAAATCTTCATTTTGGGCTAAAGCTGGGGCCAGTGGACAATGGGCAATGGACATTGGGCACCGGACAATCCTTTGATAATGAGTCGTGACTCATAACATTCCCCCCGCTCTCCACTCCTTAGACTAGTTATCTTTACTACTACTAATAACACAAAAAAATGACAGGAGATTGATACATTTGAGCATGTCAATTGACATGCAAGGTTTTTCAACACTCGTCAAAGTGACAGGAAAACTTTTAAACATGAGTTGTTATTTGACAGAGAAATTTTTCCATTGCTTTTTTTGACAGGCAAAATGGCCCTTGATAGGAAAAACAGCCGTCAATTTTAGGCCTTGCATACCAGCCCTAAAGGCTGCACCCTCCCCACATGCGTGGAGTTGAGTGAGGGAGTGTTGGTGAGGGGGTTGTCGAAGGTGTGGATGGTGTGGTTGCTGAAGTCACAAGACATTAAGTACAGACTCTCTTTCTAAAGGCCCATTATCAACACCTTGTGACCAAAAATTGCCAAATCCAGGTAGCTCTCAAAATGGTTTCCAGTCCAAAATTCCAAATCAATCCTCTTATGAAACAGAAAAAAAGGCAATCAAAGACCTGGAGTAACACCACAGGCTGGGGTTTTCTATAAAAAGGGATTGTGACTCCATTTGTTATTGGATGACTAGTGGAAAAAGACTGGTGAGTGGTTTGAAATCTTTTCCTATTATAGGAATGCTTGAAGCATAGATGTTTGCTTGTCTCATGCTACATCAATAATTGTCGTTTTGTTTATTGGCATAATTACAAGCATAATTTGATGCCTTCTTCTCTTGAAGTTGGTACCTTAGCTTAGGACCAAACTGCATCTGCATCCTGTTTTCCCTCTCCAGGAAGGGTTCCTGTATGTAGGCCGTTAGGCAACATATCAAGACGTACATCAAGTCATTTACTGGATTCTTACTGCATGGAAAGGTTTGGATTTAGTTTGTGATTTGTCACTTGTTTTTGATAGAGATATCAAGCCAGACAATCTATTACTAGATCGCCATGGGCACATGAAGCTTTTAGATTTTGGGCTACACAGGTATATTAAACATTATTCTTTTCTTTTATTGTTTTGTACTGCATGTATTTGACAAATTGCAATGTCTCATATTTGTAAGGTTTTGTTGGTAATATGATTGCCCTATTTGTAAGGTTTCGTTGGTAATATGAGTGCTCTATTTTATGAGATCTTGTCATCATCTCTTGCTTTCTACATGATATGGTTTTATGGATTCCAGAGTAGATTTGTGCACATATCTGATCAAAAGACCATGGATCTTAACAAGAGAATAGAAAAATCTTCTTCTTCTCATAGGAAGAAGAGAAAGTCTCAGCCAAAGCTGGATGCTTTCTTATCTAAGCGTCCAGCCAGCAATGTGACTAGTATGTTGGATTTCTAATTCTTGATGATATGTTGGATTTCTAATTCTTGATGATATGGTGTACTGCTCGTGTTTGATGATATGCTGAATTGCTCTCTCGCTTTTTAATGCTCTGGTTTTATACCACTTGCATGATATGTTGGACCTCTACTTCTTGATGGTATGCTGCTGAACTGTGCATGTTTGCAGTAGTCCCCAACATCTGGTAAAGAAGTTTCCAATTCCTGAGAAAGAGCAGAGCTGGATTACATTCACCCTGCCATTCACCCGTCATAGCTTTGATTCCCATCTTGGCTGGTGGCAACGATCTCTGCATCCCCCGCATCTACTTCATGACCTCTTGAAAAGCTGGTAATCTTTGATTCTAACATGCACATATTATTTAGGTTCCAGTTTTCCAATTCCCATCATTAGTGTGTGTGAAATAGAGAGATTGAGAGAGAGAGAGAAAAAGAGAGAATAGTTTGTGTGTCAATGTCTTTTCAAGTGTTTTAGTAACACAAGAAGCGCTCAAAATTTGGGAGCTCCAATGTGAGAAGGTCCGCAAGAAGTTGAGTGAGAGAAAGCCATCTAGAGATGATAAATTTCAGCTCATCACGGAAGATGTCAATGACCAACCTTTGATTCGAGTGTGGTGCAATGAATGTGGGAGTGCTTATGGATCAGGAGTGACTAGTGGCAAGCAATCCGCATACTCATGCTTGTCAAACTTCATGAGATTTCACATTCTAGATGGTCAAGCACATCAAAAACGATACTTATCTAACCGAAGTTTGAGGTTTGATGCATTTTCTACTCATGGTTCTCATGGAAGTACTCCAAAAGACGAGAATGATTCTGATGATGCAATAATAATCTTGGCAGCTATTGAGGAGATGAATAATTTCAATAGAACTCATGAAGGTAAGAATCAACTTCTTGTTTTATGTTGTAAATTGTAATATTTTTTTGTAAAAGATATTTGTTGAATCATGTAAGACAATTCTTAGTCCCTTATTTTGGTTCCTTTTTTAAGGATTTTTGCTTGTGCATATCAGATTCAATTGTCAGCTACGTTTCTAAACTCTTATCAAAATTTTGTATCCTCATGTAGGGGCTGATTTTCAGTTGGTTGAAGCAACTTTACATGACTACAAAGATAAAAATAGTGTCAAAGTTGTGTGCAAATATGATGGGAAGTGGCTGCACCTATGTCCTCGAGGTTCAGATTTGCAGACCATCCTAACACAACATATCAATGCAAAATCTCACATCAATGCATGGAGCAAGAAGACCACAATAAAGCAATCATCTTCTCTCTTCACAGGAGCTAGTGGGCGACCTAAAAAGAATTTTGAAAAGGATCCATGTCAACAAACTTTGGGTGCATTCCTCGTATCAACCAAAGAGCATGCGGAGGTGGCTTCCATCCATGCAGGTGATTCAAGCTCTCATTTATTAAATCTGTGTTGGGGATTATGGCAGTGTAAACTTGATGTTAATGGTAGTGAGGTTGATATAAAACCTTTTCTCCAAGACCTAAAGATGGGTGAAGAGTGGTTTTGTGAGCCACATACAAAAGCTACTTTATATGATGGGGATGTTGAATACAGGATAGATGGATGCTTTAGGCATGTGTGCTGTCTTCGGATCTCAAGAATTGGAATTCCGTTTGAAAGTTTCACATGCGAGTATTGTAAGAAAATTCCATCTTGCGCTGATTTTCGTGGCAGAGTGTATCGGGAGGGTAGTGCAATTGAGAAAAGAGGAGAGAGGCAAACAGGTCGAGGAAGGCGATTGGATTACCTTTCTGGTGCAGAGCTTAAAAGCCTTGTAGTTGAGACAAAGAAAAACTTGCGAGAGGCTAAGAGAAAACTATGGTGGTTGAAGGCAAAGATTGTGGTGCTTTCAGTGAGAATCAGGTCTTTAAAAGAAGCAAACTATGAGGCTATTAATAGGAAGGATGTGCAACGTTTTTGCAATAACATTATTGAGGCTCATAGGCAAGGAAAGTTTGGTGGCAAATTAGCTTTATGGGCTTTTCTTCAAGACATTGCAAATAATGCATTAAGATCGAAAAAGGGGCAAAGATATGCAGAATCCTCAAAGACCATTTTTGAGGTTGCAAAGCTATGGGGTGGGCCGCGCTTGCATGATTTTCTAAGTGTAAACCTTGGAGGGCCATCTTTGTCAACCACAAGGAGGCAAGGAAGAAAGGCAACTCAATTTCAATCCGGAGAGCATGAGTATATCGTTGATATGGTTGGAAAGATATACAAGGATGTAAAGTCCAAACATGGAATAGCATCACGGGTGCCATTCATTATTGTTGAAGATGAAACAACCATCAAGCGTCGCATCAGGTAAAAACTTAGTTGAATTTCTCTTCGCTTCAGTTTTAAAATTTATTTATGTAACAAGTCCATGGAAATAAAGATGTTAAAGTGGAGCTTCATGTTTTTGTAGATGGAATGCGAAGGATGACACTCTAATTGGGTTTTGTGGAAGAAAGGGAGAGGATCATCAATGCTCCTCAAATGATGTTATCATTGTTGGAGATGGAGCACAAGGATATGAGACAATAGTGGATGCCTTCCAAAATCACGTAGTGGGACATTATGCAAGACTGCTCATTGTCAACCCGCTTCATGAGAGTCTTCCACGGTTAGCTCTTGTTGTGCATTGCACTTGTAATCGCTTTGATAGCGATTTCATCAAAGCTCAATGGAGTCTTGTGGAGCAAATGTGGAATGCAAAATGGAAGGATTGCCTAGGGCCAATAATTGGACATGCTTCAGATGGTGATAGTAGACGTCGCAAGCTTATGCTTGAAGACTATTTAGGAAAAAGTGATAGAAAGTTTGGTATCAAATGGGATGGATGGAAACTCAAAGGCAGAATCATAGGAGACAATGTGTATGGACTACATGATCAAGATTTTGTGCATTGTGGAAAGAAGCTTGTGAACCCTCTTGATAGTCCTATTCGACAACTAGCAATTGGACAAGTTTGGATTACACTCAATCATGTTGCTTTGGTCTATAATCATTTCTCTATCGATCAACACAAGTTACGAGAAGAAGATATACAACGAAACGATCGGCAAAATTGGAGAGCAGCCCAAGTGATTGTCTCTAGACAAGTTCAAAAATGTATGATAGAAATGCAAAAAAAAGAGAGGAGCATGCAAGGGACTGGGGCATATTTGCAGGTTGTTGCTGATTATATAGACATTTTTTTGTCTCCACATTTAGACTTGAGAGAGCGTGTGGTGCTTGCTAGTAAAGTGGTCTTCTTCTTCAAGTTGTGGAGATTATGGATTCATCATCATTCTACATACACTCTTAAGAAAAACTTCATTAGCAAAGAGGCTTACACAGATACCCAGCTTTCTTGTCATTTTGTGGTTCTACTTATAAAGATGTTTCGGGATTTCTTCCCAAATCTCAAGTGTCCTTTACATCTCACAGGATCGGATGCAGCAGAAATTTATTTCAGCAAGATTGGAGGTATGGTTGGGCAAGAAAGAGCATTTGATTTTGGAGATGTTTTGCATTGTGTTGGAAGCTTGAACAAGATTACCGTGCATGAATGTAAATCAAATGGGGTGACTTTTTCAAGGGCACATAAGAAACAAGAACACATATGGAAGGATTTGAACAAGCATGAAGGCATTTTGGAAGCAGATCTTGGGAATTACGAGAGCGTTTCCTCTGATGAAAAGTTGATAGATGCATTGAAAGAGGGATTGAAGCGGGCACAAGATCTTTGTGAGTCATTGGGGATCAAACCTAGCACAATCGAAGAAGTTGAATGGTGGACAGAGCCTTGGATAGATACACAATCAATGTGGTCAAAGATAGATGCTGAAATGGGTGACGCCGATGAGCATGATGACTTTGTGGAGCCTTGCGGTGAAGATAGGCCCATTGAAGGCAGCGACGGAGATGACGAGGTCATTGCTCTGAGTGAGATTCGACATGAGGTGGATGGGATTCTAGATGAGGCAAGCATTGAGGATGAAAACAAGACTATCTCGCCCGTGGTGGAGGTTGACAAGAAATTCATCTTCAAGTCTACTTTGGTGAGTCAACTCAATGGAAACTCAACACTATCAAAAGATAGGTTGACAAGGGTAAGACAAGGAGTGTATTTCAGCAATGAAGGAAAATTAGCATCAACAACCAATGGAAATTTCTTTGGAATAGGGTCAGATTGTGCTGTTTATTTCTACGATGACACATGTGGAAACAGAGACACAAATTTCAAGAGAAATGGAAAAGCCACAAAATTGAAGAAGATGCAAACTCTTCATAGTACATGGTATCTTGGAAGAGTCCAAAAGATGCGAAAGAAGGTAGGTGGTAGGTATGTAGATTACAAGCGAGGTCTTGACTTGGTAGATCGACCACAAGGGATGGAGGTTCAGCTTGGTTGGTATCAGAAGGTGAAAGGACACCATACATACTCTTATGATGTGACAGACTTAAACATGGTTGATATTGAGTCAATTATTGCATTGGCACATTTAACATACAATGAGGCTACTGATAGATATGTTCTTGATCAAAATGATTATCGAATCTTTAACGATTTCTTGAAGTCTGCTAGTTAGATGTTTATTTAAATCATGTAAGTATGGAACCATTTGGTTGTAATTTGTGTTTTAGTCATGTTATAACACAGGTGACCTTATTCTTTCCATTTTCATATGATTGTAGGCAACGAATCCTCCACCTTGCAAAGTGGGGAGGAGTTGGAATGACATGAGTTGGATTTTTGTGGGACTGAAGTGTTTTTTGGGAAGGAGTTGGAATGACATAAGCTGAATTTTTGTGGGACTCAAGTGTTTTTTGTGGGATTGAAGTGTTTTTTTGTGGAATGACATGAGCTGAATGACATCCACTATATGTTTTTTGGGAGAGTAGGTAAATTCCAACCATTGTCTCTTGGAAGAACGGGGTTTATCTCGTATAGTACTCTAGTTTTATAGTAGCCCAAATTCAGATTAGTTTCACGTAGCAATTGATTGTGTTATTGATATTTGCAATACAGGTTCGTAGCAGCATGTATTAAGGCCTTTAACGATTAAGGCCTTCGACGGTTGAATTAATGGGCATGTACATAATATTTTGCTAGCAGCTCTCAAGGACCTTTTGGTTTGGCCAAGTCGGGCAGTTATACCAGTCTTTCCAGGTGATTACAGGTATAAATGAATTACCCTCCTTCTTAAGTGAGTTGTATAGGCTAATATCTGTCAAATGCTTCTCTCCAGTATGCAAGAATATCTAAGAGGACAACATGGTGAAGGTTCCTATCAGTTGTTTTGTTCAATTGTTGATTTAGCATGTCAGTAACTAATTTTTGTGTTGAGTCATCTCTAAAAAGTATTTTTGACAGTGATCCGGAAGCAAGCTATATGGGCCATCTCTATGTTCAGCTAGTTGAAGCAAGAAATCTGGCGAATTCACTGGAAGATTCGACCCCTATGTGATCTAGCAGTTGTTTGCAAGTCACTGTGAAATTTTATATCACTATCAAGGTCTCCTTTTGTAACACAAGAGCAGGTGGTTGGTTTTTTTTCAGAGCTGGGCTGGCTGTGCAGCAGCCTGAGTATGAAACAGGAGTGGCTTTCAGTGGACAACATTGACAGGCGGAGCAACCTTTCTGTGCAGGAGTTTATCACAAACTATGAAGAACCGAATGAGCTAGTAATCATAACAGATGCATTATGTAAGTGGCCATCCTTGATGAACTGGAACAAGGAGTATCTAGTGAGAGCAGCTATTTGAATCAGCCCAAGTTTACAGCTGCTTTTTTCCTATTTTTTCTTGCAGTGTAGCGTGCAATTGGTTCTATGAGCTCACCGCACGAGAGGAGAGGGCGTCTGACAGATTGGCAGTCCTGCATGGCTTGCCGAAGTTATAGAGTAAGCTGCCAAATCCAACCAAAGAGGCTGATGGAGGAGTATCTTGGAGTCCCTCACAAGTGTATGATAACTGTGATACAAGAGGGGGTTGTTCTGCTATAAATGAAGTTGTAGTTTCACAATGTACAAGCCCAATGCCATTGCCTGATGAGCTTGCAGCAGTAAGCCCAATGAGACCGCCGCAAGGGTACCCAAGCAAAGGTCTTTCACAAAGAGCTTCTCCTAGAAGGTGGTCTGCCTCTCCTTTAAAAAAGGTTCAAGTTGGTCGATTTGGGAGCCGGCGGGCCGGGTCGGTCGTGATTCGCTGTATCAATTACTTTTCTGAACGCCAGAGTAAAGAGAGACACCATGTTATGGACACCAGTAGCAGCAGCGATGGTGAAGAAAAGGCTAAGAGCTGTACTCTAGATGAGCCAAACTAAGACTGATGGAGGAAACTCTAGAGCGTAGAAAAGAGGAGATGGATGCCCAAACAGCCAAGCTCAATGACAAAGCTCATGCCAAGGCTCGTGCTGCCAAGCTGCTTGCCCTTTAGGCCAACTTGAGGGATATGCAAAGACTCCAGGTAAAGATCTGGCTGAATTTGTTTTGGCATGAGATTTTGTCCATAGATTCTAATGTGTTATGAATATTTGACATCTGTTGGCAGGAGGATGGAATGGTTGGGCATGGCAATCTTCAACCATTGTTGACAAAGGATTACTCGAGGTCTGATAGTAGTCCTCCCTCTCCTCCCTTAACACCCCGAGTGGTGAAAGAGCATGCATTGACACCAAAAGCTCATAGGGCAAAGAAGGCGGTGTATGCATCTCAAAAGAACTCAAGCACTCCTGGGAGCTCCAGACGAATAGTTTCCATCTCCCCTAAAACCACTCCTTGAGGAACTCTGGGGTAAGCCATTGGTCCAAAGGACCCCTAGTTCCTCAAATGCCCCTGAGAACTCTCTTTCCTCCTTGGTTCCTTGCTTTTCAGACCCGAAGAATGAAAACATGAAACCATCTCCAGGGAAGTTGTCGGGCTCTGCGATAGTGCTTTCCAAGGATGCTGGGATTCCTGCTCAGCATCCAGGAGCAAGCAAGGCTTTACAATCAGGACCAAATGGCAGTGTACCCAAAAGAAGTTCAAGGGTAGAGAAGAAGACCCGACCAAGGCAAACCAGGCAGAGTTTTGTGACAGGTGAATTAACAGATCCATCTCCTATGCCTGAAGGGGAGGTCTTCATGTCAAAGCTGCCATGAAGACTTTGCTTCAATGAATCCAAGGCATGAGTATCTTTGCCAGCAATTAGCATGTCATCAACATACAAAACCAAGATAATCAGACTGCCATCTACTGCCTTCTTGGTGTACAAGCAGTGATCCACTTGACTTCTATAAAAGCCTTGGGACTGCATGAGTGTATCAAACTTATGATACCATTCTCTTGGTGCTTGTTTCAACCTATACAAACTCCTTTTGAGTTGAGCACTGAAACTGACATAAAAGTGGAGGCTCCTATCATGAGCAAGATAAGGCAAAGTTCTGTTGCTCCTATTCAGGAAATGAAGCCCTTTTTGCGCAAAGGGTCTGGCATTGGACCTGGTGCTGGGCTAGGGATTGCAAAACTGAAGGCCGAAGCAGTGAAGAGTTCTGACGAAGATGTCCCAGGAACTCCTACAAGAATTTCTGATGAAGAGGCTCATGCATCTGCAAGGAGCGTCATGGACACCAGCGATGGGGAATGCATTCCTGTGGAAGCCCCAGTTGCAGATGCTTCCTTATCTTCTTACAAGGAGGAGGAGAAAGGGAAAGCACAGACTCTAGAGCTGTCAGATGTTGATGTAACTCATAACTTAGATGGTGGCTTCTTTGCCGTATGCGAAGATGCCAAGGCTACTGAACTTTTGAAGGATGATAAATTGCCACACGTTGAGAGGGGTTGTCACATTGTTTCATTTCCCATGGAATTGGGCACTAATGAACGTCACGATAGTAAGTTTGCATCTGAGCCAGACTCTGTACCTCACACACCTTGGGATGAAGCAGCTGGAAAGGGAGTGCCAAGTGCTACTTTGTCTCAACTTCTCTCTGAGAGTACTGGCCAGGTGGTGCATATTGCATCCTCAGCAAGTGGTTCTGCGTCATTTCGTGCTAATCTAGCAAGTGGAGGGCAATATGCGCCCAGAGTCTCTCCTATAAAAGCTGCCTCTCCGGTTAGCTCAAGTTTGAAGCGTCTAGGCGCTATCATTCCTGACTACTTCAGTCCCTCTGCTGCTACCCTTGTGGAGTCCCCAATTGGAAGTCTTGCTTCTCGGGATTCTTCTAGAGTTCAGTATTCTTCTGATACGGATCTTTCTCACTCACAAAAGAAGTTGGGCTCCTCTCAAAAGTCTATAGTAGTGATCGTTCCACCCAAAGAACCTGCAAGAGGTTTCAAGCGCTTGCTGAAGTTCGGTCGAAAAAGTCGCGAAACACCAGATATCATTGTGAGGGATGGTGTATCTGCATCTGCCCCTTCAGAAGGTGACGACGAACTCGAAGAGGTCAACAAGGAAGCAAATAAGCACTCCTCTAATATAATACTCCAAAAACTGAAGCTTCAAGAGAGGCTTATAAAAGATTATGGTAGTGGTAGTCATGCCAGTAACACAGACACAGGACCAGGTAAGCTCTATTGTTCACTTTACTGTTTGTATTATGTATTTCTTTGGTATAAAAGTTTCACAAGAATAAGTGGAGCCTAAGTGAAGGAGGTCAGTGGCAGTTATATTTTAGATTCCATCTTATCTTTTTCATTTTTTTAAAATGCAGACCTATCTGTACAAAGCTCCATTGTTCCATCTAATTTTAAGCTTCAATATGATCATGCTCATGGGAGTACAAAGCTCAAAGGTAGCTTCTTCTGTTGATTTGCATTGATAGCTTTCCACTAGACGAAAGTTGTGTAGCTGAACATATTTCTTTTTATACCTGTTACAGCACCATGATCATTCTTTTCTTTGTCGACTTTTCGTTGCTGTAAACTTGGGCTGATTCATGATGAACATAGACTTGATATTTTTTACACTGTTGAGCAGGAGCAATCTTCTCAATGTATTAGACTTTCTGAAGCGGCCAAATTCTGCTCAACTGGTATCAGGCACAAGAGACCGTGTAAATTTGCATGACAAGTTCAAGAGCTTGTATGTCCAGATGTTTCCTAGTTCTATTGAAGAACTGGAGAGTAAAGCTGCAGCAAAAGCTAAGCAAAGAAATGCTGGCTCATTTTGGGACACAGTGATGGATGCCAAAGTTGGCAGCTTCAAATTTGGTTTCTGAAATGTAGTTTTTTAGTGACCGCTATGTTTAGGCAGGTAATACTCTCTACAATCTTCCTGGTGCATGGTGAGAAAACTAACATATTTGCCTTGAGTTGTATCATGTGATACCTTATTAGGTTCGTTGGCATGCAAAGTCAACTTTGTACCGATTATCCCATTTGCCTGCTGGTGGCATAAAAAAGTTCTCTTTGGTGCTCAAATCATATGCAAGGAAATATATTGAAGTCAAAAATTTATATTTAGCAGCCTCATTGTCTTCATGTCTTTGCCATGTAGTAGCGTATTATTTTTGTAGCTTCATACCCTAAATGCTGAGGGTGGTTGAGATGTGACCAAAATGTCAGTGTTGATACACTCGTCATTTTCTTAATGTTGGCCTCTACTTTGTGTCTCATAAGAACAGGAAGAACTTTTTGCAATCTGAGTAGGGACTCCTGCTTTTTCGAGCTCTTGGCATCAAGGGTTGAACTATGGAGTGATCTCACAAGGACACACTTGCCTCTCTTCTCTATATGGAATGCTGCGCTTTCTTTATTATTATTTTTTTACTCCATGGCATGCCCAATGCAAAGGGCTGATGTGTTTCACCGCACTACGTTTTACAAGATGGACAGTTGCTTCTTATTGCTGTATTGGCCCTAATAGCATGGATTTCAACCTGCATAGGTGTTTTTCTTTGTCCTAATGAAGGTTCTCAGTCAAGGTTGGAAAGCCACTCTCTAGTTGCAGTATCAAATACATTTGACAAAGATCTGCAATCAGACGAGCCAGTTTTTTAGATTACTTTTGAACCGAGTGCTTTCAAGTGCCACATACGATGTTAAGGAAACTTTTCACATAAAATGTCTTCTCCATCCAGTGCCTCAAGTGAATGGGCCTGGACGATTCAGCAAAAGCCTCGACACATGTCCCATGGACAAGAATGGTCTTTCTCTGAATACCTAGCTAAGTGTCGTTGGAGGGTCCTTCGCTAGAAAATGTCTCTATGGGTTGCATTTAAAGGCTGTGTTAGCTTGGAACTAAGTGCTAGAAGTGGGCCTGAATGATTATTGCAGCTCTAACAATGTCTATCTTAGTACCCAAATGTGCTAGATTGTCACACCTAGCATAGTTCTGTTTTAAGAATTTATCAAAGCAAGGTCTTAGTGCCCAAGTGTGCCAGATTGTCACCTAGAATACGTCTATTTTAAGACTTTATTAAAGCAAAGTCTAGACTCATGCAAGCCCTATGCAGTCTGGCATTATGAAGTTGTGTAGCAGAAATGTTGAGAGTAGACCTGTTTTTCTGTTACTAAGCTATCAAATTTTTTTTTGGCGTCTTCCATCTTTCTACTAATGGACAGTTTTGTGGATAGAAACATTTGTGTAGCCGAATAGCATAATATTTAATTGTGGAAGGAGTGGTTGCACACATGGTCATAAGCCATAGTTGCCATGGTTTGAAAGCCTATGAGCCATGCGAATATGTGCGAAATAGCGTCATAAAATGATACTCTTACAAGGTTATCACACCAAATCAATATGGTGAAGCATGCAATACTGTCATTCTTTATTTATCTCTTCAAGTAAGCCTATTTGTGACTTCTGAGGGGTGTACCTATGGTTGAAGCTTGGCTCACCCAATGGTTCATGAAAGATTGGGTGGTTCAAGCAGTTAGGGTGTTCTTTTGTAATCCTCTCAAAGTCATGCCAATTTTAAAATTACAGGAGGGTTAAATTTTTAAAATTACAGGAGAAATGCTTAAGCTTAAAATTTTAAAATTACAGGAGGGTTATTATAATATACCACAAAGATAACAGGAGGTATATATTAAATAGGGCAAAAAAGGTTACAGAGGGGTTTTAAAATATGCCTTTGCACGCACGTGATATCCATGATTTTGTAAGGTGGACCCCCCGGGATGTTGTGTCAACCCTAATATTGGACAAAAATGAGCAATTAATAAGGTGTCCTTCATCTCTCATTTTTGTGTAGTTAGGATATCATGTGATTAAAAATTAATCCAAATCTTGGCCTCAAGATTGACACTAATATTTTTCCACTCTTGTGCTATTTTTGATGGTTGATATAAGAAAAAAAGATAAGGGAAAAACCTACAAGGTGCTAAGTAATAAAGGGTATCTTTCTCCTAAAAGAATTTCTATGACAATGCTTTTTATATGTAATGCTAAGAAGAAAACGAATACCAACTTTCAAAGGATTATATATAGAACTTGGAAGAGCAATTCATCAAGGAGGCTCAACTTTGTTTTGTGGAGAACTTTGATGAATAAGTTCCCAACTAGGAAATAAATTCCTAAGTCTAGAAATATATTGGCATTTGTGCACCCTTTGTGGTACAAAAGAAGAAACAACTTTCCACCTTTTATAAAAGCATGAAATTATGATCTATTCTTAGTAGATGGGTTGAAGCTTCATGTTTCCATGGAGATATCAATGATAGGCTTATCCTTTTTGGATGAAGGCTCGTTGGCCATGTGGAATATATTATGAGTCGTAAGAATTAGACATACTTGGTTTTTTACGAATAGTGAAGTCTTTGGGAGAATTAGGCCTTTTTCAATGTTCACGAAAAACATTTTTGATAGTAGATACAAAAATCAAACTCAAAATTTTCAAGGGAATTTTAAAGTAAATTACATGTATTTGCCCTTTTTATAACTAAAATTTTTGTAACAACTAAGGTTTTTGACCTTCTTGTTTAAATTTTAAAGTTTTTAAAGAAAATTTTACAATTTATTGTACATTTAACCTTGGTTTTCATGAGCACTAGCCTTTCTATCCAATGGATGCTTATAAATGTTAATAGGAATTTCTTTTTATTTTTTGGTAATGTCATATTTATACTAAAGAGAAAAAAAAGTTACAATATTTGCATCGAATGGGATGCAAAGAGACTCATGCTTTAAGACTTAATTTATTGCAAAAAAAACTTGAAGATCTTAGTTATTTTGAGAGGACTAGGTAGACCAATGTAAATATTATTATTATAGATGCGAATAGATATTTGAATCTTACTACTTTATTATTTTAGTTGTAGGTTGTTCGAAAAGCCTTGAAACTCCAGAGGGTATCCCGAACCTACAATCTTCTCCAAAACTCCATTTTTTAATTAAAACCCCCTCCCCTCCCCTTTCTTTCATGTGTAATCTCTCCTTTTCTCTTCTCCCTCCCCTTTTTAATTAAATGCCCCTCTCCCCCCCTCCCTCCCTCCCTCTCTCTCTCTCTCTCTCTCTCTCTCTCTCTCTCTCTCTCTCAAATTAAAATCCCCTCCTCTCTCTCACTTATATTCTCTCTCTTTTTTTTCCTCCTTCCCTTTCCCCCCTCTCTCTCATGTGTAGGGCCTCGGTTCTCTCTCTTTTAATTAAATCAAGCTTCTTTTTAAATCAAAAGTTTCTCTCTCTCTCTCTCTCTCTCAGATTAAACTTTTATTTAATTAAACATTTTTAAACATAGTTACTTTGAGAGAGAAAAAGATGGAGAGAGGGAGGAAAAGAGAATAATTTTTTTAAAAATTAAATCTTTTTTGATATAGTTTTTGACTTAGAGAGAGATAGAGAGGAATATATAATTTGAAAGAGAGAGAAAATAGGGGGAGAGAGAGAGAGAGAGAGAGAGAGAATATAGAGAAAAGAGAACTTAGATTAAACTTTTTTTAATTAAACATTTTTTGGACATCATTTTTCACACACTTTGAGAGGGAAATAGTCTTTCACACACTTCGAGAGAGAAAAAGACGAAGAGAGGGAGGGAAAGAAAAAAGAGAATAGTCATTTTTAAATTAAACAATTTTAATTATAGTTTTTGAGAGAGAGAGAGAGAGAGAGAGAGAGAGAGAGAGAGAGAGAAATATATAATTTAAAAGAGAGAAAATAGGGAAAGAGAAAATATAGAGAAAAGAGAGCAAGAGAAAAAAACTTGAAAGAGAAAGAGAGAGGAAAAGAAAAATGTGAGAGAGAGAGAGAGAGAGAGAGGGAACAGAGAGAAAGAGAATTATAGAGAGAGGATATATAAAATTTAAGAGAGAGAGAGAGAGAGAGGAAAAGAAAAAAGGAAAAGAGGAGGGAGAAGAAAAGGGGAAGACAGATAGAGAGAAGAAAAGTGGAGAGAAAATTGAAGAAGAAGAAGAGAGAATTTAAACACAGAGAGAGAGAATTATAGAGAGAAAATATAAAATTTAAAAGAAAGAGAAAAGAGAAAAATTAAACAGAAGAAGAGAAAAAAGGAAAAAAGAGAAGAGAGAAATAAAAAAGAGGAGAGGTGGAAGAGAGAGAATAAAAGCGGAGAGAGATAGAGAGAAAGAGAGAAGAAGAAGAAGAAAGAGGAAGAGAGATGGGGAAAAAGAGGAAAGAGAAAAGTCATTTTAAAATTTAAATCTCTATAGAGAGAGAGAGAGAATAAAATTTAAAAGAGAGAAAGGGAGAGAAGAAAAAAAGAAAATTAGGAGAAAGGAAAGGAGAAGAAAAGAGGGTAGAGAGAGAGAGGAAAAAAAGAGAGAGAATATGAATATAAAGAGAGAGAATTATATATAAGGAAAATATAAAATTTACATACTTTAAGAGAGATTGAGGGGGGGAAAGAAAGTGAAAGAAGAAGGAGAGAGAGAGAGAGAGGAACATAGAGAGAGGAAATATAAAATTTAAAGAGAGAAAGAAAAGAGAGAAGAAGAAGAAGAGAGAATATAAAGAGAGAGAGAGAATAATAGGGAGGAAATGTACAATTTAAAGAGAGGAGAGAGAGAGAATAATAGAGAGAAAATATAAATTTTAAAAGAGAAAAGAAAAAAGTTAAAAAGAGAATGAAGAGAGAGAGAGAAGAAAAAAAGAAAAAAAGAAGAGAGAGAGAGAGAGAGGGAACGAAAAGAGAAGAGAGGGGGGAGAGAGAGAGAGAAGAAAAGCAAGGAGAGAGAGAGAGAGAGAGAGAGAGAGAAAACTAGGAGAGGAGAAAAAAAAACTAAAATAGAAAGCACAAAGAGAGAGAGAAAGAGAGAATGTGAAGAAAAAACTTAAAAACAAAGAGAGAAAAGAAGAGAGAGAAAGATGAGAAATGGATTGTTGAGCGAAGTAGCATGGCAACTTCACTTATCGCTTCAAGGCAACTATATAAAAAGGGGATTAAAACCTGGGGTGACAAATGGGACTATAAAGACAAAAACTGGATTCAAGAGGAAAAGATGGGTCAACTGTTTAACCTCAAACAACATGAAATTGATTTTTTAAGGGGAAGGAAAATGTTATGGGACCAACATAAAGCAAAAGGAATAAATCTCAACCAACAATTCAACCACAGAGGGGTGTGTTTGCAAGGAGACAAGACACTACTTCCACTGCCTGATCTTAAGATAAACAATGCTCAACTGTGCTACAAACTTAATGCTAGATGGCATATTAATTGGAATGTAGATCAATGGAACTACAGATTCAACAACTTGTGGTCTGTCTATATTCAGCCTAAAATTTCTTGTCTGATGTGGTTGATCACAGTAAAAGGCCTCTGGACCAATGAGAGGGCTCTAAAAGTTGGCATAGGAAATGGAATATGCCAAAGGTGTGGTACCTAGGTAGAATCTATTCCTCATTTGTTTCTTAATTGCTCTCAAAATACTAATATATTTTGTTTACTATAGGTTTTAATCTTGAAGTGGCACCCCACTAAGATCACTTGAAAAGAATTATTGTTAGGGGAAATTTATGGTGTACCCCCCTCCCCCTGTCTGGAATTGGCTGAGAAGTCTCTATTTGTGGAACATATGGATATGTAGGAATAAAATGGTATTTGAAAAGCAATTTGCTGATCCTCTTTGGAGTTTTAAGTCTGATTTGCTTTTGCAGGATGAAAATGAGGCAAAGAAGATCATTCAACAATGTAAAGACATCAAGAAAGAAGTTCAGGAGATGGAGGTGGCAGCCATGATTGCAGATATTTAAAAAAAAGGCTGTAGAATAGAATCATGAAGAATGAAGAGAAGACACCTTATCTAGGGACTGCAATAATAGAACCAAGTTTAGGAAAATAGACGAAAAGTTAGATCATGCTTTTTTGGACTTGTTCAATGATAAAGATATGGTATTTTGATCCAGGTTGCTCCCCTGTAATGGAGCCTGAACTACTACATATCTTGTAAATTTTCCATTTAATACATACTTAAAGCTTCCTTTAAAAAAAAAAAGAAGTTGCCACGTAGCCTAACTGAATATTGGGGCTTACATCGATACTTGTAATAAGGGGTGCCCAAACCCTTGACCACAATTTTGTAATACAGTTAACCTCCATTACTACCAAAAAAAAGAAGAGAAGAGTAACAAATAAACAAGTCTTTATAATATTTCTTGGAAAACCGAAAATACTTTGAAGTTTGGGGGGTAGAACCTCCACAAGTGACGACTAGAGAGTAAACTCACCAACGGTCTCGATCGACGATTTGCTCATAAAGTCCACTATCTGCCTGTATAATGGATTTCGTAAGCCCTTACCTACTAATCTTAACAGCGCACTTCTAACACTGCACGACAGCACTTCGTTTGTTTGTAAGGCATAAACCATATGCATTATGAACTATCGAAGAATAACTGGTGTTAGGTGAGGGTGGGTGTGATAAAGACAAGCAGCTAGTGAGACTCTAGGACAGTCACTGCTATATAACTCTCTTTCACCCCTGCTCCCTTCCTGCACCCCCTTTTGCCCTCGTCCTTTGATGGATAACGTCTGACTGCTTCATTACACACAACACCCACATATGGCCTCCATCCACACCTCATTGCCAGCACAGAAGCCAGTCCGTTTGCAAAAGGCACAGCTCGACTCAGCAGGCCCTCCCTCGACGACTAGTTCGACTCCCCTGTACAGCGGCAGCAGGTCTGTTAAGCTGAAGTTTATGAAGCTGATCTATCGTTTCCTGCTGAGTCAACAGAGCTTGTATGCATTGCTGTTCATGTTACTGGGAGCTGCGCTATCCAAGTCGAAGCATCATGATCTCTTGATGGCTTTAAGCGGCGGCGCAAGCTTTCTGCAGGCGGTGGGGGCGGTCGTATGGGGAGCCCACCAGCTAGTGGTGGTAGCTGTAGCTGTATTGGTGGCGTTTGCGGCGGCTGCAGCAGCAGTGGCTGGTTGGTGGCAACGACAGAACCATGTCTACCTGATGGATTTTGCGTGCTTCAAACCTGCTGACGACAGGAAGGTGTCGAAGCAGTATTTCATCACGAACTCGGGGCTGATCGGCCTGTTCACCTCAGAAAGCCTGGATTTCCAAAGGAAAATTCTGGAGCGGTCGGGTCTGGGGCAGGAAACCTACTTCCCGCCGGCGGTTACGAATATGCCCCCGAATCCCTGCCTGGAGGAGGCGCGGTCGGAAGCAGAGACAGTGGTGTTCGGATGCGTGGACGAGCTCTTGGGCAAGCAGGCGGCCAGCTTCAAGCCCAGAGATATCGGCATCCTCGTGGTCAACTGCAGTGCCTTCTGTCCGGCTCCTTCCCTGGCGGCCATGATTATCCACCGCTACAAGCTGAGGGGCAATATCCTGGCTTACAACCTGGCGGGCATGGGCTGCAGCGCCAGCGTCATCGCCTGCGACCTGGCCAAGCGCCTGCTGGCGGTGCACCCGGCCACCTACGCGCTGGTAGTGAGCACCGAGAACATCACCCTCAACTGGTACAGGGGCAACAACAAGAATATGCTGGTGTCCAACTGCCTGTTCCGGATGGGCGGGGCGGCAATGCTGCTGTCCAATGTGAGGGCGGACAGGCGAAGAGCCAAATACGAGCTCCTGTATACGGTGAGGACGCACAAGGGGGGGGAAGACAAGAGCTTCTACTGCGTGAAGCAGGAGGAGGACGAGGACGGGATCCTGGGGGTCGTGCTGTCGAAGGAGCTGATGGGGGTGGCGGCGGCGGCACTGAGGACTAATATAACTCGGCTGGGCCCGAAGGTGCTGCCCTGGTGGGAGTTGACGCGGTTCGCGTGGTCTTTGGCCAGGCGGAGGCTGCAGCTGCTGCGCCTGCAGCGGATGAAGGAGCTGAAGGCTTGCAATAGGATGAAGACGGGATGCGCCATCGGAGCGCAGGTGGGCGAGGCGGGGCGGCAGGAGGAGACGTTGAAGCTGTACGTGCCGGACTTCAAGCGGGCATTCGAGCACTTCTGCGTGCACGCGGGGGGGCGTGCGGTACTGGACGAGGTGGAGACGCGGCTGTCGCTGGGCGAATGGCTGATGGAGCCTAGCCGCATGACTCTCTACCGCTTCGGCAACACCTCCAGCAGCTCCCTCTGGTACGAGCTGGCCTACCTGGAGGCCCAGGGCCGCGTGCACAAGGGCGACCGCGTGTGGCAGATCGGTTTCGGCTCCGGCTTCAAGTGCAACAGTGCCGTCTGGAAGTCTCTGGCCACGCACGATCCCCACCTCCCCCGCAACCGCAACTGCTGGTCCGACTTCATTCACACCTTCCCCGTCCGCATCCCCGCTGTTGACCACATTAACAGCGGCACCGCCGAGCCCACCGACAACGCCGACGCCAACGAGCACGTTCCCACCGTAGCTTAATAAACAGCAGCAGCAGCTGCCAGCCATCCAATTCAGCCAGCTACTGCTGGCCATTGGTCACCATCTCCTTCCACGTTTAAGATTCATTACTTAACCCTAACCCGCCCCGCGCTGTCTTTCTTCTCACCCGCCTACCCCGGGCGCCCAAGAGATGAAAGTCCATCATCAACCCTCAATCGTCAATGCAATCACCAAACAACGATTTATATGTGATTTCGTGTTGTATGGTTCGACGAATGTGTGAGCTGCCAGCTGCTACCAACCTGCGTTGGTTTCCGTCGGCTAGCGAGCTATCCACCCATATACATTGGCTGCCGGCTTCCCTTCCGTCCCCTTAGTTTCATCGATTCTAACTGCATTTGTTCGAAGTGTCCCATCTCATACAAGGTAGGTCATTGCCCGAGATCGCTTCGGTACTTCCCGACCCCCCATCATATTTCCCCAAATGTCCACGAGGGACTTGCCACCCACCATCCATCGTCCCTTAGGCTCAAAACTGTATTCTCTTGCCATCATTCGTAACTAATGTTCATGTTAATATCACGCATGCAGCGTGTTGTCGGCGGAATGCTGTCAATGCACTAACTTTACAGTTTTTGACTTGTGAAGTTTTAAACGGGCCACCGGACTCCTACAGGCTACAAACGGAAGCCTCGGGCAGATTTGCAGACCGTTCCCAGTCGTAATTTATTTCATCTTCACTTTTGACTGGAGTGTCGTCAATTTTAACCGACTATTCAATTCACGAGCACACATTCTCGACGATCAATTCTAGCGTTCGCGAAACGCCGAGGTTTAGTATTAACTTAGAACAGGGTAAGCCGTATACTTGCCAAACCCTATAGACGTATAGGTGGGTTGGCATTGCAAAGGTCAACATGGTTTTTTCCCTTTCCACTTGACCGACCTTTATTTCGAATTCAAAGAGGCTATACGTGTGACAAGACTCTAATCTGTGAAATTTGAATTAAAAAACATTTTATTTATGGAGTGGATGTTATATAATTCTAAAAGTCTAAGGTCATTTTAAATTTAAGGTCATTTTAAATTGGCAACTATGTTTCGCATGCACGGAACACTAGGTTGTTTCGAGGTAGTTTTGTTGTTTTGAAGTGGCAAGCGTAGTTGCCATGCTCAACAATTCATTTTTCATCTTTCTCTTTTTTTTCATCGTTTTTTATTTTTATTGTCACTCTCTTCCCCCTCCAATTCTTTTAACATTTTTCTTTTCTTGTATTGTAAAATATGCACTTGAAATATCTATCCATGTACAACAATGACCTCTTCCTTCTCTCTCCCTCTTCTCTTTATCCTTATTTCTTACTCTTCCTTTTTCCTCTTTTCATTTTCTTTTTAACATTTTTCTTTTCTTGTATCATCTTATACTTGTATTGTAAAATATGCACTTGAAATATCTATCCATGTACAACAATGACCTCTTAGCTCCCTTTTTTAAATGTGAGATTTATATTAAGTTCAGCCAAGTAACGAGAGAATTGAACAGTCTTTTGTCTTGTAATATTTACTTGAGTTCTAAAATATCATATTATGCCATGAAAGTCTTAATTATATAATCAAGAAGTGTCTTGAAGATCTTTTGTCTTGTAATATTTACTTGAGTTCTAAAATATCATATTGTGCCATGAAAGTTTTAATTATATAATCAAGAAGTGTCTTGAAGATGTTCAATCCCTAAGGGAA